>NW_024884722.1:837421-1102727 GCF_019232065.1 Centrocercus urophasianus
CAGGCTGTCAGCCAATCCTCCCAACTTCGTACCATCAGCAAACTTGCTGAGGGTGGCCACTATCCCTTCATCAAGGTCATTGATGAAGATGTTGAGCAAGACCGGACCCAGCACCAACCCCTGCATCTCTGCCCCAGATTGCTCAGACACAAATAGTCCATTTCTGGGTGGCCCACTGTACTAGTAAGCTCCTGATACACAGTCCAGCTATCTGTACAGATATTCAGCATATTGTCACCAGGTTCCTCATTATAAACATCCACACAGCTTGTAGCTCTGCCCACTGGCTATTCTGACCACCTCCTTCTTCAAACCAGATTATTTCAGGGGAGGGATGGTACACCACTGCTCTCCACTTGTTTGAGTTACCCTTGCTGGACCCATCCATATATGAGGCATCTTCAGAAATCACCTGTAAGCCTGGTCCTTGCACCTTCAGTGGGTTTATAGGCCACCCTTTCTTTTGTAGGTAGGTAGTCAATCAATCTGCTGCCTTTCCTCGTGCCTTCAGTGAGTCTGCTGTCAGCATGGGATCATCAATATAATGGTAGTGTTTGATGTTTTTAGGATTATTCTATTCTGCTAGGTCACGTGCCACTGAGTTACGACAACATGTAGGCAAGTGCATACTCTTATGGCAGGATCCTGAAGGTCCTGCCTGCCTCCCCACATAAGTGCAAATTGATCTTGCAACTCTCCATGGATGGGAGTATTGAAGAATGCATTTGCCAAGTCTAGGACACATTGTTAGGTTTCTAGCCCCCTACTCAATGTATCCACGAAGGAGGCAATGTGGGGTACAGCTGCATGAATGGGCGGTGTGATCTTATTCAGCTCTATGCAATCCACTGTCATCCTCCACATGCTGTCTGACTTTGGTACTGGCCACATGGGGGAATTAGAGGGGCTATGTGCAGGTCTTTTCCAGTTCCTGAACCATTCTAAATATTTCCTCTTGCCCCCCTGGGAATCTACATTGATTAGTATTAGTAATCCAGCACAGACTGGGCAAGTGAATAAGCTCATGTTTCACATGACCTCTTAATATTGCCTGC
The DNA here is from genome assembly GCF_019232065.1 of Centrocercus urophasianus. NCBI lineage: Eukaryota > Metazoa > Chordata > Aves > Galliformes > Phasianidae > Centrocercus > Centrocercus urophasianus. The sequence continues at coordinate 838,477 of NW_024884722.1, forward strand.
ACCACCTGCATACTAATACATCTCTCTCTCAGTCTGAACTCTCCTATGGTCATCTGGAGAGTCAGACTCCATAATATGTCTGAGCCCATTATATACTCCAGGACTGGGGCAATAGACACCTTACACTCCCAGGGTGGGAGACATACAACCCTCAGAATTAACCAGGTACAACATCACCATAGGTTACAAGGATGGTCTGTCCCCCAAACCCACCAGTCACCACCTTACCTCCCTGGAACTTGGTTGGATCACAATAAATAACTGACATTTCTTTGCCTCCATCAACCACTGCCATAACTCACTGTATATTCTCTTGGGACCAAAAAATAATCAGCTCTAACACAGGGGCCCCCAGACAGGACTGGAGGCCCTAGGTACCGGGGGCTGGCATCCCCTGTCAAGCAAATAGCTGAGAATTGCCAATTCCTTTTCCTCTGGTGACTCTGGCACAGTGGCCTGGGTCACTTAAGGAAGCTTCTTACTCTTACTAGGAACTAGGAAGTTCCCCAGGTTCCACGTTCTTGTTTGTTTGTTTTCCCTCAGTAAGTCTCACACCTTTTTGGGGTATATTTTGGGGGGATATTTTGAAACTTCCACTTTGAGGTCCCACAGCATGATTTTTTTAAGGTAATCCATGTAAGTAAGTATCTGTCTGGCTCATCAAGTGCAATGCTGTAATACTATAATGTGACAGAAAGTACAGCAGCAATAGAGAGCAGCACAATCCTAGGCTGCAGCAAATGAGAACAAGCCCAAATACACCAGCCAGAGATGCTGAAACAAAGAAAGAACAACTGCTTACCTTTAGAAGGCCTCCAGAAAGCAGAGATCTCAAACAAGGTACCATCGCCTCTACTGCCAGCCCTTAAATGAAGTCTGGGAAGGGAAGGATCCTGGCTCCACCCTTCTGATCACTCAGCTGCATTGCATTGCATTGCATTGCATTGCATGCACCTGAGATCCCCTGGGCTGGTCCTGCCTTCCCACCAGGTGCTCAATCACTGCTTTGTGCCATGACTTAGCATTGCCACTACAGGCCCCCATATGGAACATTCCTTTTACTTCCCAGTTAAAAGTACTTGTTTAGGATTTTTGCTTTTCCTGGTGACAAAGTGAGTGAAGCTCAATAGCCACATTTACAGAGTGCTCAAATCCCTACCCACAGACTACTTTTGTCATGAAAAGCAAAGTTGTCATGGTGACAGAGCAGCCTGATACCTCACTACAGGGAAGTGCCAGCAGGAGGTGGGAGCAGAGGGGCACATGGGGTCAATGGGTGCAGTCCTGCAGTCACACGACCTTTCACAGCATTATCAGTCCATCTCTCGGATAACTGAGGTAACAGGATGTGCATAAGAAAAGCAGAAACTTCTTTCATTCATTGCTGATGGGAGAAAAGGAGTCATTATTTGTGGAGTTATTTCAACTGAGAGATATGTGACCAGCATCGAGAGGAGAGCCATGACATTCTTCTGACAAGTAATATCGACAGTAATTGGTTTCATCCCTCTTTCAGTGTCTCTGTCGTTAATGAGATTTGTGATCTAATTTTTCATATCTCTGTCAGATCTGTTGAGAATAATTTTTCTAACAAACATTTATGGACATAATATGTGCACATTCATCGAATGCGTCCCTTACAATCCAGCCTTCTCCAGGAAGTATTTCTATTCTGACAGATGAGTTTAATAAAAAACTCTCCGAGCTGAGCATTCTGAAACATAAGAATTCAATAATAATAAAAACTTAACCTGCCTCAAATCAGAGCCCTCCTTCTAAATAGACAGCGAGCATCCCCGCTTTTAGCTCTCATACACCCACTCCATGCATGTGTGGTGGTGGTACACTCATCGTTCCCATTTTATAAAGGAGGTGAAGGGGCAAAGTGGATTGCAAGGTTTGCCTGACAGCTCTGTCTTAAGATTTACGTACAGCTCCTTGCAGAGCGAGCAGGAGATTGCTCCTGAGCCCAGCATCAGTCCTGCTGGAGTCAGCAGCCAGACACAGACTGGTTCCTGGTGCTGTCTGATGGAGAGTGGCTGTTGGGTGGAAGGAGCTGCTCTTTTGGGCCCAATTTAACTTTCAAATCAATCTGGGAAGAAAAGGAATGGCATATTTGATGCTTCAGATGTTCCTCAAGCAGTGCGACCCGCACAGAAGTAAGGTATAAAGAACACACTACAGTTCCTCCCTAACTACAGTTAGGGAGACATAGGGGCAGAATCACAGCTCCCCAGTAGAGCTCAAGAAGCCCTTTCTTAACACTACCACTGTGCAACAGAAGGTATTTGATCCGAAGTATGAAGAATGGTTTAATCAGACAGAGTAACCAAACTGGTGCAGCTGAAGCACTTTCATTCCATCAGAGTCCATTAACAACATAGGCTTTAAATGAAGCTTAAAATAGTTTATGTAAAGGATATAGAAAGAATTAAGAGAGTGACAATTCACCGTGTTTTAGCTCATGTGCTTCTGCAGCAGAAGGTACAGCAGTGGGAATGGGGGCATTGCTGTGGACTGAGCCCACCACAGGACCTGGCCACCCCAAAGCATACTTTCAAGAACAAATTTCAAGCGTATACGTTATAAACCTACAAACTATCTCTGTGAGCTGTGCATGCTTTACATCCCTTCAATCCCATTGCCTAGTATTAGTGAAAGTGACAAGACGTTAACTGTAAATTAATCGAATTTTTCATGGATGATTAAAATACAGAAACTGTGCAACAGATGTCTCCTTTAAGGTGTAATAACAGATAAGTGAAAGGGAAATGAATAAACTGTCAGTTTTAGAGATTTTGTATATAGTGCAAATAGACTTCTTCCTTTTAGACATCTCACCAGGAGGAAAGCATTTGTTGCAGTGAGCATGTACTGCTGTCCGAATGTAACACACAGCATGCAATGACATGGGCAAACTCCTGTCCCAGGCAGGAGCACAGCCTATGGGCTTCCAGGGGGCAGGAGAAGGTGCTGAGTACAGTGAAGTCAGACAACATCCTCCATCCTTAAAAAGGAGGTTGTGGATGCCCCATCCCTGGAAGCATCCAAGGCCAGGCTGGATGTGGCTCTGGGCAGCCTGGTCTGGTGGCTGGCAACCCTGCACACAGCGGGGGGTTGGAACTGGATGAGCATTGTGGTCCTTTGCAACCCAGGCCATTCTATGATTCTATGAAAATACCTTCCTCAGGTGACATGCTTGAGGAAGGTATTTTTACCTTCATTTTTACCTGATTAGCCTGAGCAGCAGAGGAGTAGTGCGTTTTGCTGTCTTGGTGCTATGCAATGGGAGAAATAAAGTTGGAAGCAGTGTGGAGCAGCACTGCTCTGATCCTTTGCAGTCTCTGGATGAGCAGAGCAGGACCTGTGAGGACATTTCTTTTTGTACCCCCACCACACTCAGCTTGCTGTTCTAGAGCTGTCACATCTCACAAGTTGCAGACCTCAATGCCAGGAGAGAGCCCATAGGCACTGCATCCCAGGTGCAGGATCTAGCTCTGCATGTGGCCTTGCTCTGTTGCATCAATGTTTGCAGAGAGCCATCCAGTCTGGTGACCCAGCAGTGATTTGGGCTCCTGAAGCAAAATCTGTCAAAGGAGGGAAGATTGAGGTTGGATATCAGGGGGAAGATCTTTCCTATGAGAGTGGTGAGGTGCTGGAGCAGCTGCCCAGAGAGGCTGTGGATGCCCCCCATCCCTGGAAGTGTTCAAGGCCAGGTTGGATGGGGCCATGGGCAGCCTGGGCTGCTATGAAATGTGGAGGCTGGTGGCCCTGCATGCAGCAGGGGGTTGGAACTTCATGATCCTTGATGTCCCTTCCAACCCGGGCCATTCTATGATTCTATGGTCAGTGCAAAGCACAGGAACAGAAGTTATGTGCCACAAAGTGTTCCATACACAACAGTAAAATTTACAATGATTCTCAGAAAATGTGCTCTGAAGAAGAAACAGTCCTCCAAAAGCCACTAGAAGTCGATGGCATTTCATACTTTTTTCACAAATTATCAAGTTTGATAATAATAATAGATAGAAAAGTAGGCTTAGAGGTGAAGAAGCTTGAGCTGAAGCTGAAATCACAGAGAACCAAGTGCTGAAGCACCTCCCAAACCCCACTGTTACTCCCCAGGATGGGATGTGATGTAACTGCACAGAGCACTCCTGTGCCCTGCAGCACTGAACCGTGGGTTGTGAGCAATTTACAGCAAATCATTTGTGGGATTTTTTCAGCATATTTCTCAGGTCCGTGCGCTGCAGTGTCGTTACTGATAGTTGGCAGCGCTGCTGGCAGTGTACAATGTGCATGTTCCCGATAAGAGTGCCCATCTCTTTGTTGCTCTGACCATAAAAAGGCCGATTTATGAGTCACAAGAAAGCGTTTATATTTTGCCTCCCGAATTCGCTGCTAAGAATCTCAAAGCTTTGCTTTGCTGGTGGCAATAAAGAGGAATTAGGTAGATGCAACGAGCAGCAGGAGATAAACACCGCAGGCAGAAAATTACAGCGTGAGGTATGCTAGTTACACCCATTTTTCACCAGTTTTCACAGCAACAATGATAAGAAATTGATGTCCAAATAGTGTAACGCCTTGTTTTACTTACATTAAGATGAAGGGGAGTTGCTTCAGCTCTGCATTGAGATACTTTGTGGGATGTGATGCAGTCGGTGAATCATAGAATCACGGACTGGCTTGGGTTGGAAGGAACCTCAAGGATCATCAAGGTGAAAAAAGCCCTTCCAGTTGGGAGGACACATTCAGGCTGATGGTCAAAAGTGACATCTGTGAAGACAGAAGCGCTCCTTAGCTGAGCTGTGCACACAAATCAGGACTGTTAAGACTTACAGGCTCCTCTCCCATGAGTCCAAAACCCAGAGTCCACGGTCAGGACCCTGTGGCAGCACCCGGGCAGCTGTGGGACCCATGGGAACACTGAAGATTTGCCATTTACTGAGCAGTTTTCAAATTCCTCTTTGTCTTCAATTGGTAAATGGTCTCCAAAAATCTGTTTCTCAGTTTTTCTTGCTTGTCATTTGAAATCTTATTTAGTGTGGCAACGGAAATGAAGCAAAGATATGCAGAAGAGGACCTCAGGTGTGATGGGAAGCACTGAGCACTGCCCAGACCTCTACACTACTACTGAGCAGGTCATTGGAATTACCATACAGAGCTCAGGGGTGGTGACCCTGCCTGAGCTTTCTGAGAATCTCTGCACGGAGAGGCTGGGAAGGGCCAAAAGAGCAGAAACAGAATGAAATCTTAATGACCTGAGGGCGAAGCCCTGCAATGGGCAGGGGCTGAAATTAGTCAGCATGCTGGAGGGAGGGTGCTCATGGAGGAGAGAAGGTCAGGGAGGGGGAAAGCAGGATGGGACGGTGACCCAGGGCAGAGATCAGAAGGGTGTTATAATCAGGAGTTCTGTATCCAGGCCCTTGTTTGCCTTCTGCTCCTCCAGAAGCACGCAGTGCTTTATCAGGTGTTGAACAAGACGTCAGTTTGTGGCATGGAACGAGATGCTGAGTTGTGCCCTCACTGCCCAGAGATGGCAGCTCCTAACGAGGCAGCCGTCGTTAGAAGGGAGCCAGAACACTGCAGGAGCTCACCCTGACATGGGCATTGTGCTGGCCCTGAGCAGATGGCAGAAACGTCATCTGGTGATGTGTTGCCCAGGACCAGATCCAACACGTAACATGACAGGATGTGGGCAAAGGCAGTTCTGGTGTCAGAGGCAGTAAAGGGAGCATTGTAAAGGCCATAAATTTCTCTGTGGGTTTTTATGTACAGATTGAGTCAAATAAAGTTAAGGAAAGTCAATTGGCTCTTATGAGAACAATAATGAGCCTGAGATAGAAATGACTGCCCTGCAGTATGGGCACGATAGACAGAACCTCACCCAGCAACCTGACCCTGCATTGGTCGCATTGCCAGCAGGACGCTGGTCCCAGAAGCCAGCCAGCTCCTGGTGACCTCACAGCTCTTTTTGTTGGTTTTTATAGCAGCATTTAAAGAATTTTCAAAGCAAACTTCAGCAGCATATAATAGGAACCAAGGTGTAAAAGCCTGCTGTGTAAGCATTACATCTGATGGCTGGGTGGTTTGGTGCCATCAGGAGTGACTCCATCTTCAACTCCAAGGGGCCATGCAAATTTCTTGGTGTGGCTTCAGCTGCTATCAGTAATTTTCCCTGCCCCACTGCTTTGTGTACCAGAGCAGGACCACAAACACCCACAGTGTTTGCAGCAAGGCAATATCCTTCATGTACACGGCAGCACCATTGTATTTCAGTTACAATTTCTGTTCCAAGCCTTTAAACACCAGGACATTCAGCTTGTCTTTCTTTGCAAGCCACTGCCTACTCAGCAGATACTTTTATTAACTCTCCACAGTGATGCCCATGTCTTTGTCATGACTAAAGCTAATTTAGAGCTCACCAGTGAGTTACACTTCACATTACTCCTTTTAATGCGCACCGCTTTGCATGTCAGCAGAGCACTCCATCTGCTGCACTGCTGCCATTCCTCCCACCCCTATGGGAAGTTTCCTTCAGCCTTCCCCTCACTCCAACCACCCGAGTAGCACACCATGGGCACGCTGTGATTCGTTAAGCATGGAGAATTCATTAAGCATCACAGACCTGGGCTCCCACCCTAGCAGGCTCTGCTGAGCTGCCAGGCTGCTGCTTGCTCTGTGTCAGCTTTGTACACACAGATAAAGCACCACACCTGCTGCCCAGAGCTATTCAGTTCCTCACCATCCTCCTGGTCCTTGTGAGTTGTCTCACTTCAAGGCTAGAACAGAACACATGGATTTCCTCAGTGTTTCCTCTCATGGATTACAAATGGAAAGAAAGGGAGCTGTTCCCATCCAAAGTCTGATTGCTGAAAAAAGTTGTTCCAATTCCTCCCCACGTCTCATTTGCCTTGCACACACCCAATCAGAACCCAACAGGAGCTGCACTGAGCCATGCACTGGGTGTGCAACGCTGCAGCCCTGGGGTGGTCCTGGGCATCATTCTGATGGTGCCCACATCTGGAGGCTGGCAGGGCCCAGGACATCAGGCAGCTGCATTTTCTGGGGGGAAAGAGAGTTTCAAGAAAGTGTTTCCCCAGAGAAGACAGAAGCAGAGCTCAGCAGCCTGTCTGGGATGAAGTTTTATCTCATGTTTTAGGAGCTGAAAACAAAAGTTAGAATGGCTGGCTGTACACACACCTCTTTCAATGGCAGATCCTTTCATGCACTGCTTTAGATCAGAAGCTTCAAGTGCATCCTGCAGGTATAGTTTATGTGTTTGGTTACTCAGAGATTAGAAATAATGGGATTCCTACAATTACAAAACTAAAAGACATATGCTATGTTGATGAAAGGTCTGTCCATACTACTGCAACTCCTGATAATTAAATATGCCCTTCCATCAAGCTGGGAAAGACACAAAGCCCAGATTTACAGGCAGCAGAGGGAATCTAAAATTAGACTCCCACTACAAGCAGCGTTAGTTAGGGAGAACAGAATTTATTCTGTCCACTTGTAAAGTCCCTAATATTCCCAGGGAGAGATTTCCTCCTGCAATAAGTTAAGAAGATGTATCAGGTTTTGAACCTTCCAGGCTATTTGGGGCAAGGTGCTCTTCCAGGGAACAGCACACATTTCAACATGAGAAATTTGGCCATCACTGGAGTTTTTCACATTGTGCAAATGCAGGTGACCTCCACATGCAATTCTGAATCTCAGCCAAGCATCACCACCATTTCCCTTCAAATCACAGAATAATAGAACCCGTTTTCAGTTCCTTAAGGCATTAACTTGCTTTGTGTAACTGGTTGATTAGAATTATAGGCTCCTAGAATGACTGGTGTTGAAAGTGGTCTCAAACATCCCCCAGTTGCATCCCCATGCCATGGGCTGGCTGACCCCAGCAGGTCACTTTGCCCAGGGCCCCATCCAACCCGGCCACTCAGACAAGCAGTTCTAATGGGATAAAAATATGTGCCGTCCCAGTGCCACCTCGAAAACAGCTATATAACCAAAGCCATCTGATTTTATGGAGCTTTCTATTCTAAGCTAATACTCTAGCAGGCTGAGGCTTTACTTCTTATAAATGAGGTAAACAGGAAATCTGAAGAGAGGAGAGAAATGTGGCCACTGCAAATCGGGCTTTTAATTAATGCATCTTTTACCTGAGCTTCATCTACTTTTCCCCACTATTTCCTCCTCTACAAGCACAGCCCAGTGTGACAGGAAATTAATTAGGCTTGGCACTCTCATCAGCTAAACAAAGGAATCATTAATTTTGGTACTTAAGGAACCGAAATCCCAACTTGCAGCTAACTAACACAGGGGAGGTTGAGGTTGGATATGAGGAGGAAGTTTTTCAGCCAGAGGGTGGTGAGGCACTGGCACAGGTTGCCCAAGGAGGCTGTGCATGCCCCATCCCTGCAGGCATTCAAGACCAGGCTGGATGTGGCTCTGGGCAGCCTGGGCTGCTGGTTGGTGACCTGCACACAGCAGGGCTTGGAACTGGATGAGCATTGTGCTCCTTTGCAAGCCAGGCCATTCTATGGTTCTATAATTCTATGATTAACCCACCCTGCACGGAGATTTGGAGTGACCCCCCTTAGGATACCAGGCTGCAGTGGGTGGCCTGTGTTCTGATCTCCTGCACTTCTGGGACTCTGCTCTGCAGGCAATGCGTGCTGAGCCCTGCATGGTGCTGCCCAGCTCCCACCAGAGGGACTTCAGTCCCTGCCACTCAGAAGTTTGTGTCTGGAACATGAGGGCAAGGCTGAGCATCTGCTTTTGGCTGATGCCACGGATCTTTCTGTCTCACTTTAAGGACACTTCCAACCCAACCATTTTGTGATTGTATGTTTCTAGCCAGTGCCGTAACCTTAAAAAACACAGTACGAGTGCTCAGAACTCACACTCAATATTTATCTTTTCAAAGCAAACACTATTTCTCACATGACTGTATCGAAAAGAACTGAATGCAAAATACATAAGTGAACCTAATGCTGATGCTCCTTTTTTCAAAAGTACCCATCCCTCCTACTAGGGCATTGCCTGCCCTGTTGGACAAGTCTCCCCTTTGTTCAGTGCCAAGCCCCCCCAGTGCTCCCCTTTCTCCCTGTGCTAAGCAGACTGGTGCTCATAAGCGAGGTTCCTGGGCAGCACATACCTCTGTTGACTTCAATAAATGTCATAGGAAGTACTGGAAGCCGACCTGGGGATGGCTCCTTCTGCCTGTAGGGAGAGAATGAATAAATGAGAAACAGCCTTGCTTCCAAGGGTAAATAGTCAAAGTGTGAGATACAAATTGCTTGTGCATTATTGCTGTTCCCTCAGTTGCCTTGTGGTGCTCAGGTACTTTACTTCATTAGGGGTCCTTCAGGGAAGGGAGGGCTCAGCTGAGCTGGAGGGCAGATGGGACCAACTTCCAAACCAGGTCCAACAGCACTTAAAGGGTCTGTTAATGAACCAGGGTGAGCTCCTCTGTGCAGTTCTAGGTGCGAGTGGATGCCAGAGCTTGCCTCACTGTGCCTTTTAAACACTCAGGTTTTTAGCGTGCCCCTCAATACTTTTAGATATACATGACCCTTGAATCTGCAGACTGCAAAGTATTTGCCCACTGGAGGAATCTTTTCCCAATAAAAAGCATCTTCTGAGTCTTTGATGGCTGAGTCCGAGAAAATGAAAACTTGTAGCTCATCACAGCCACTGCTAAAAACCATGTTCAGTAATTAAGTAGCTAATTGCCACTGATAAAGGAGAAGAAAAAAATCTAATTCTTTTCATTTCTACCACCAACATTTCCCAGAAATATTTCTCCATAAAGAATAAAAAAGTAAGTTTAAAAAATGCATTACACACAGGACTTGCTCTCTATTAGCTCAGACTTCACAGCAAACAGACTGAATTCTTCAGGGATTAAACATCAGCTTAACTATAAATCCAGCATGACGACAACAGGCTCCTTGGCCAGAGGTACAAAAGAGGCTTTGCTCTGTGCAATAAATCTCATGTCCTCCTCTTCTACTCAGGCTAAAAGAGGAGGAAAGGCTCAAGTGAGGCTGCACTGAGCTCACCAAAGTGGAAAAGCTTTGGTTCTTGCTTCAAGAGGAACGGTGTACAGAAGAAAGAACCTTGCAGAGCTTTTCCACGCTCAGCTCAATAATACACATTTAGAAAATATTGATACGTGCACAGAGAATAAATTATTTATCCGCTCCCCTCCTGCTGTTATTTCAGTTATTCTGCAAAGGTTTCTATCAATACATCAATTCTGGTGAAAGCATCTTTTAATTCTGTTTATTTCATTTGGATTTTAATCCAATTCTCATCTACTGTTTCTATATGAAAACATTAAATAACAATAGCAGTGACCACATTTTGGAAGCGTATGCAAAACTGCTCATGCAGAAGTACTAAGTTTCATGCCCTTCCAATGACTGGAGAGAAGAATTACAGCCACTCCATGCCATGCTGCACCCACACAGGTGGAAGTGGCACACAGAATGGAGGAAACTGTGCATTCTTTCAAGGTATCTTGAGAACAGAGGAATGAAAAATAACCAGCTATCAAACTGACATTGAACGACTCATACCACCTTGTTTTCTCAGCTGGATTATTTAATCCCTCCTTAAACATGACACCTCAAGCTGTAGCTGGCCCAACATCTTTCAATGTTATATTCGTATTTCTCCACCTTGAAACTCTCCCCACATTACACTGTGGCTTTCAGGACGGTTCTGCCCCAGCAAAACCACACAGCCCAGGATGGAAATTCTCCATCCCTCCCATCAATCCCCTTTGCCATCCTCTGGCTGTTACTCCTAACAAATGTATTTTGATATTAATGCACAGTCATATAGAACAGATTAAATTTTAAAGTCAACAAAAGTGCAGATGTTTGACCTGTGTTACATTGGTGTTTTTATTTCTAGAATGGATTTCTTTTAGCCTTCAAATGCAAATTGTGTTCCACAGAGAGGCTTCTGATGGGATTTTCGTTACCTGGCACAGTAAATTGGTTAAATTTGATGCTATAAATGTTCAAATCCAGTAAAAAAATGGATGTGCTCCTCATGGTTTCAATACCATGTGCACCACAGGGGGGACCTCATGAGACCCTTCATCCACTCCCAGCCATGGCAAGGCACATCGTGATGTAGAAAGTAAAGGCATGGGGTATCTGATGCTGGAAAATGAGAAACCTGTTTGCTGCAAGAGCAAAAAATGACTTGGGCTGGCAGCAAAATGCCAAGGCAGGGATGTGCTTGACACAGCACTTAAGGCTGAGCGCAGGCTGCACGGGGCAGACACTAAATGCCAACGATAGCTGTTGATAGATAAAGAAATCCATTACCAAAGGGAGAGGAGGTGAGCCTAGAAAGTACAAATCAATCATCATGTGTTTCAACTCCTTCATCTTTTTTCCAACAGCAGGAAATGAATGACTTGTTTGAAGTAGACAATGGCAGCGTAATTTCTTTCGCTATATATAGTGGCATCATGAATATGCATCTTTGGAGATTAAAGAAAGCCTTTTTCAGACTATGACATGCAGAGCTCCGAATTTGATAATTTAAATCACAGTAAATTATCAGTGCAATTATCACACAGACAAAACAAGTAGATTATTATTCCGTGTAGTTCTCTTTGAAATGAATAGGGGAGAAACAAAAGAAAAGGGAAAAGCATCCTAACCTTCAAAACGAGCTTCAATCCATCTCTTCTTCTTTTTCTGTATTCATCTCTTTCCTGCAAGGCGATGAGTCTTTTGTCTCCCAGTACCCCATCCTTTATCTTCTTTCATAAACTTCTCCTGGGTTGGGTCAGGTTGGGTATCAGTTTTCTTGCATTTATGAACTAAAGGTATTCATTTACAGTAACAGAAACCAGCTTTCCATGCCCAGGTGCTTGCTGTTGGCACCCATGTCCCTCTGCACAGCAGACATCCGCTGCTGATGGCCACAGTGAAGGCTGCAGAAGCCACATTCCTAACGTAGCCACCATGGAACTGCAGCTGCTTGCTGGGACTGTCAGTGTGCCAGGAAAATGCACAGCGGTGCCAGGTTACTGCTGAGGTGACTCCACAAGGACAGTGCACAATATCTGCATCCTTCACAGTGCTGGTCCATGAAGACCCCCAGGTGGTTCTGCACCCCACTCTTCTTCCCCTTCATCTTCATAGGAGGTGCTGGCCTCACCTTGTGCCAGGGAGGGTCAGGTTGGATATCAGAGCAATGTCTGCTCCATAGAGCAGCCAGGCACTGGCACAGTTGCCCAGGGGTGGGCAGTCCCCGTCCATGGAGAAGCAAACAGCCATGCTGCCCGTGGTACCAGTAGGACAGAAATGCTGCTGCTGCCCAGGAGAAAGGGAAGGAGGTGCTGAGGCTGTGGATCCCAGAGGGGAAGAGCTCAGAAGGGTGCATACAACAGCCACTAATAGTTCAACATATATATATTATTGAGCCTGTTCCTTTTTATGTACATTGATATTGCGACTAATGGTCACACCGCTGCTAGCTGGTGGTCTGTGCAAGCGATGGGCACACAGGGCTGCACAAAACCAGGGCAGAATGAACCCTTCTGAATTCTCCCAAAGCTCCCCCCCTGTGCCACAAGCAGAGCCATAGCAATGGGCAGCTGCAGCCTGTTGCAAGAGCTGCCTCCATTGCATTGCATGTGCCATGGCCTCAAACTCTTTTAAGCTGCTACCGTTATTAAAATTTCTATTAACTTTTCTTTACATGAAAGCAATTATAAGTGAACTTATTCCTTTCATTTGCCTAAAGCAAAGAAGAAAACATCACGAAAAAAACCCCAAAACATCAAGCTGCCAAACAGCAGCAACAGCTTTCTTTCTTTCCACTAAAAAAAGAAAAAGAACAGAAGAAACTAACAATATGAGATATGGCAAGCTCATTAACAAGTTCGTTAGCAAATTCACTGATTAAATTCCATAGTGTGCATTAAATAGAGACCAAGCAGCACCGGTGGAAGCAGGTCCTTGCAGCTTAGTACAACACAGGGCTGTGTGCCCTGACAGCAGGGCAGGACGTAGCAGTTCCTTTGTCCCCACTGCACGTGCTGTGCCTGCAGCAGGCAGAGCATTTACATCCCAGTGCTGGGACACGGTGGTCACAATGCCACACATCTAGATGCTAATGCCACACATCTAGAGGCTCCCATGGTGGTGCTCAGCAGCACTGCTGTCCTAGCAAAGGTCTGGAGGACAGGTCTGGAGACGTCTATCCTGTCTGCTCATTCTTGAGTTCTCCACATGGGTGCACATATGCAGATGGGCTTTAGGGAGTTTAACGTCTTGCACCTTGGATTATTTACCTTTATTTCCAATGACAAAGAGAACAGCTGGCAGCCCTGTCCAAAACACAAAACCCAAACCCCAACAGCAGCTTCGTATGAGGGCTGCTGCTTCTTCCTGTGCACTGGTGACTCCAGCAGCTTCTCATACAGAATAGGCTGCCCATATTGGAGAAGCAGGCTGATTTAGGTGAGACTATGGCTCTACGATTCCATGACTCTACGGTGATGTTGGTTAAATAAAAGGACAGGCTTGGACATGCTTACCTTCTCTTCCACATCCTCCACAAATTAGAACTAGTCCTCAGTGTGAGGTTTTGCCAGTGCTCCTGGAGAAGCTGGAAAGAGCAAATGTGTTAAATTGCTCATTTCAAGTGTACTGCAGTGGTTTAAGATATGTTAAAACCGAAAAGTTCAGGTCACCCACCCGAGCATTTAGAGTCACCTCCATTTAAATGTCTGCTTAAATCCCCTTCTGCTTTAATGCTCCATAATGTGTTGCTGCAAGCAATCATATATATTGCTACAGCATCATATATAATAATATTAATCTGCAGAACATTAAATATTAAATTAAATTTTATCTTTAAAAGACCATAGATCTAGAATAATTGCAGCTCTACAATCCAAAGAATATTTGCAGAGCTTCCCAAGCAGAACACTTCCCAGGTGATTCTCAGCACATCCCCCATGCTGGCTGTGACCTAGGGGTGCAATTATGTCTGTCTAACAGAGGGGAGGAATGCGAGCAGTGCTCAGTTTGTCCTCTGGGCAATGGCTGTGACCCCATGGCAGCACTCACCAGCAGGGATTCCCCCTTGGCCATGCTGGGCAGACAGATACACACACAGTTGTGTGAAACAAGATGATCATCACGGTCCTTTTCAACCCAGGCCATTCTATGACTTTCTGTCCCTCACAGGAATAGGGCAGAAAACAGAAAATGCTGATACTAAATCAGATGGGAGCATGAATGATGGCATTTTCAGCACACACTTTGCAGTACTGCCAGATAACAACGTGCTTTCTAGAAGTTGCCTTGAGATGAACTGCTCGTGGTTATTGCGAGTGTTCTCCTCTTCATTCAGGGAATGACTTGGAACATATTTGAGGTTGAGTTCCTCTAGCAATTTCAGCTCTAACAGTGTTAACCAGTGAACCGTGCACTGTAAATAAGATGGGGGGAAAGAAGCGTTGCTCAAAATGGTAATTTCTGGGCTTTCCCAGGCTGAGGCTCCAGCAGCAATAAGCATACATGCACTGCATCAGCAGCCACACACCACAGCTCTCTGCTCTGTGAAGCTCTCTTATTTACAGCACACGCAGCACTGGCAGTTGTTAAACTCACAAACCAACTCAATGACCCAAAAAACTGGGAAACGCATGAGCCGGAACAAAAGGATGAAAGGAGTGCATGCCATGTTATCACAGGCAGCAGGATCCAAATTGCAAACACTGTTTCTACCCCAATGAATGGCATCGTGGCCCCGATGGCCGTGCAGCTCCCAGGTGGGTCTGGCCATGGGGATGGCTGTGCATGCAGTGCTGAGCATCAGGAGCAGAAGGGATGTGGGTGACTCCACAGTGCTTTCTTTCCTTTGTTTCTCAATATAGGGTCTGAGGCCAGGCTGGATGTGACTCTGGGCAGCCTGGTCTGGTGTTTGGTGACCCTTTCTAGTTTGGTTGAAACTAGATGAGCCACTGGACTGTGGTCCTTTTCAACCCAGGCCATTTTATCATTCTATGATTCTTCCATCCATGTACAGGGGTTCAGTTAGAAGATAAAATACCAGGTTGAATTAAACCAAGAAAAACTGTTAATTTAATTTAGAAGTTGTGTTTCCACTCTCTCTTAAAATGCCTGTTTTTCCAACCTCTGAATATTTCCTTAGGTAATACCAGTGTACATAACAATATACCATAATGGTTCCCAGTGCTGCTAGAAGAGGATGCTTGTATATTGAGAGATATTTCAGTTCACTGAGTAGAATATCAGAGGCTATAGAGCTTTGATCGGAGAAGGAGCGATAAAGATATATTAAGTTTTTCACAAGTAAATGATAAAACTGTAGCAAATGAATGCTTCTGGTGCCAGGTTGTCACTTCCTTATTCTCTTTTCTGCTCATATTCATTCATCAGGAAGCACACATTTGTGAAAGGACTGCAGTGTCAGTCCCTTCTGTCTGCAAAGGGTCAGCACGGTATCCGTGGGGTACAGCCTTCCTTTCCCATCAGAGAAATGGAACACTTCTACATGCAATTTATTCTCTGTTTCCCAAATGCTGGTTTGTATGTTCTTTAAATAACCATAGAATCACAGCTTGGCCTGGGTTGCAAAGGAGCACAGTGCTCATCCAGCTCCAACCCCCTGCTGTGTGCAGGTCACCAACCAGCAGCCCAGGCTGCCCAGAGCCACATCCAGCCTGGCCTTGAATGCCTGCAGGGATGGGGCATCCACAGCCTCCTTGGGCAACCTGTTCCAATGGTTGTTTCTATCTCTGATTTCTGTTCATGCTTCTTTCACTGCTTTAGAGACCCAGGAAAACCTGTGGAGACAGACGTGAGCAGTTCCCTGCATTGAGGGAAGATGGGAACAAAAGGAAAGCGATGAGTGGGGCTGAGATAGGAGAGGCAGTGCTGGAGTTCTCTGGCAACAGGAAAGACAAGGCAAGCTCCAGCCAAAAAGCAAAGCATTTCTGCCAATCTCTGCTTAGTACCACACTCACTGAGCACACGAGCACCGACTAAAAGATGACATGCTAAAAGATAAACAACAAAAGTAATGATACTGTCTGCCTTTCTCCAACGAGAACCATTACAGAAGGCGGTGTACAGTGATTGCAAATTAGATCATTTGTGCATCCATTTATATTCCTAATGTGCTTACAACTTCAATACTCAATAAATAATAATGAAGCTGCTTTTAAATCAGATTTTTTTGCTGCCCTGGTGGGTTGTGTCTATCTGGTCACGTAGCAGAGCACTAATATTACGCCTTACACAGACTGACTTGTAATTTACATAATATTAAGGTGCATAGCTTGGTGTGAGCTCTTCAGGTCAGGAGCTGAGCTGGGCCCTTCGTGCCCTGCCCCACCAGCAGCCCCCAGCTGCCCCCCCTGCAGTCAGATGGCTGCGCTATGGGCTGTGCAGAGGAACCAACACACCGTAAGGACAGCTCGTTTACCGAGGCAAAGAAATGCAGAAAAGGTCAGAAGTCTTGGTAGTGAAACATTAGATAAGACTATGAAAATGAACTGAATTATCAAGGGAAAGAAGAAAAGAAACAGAAGAATATGGAAATCAGAAGCTCTGACCTTTAGAAGATGTGCAGTTTGCAATGCCAAAATAAAGCCACGTGGGAGGATCCGGCCTCCAACTTCAGCACGATTAAATATTTTGCCAGTGCACGGCTTATTGTGACTTGCTGGTGTAAATTCAGTCTTTGTTTGCCTTTTTGTTCGTTGACTGCAGCAAGCATGATATTAGAACGAGGCTCAAGACTGAAAAATAGGAATAAAAAGACAGATTCGGATATGAGCTTCGTGTCCCACGGACTGCTCATCGCTGGAGGCAAACAGCATAGAAAGAAATCCTCATGGTCGGTAACAAATCAGCACGTCACGCTTAAACTGCACGTTAATAAGTTATGCAGAAAAGTCTGCAGTTCTGTCAAAACAGAAAATAAATCAAATTTGTAAGGCTGTTTGCATCAAGTTAGAAACTAGGTGATCAATAGGCTTTCAGCAGTGCACCAAACAGACATCGTCTAGCTGATACAACCTATAGGAGTGGTATAACTGTACCTCTGCCTCATGGCTTTCTGTGGTGGTGGGCAAGGTGGGTGTCCATCAGTGCTGCAGGAACTCTTCCTTTGGTGGATCCATCTCAGTTGCATTCAGTGGACTGCAGTTGGCCCCAGTGTCTGGTCCAGCCCAGCTCTGCACGGGGGCAGAAGGATCCAGCAGGCGAGATAGTGCTGTTCAGAGGAGACCGTTGCCTTTCTAATGTCAGTCAGAAGGTGGGAGAGCAGTTCACGTGCTTCATATGGAAGCAACAAAACAATTTATCTCACTTTGGAGAGGAGTGCCTTTATGCAAGCAAATAATGTAGTGGTACACAAAAGACAGCACCTGAAACACCCAATGCCTTCTATTGTTCCAGCAAAGACTTCTCTGAGTTTAGTGGATGACCTAAGATTAAGGTTAGAGGAGATACTCAAATTTTACAAATTCTGCCACCAGAAAGGAAAGGTTTTTATGAGTTACCAGGAGCACCGATCTTTTCCCTTGTCTAACAGGTATTCAAAGATGTCAAGGAGTTAAGAAAACGTTTGATCTCTTTCTCTTTTTTTGTAGAATTCTGAGCATTCATAATTGAAAACAATTTTTTCTGTGTTCAACTGTCAGAAGAATGTTGCCTGTTAATTCCAAGCAATGATGCAGGCACCAGGAGGGCTGGGCAGGAGCAGAAACAGAGCAGTGGGTTCATATGGCTCTGAGTAGAGGAACTGCCAGGCTCCGTGTAAGTGGGCATGGTATTTTGTTACTTGATAGATCAGATAGAAAAATGAACAGGGAAGGAAAGACAGAATTGGAAAAAATTCAAGGCAAAGAAGGGTGATGAATGAGCCTTGCTCACCGTGCACCATACTGTAAGAACGCTAAGGGGTGGCAGAGGATGTCAGCACTTCTTGTCCAGCATCCTGCTGAATGTAGATGACCTTAAACGAACAAGTACCACTGCACAGACAAGTACAGAAAATACATGGGGCTACCCATACAAATTCCTTGCTGTGGTTTGCAGTGCACTTTTGGCCTTAGTTTCCATCAAGATAACCTGCCTGCAGGTGTCAGCTGTCCCCTCGTGGGTGAGGCAGGGCAGGCAGCACCCTGATGGCCAACAAAAATGGAAATGAACCCAAACTCAAGAATTCAAGTGAGTTCAGCAGCAATAGTACAAACCAGCAACAAGGATGTGCCACAGTGGCACAACCCATGGAATAGGAGATTACCCTGAGAAAAAGCAACAGTTAGGACCAGTATTGAAAAGGTTAAGTGTAATACTTGTAGCATGAGAGCATGGAATTATTAAAATAAGGATGATAATTATACGTAATTATAATTATAAAATAATTAGTATTATAAAAATATTAATTAGAATTTTTACATGCTGAGTTGTCCTCAGTTTTCTCTACAATTAACACTGTATGATAATTACATTATTGTTAGAGAAAAATAAAGAGCTGTTTGATCTTGTCCCAAGTGTGTGCATGTGGGGAGAGAAGGAGAGAGGGAAAGAAAGCTGTTTTGAAGTATAAAACTATCATTTTTTGGGAATGTGAATATAAATGAGGCAAATTTGTGCCTTGATCTGTTTGTTGAGCAGGAGGTAATTTTTATGTAAGATACAATATTTTTATTTGCTCATGGCTATAGATGGAAGCATAAAACATGTGCTTCCTTCCCCCACCATGAAGGCTGTGTTCCCATCGCCCACCTCCATTTAATCTTCAACAGGAAAATCTGAGTCGATATCGAACACCATTCAATCATTGCCAAGCTAACTGTGGGTTTATTGGCCTTGTCCAAGGTAAACAAGTGAGCACAAAGCCCTTTCAGCAGGACATTGGACCTGGCCATGCATGAATGCAAGAAAAGAGGATTTCCAACATCACCGTGCTCAGTGAGTACCCTAAAACCAAGCTCACCTTTCCCTGGGAAGAGTAGAGCCACATCCAGAGGAGATCAGAAGTGAGATGCCCCAAAGCACCACATCCTAGTCATGTCCATGTCCCTATCCCTATCCCTATCCCTATCCCTATCCCTATCCCTATCCCTGTCCCTGTCCCTACCCCTATCCCTATCCCTATCCCTATCCCTGTCCCTGTCCCTATCCCTATCTGTAGCCCTATCCCTGTCCCTGTCCCTATCTGTAGCCCTATCACTATCACTATCCCTACCCCTATCCTTATCTGTGTCCATATCCCTGTCTCTGTTTCTATCCCTATTTCTATCCCTATACCTATCAGTGCTGCTGACCCTGACCCTGTCCCTGCATCCCCACCCCAGCAAACCCATGTGATGCCGCAGGACAGTGATTTGTAACGTGAAAAAAAGTAGCAAAAAAGAAAATTTCCTGATTTCCTTCTTGGGCTGCAGAAAATCAATCATGGTGGTAACAAAAAGGTGCAAAGCACTATGCTGCCTCAGTTACCCAATTCTCTAGAAAAAAAAGCTGCTCTAGAAATCCCCCAACAGCTCTGTAATCGTGATGGATGGCGGCGAGCTCAGTGAGTAATCCCTGCACAAGGTGCCGAAGCCCTTCAGCTAATGCCAGTGTCCATGCCTGACTAATTCATTTCTTTCCTCTCTCTCCCTCTCTCTTTTTTTTTTTTTTTTTGAAACTACAAATCAATTGTTGGTTATTTATTTGTTATTTCATATTTATACAAGAAAGAAATATTTCTCCCCTAAAGCAAATCAAGGATAGAATAACAACCCCGGAAAGGTCAGCATCTATCCGGTTTGTTAATTGAATCTGTCTTCAGAGCCACAATGCCAATACTTCAAGGGCGAGAAAGGGCAGGGATATAATAATAATAGGAGTAAATGTCTTTGTACGAACTGGAATTGATAGCGGATAGGCTCAAGACAAGTGCAGTCAGAGCTTCAAATCTTCTCTCAAGAAGCCATCTAGTCCTTGGAAATTTTGTCATTTTTCTCAAGGCAAATGGTTCCACACGGCTGTAATCCTCTATGGCTTGTCCCAGGGGTGTGAATTACTGTTAATGCCTCCGTTATTTACAGCCTGCTCAACTCCTAACAAAAAGATCCTCCAGGAGTTTCACATAGTTTACTGAAATTGGTTTGTTCTGTTTTTGTGTGCATGAAGTACCTGGTATTGCTGGGCTGAGCTGCCTCAGTAGCTCTAGAGGAAGACAGGGTGAAAAAGCACCTGGAAACACCTGCTTGGTGATGGGTCCTGCACAGCTCCAAGCTGCTGCAGCCTTGGGCTGAGGAGCACACTTACACAGCACCTCTGGGCTTCGCAGGATTCCCAGCACCTATTGTCAGTCAGCATTGCTGTGAGATTTGCAACTGGCACGAGTCCCTGAAGACAGGAGTCCCTGAAGACAGGAGGCTGCGGGGCTCAGCGGGATGCACTCCTCTTCACAGGATCGTAGAATCACAGAACCATTCAGGCTGGAAAAGACCCTGAAAGCCCCAAAACCACCCAGCCCACAGTCCCACAGCCCACGTCCCTCAGTGCCACATCCCTGCAGCTCTGAAAGCCTCCATGGATGGGGACTGCCCACCCCTGGGCAGCTGTGCCAGCGCCTGGCCGCTCTCTGGAGCAGACATTGCTGTGATACCCAACCTGAATTTGATGCATCTCCTGTGCTTCGTCCTCCTTCCTTCTGGCCTATTTTTGCTGAAAAAGAACTCGGTGACAGGTCTTTGAAAATGAGAACAGTTACTTAACTTGGAAATTAGCAGTCTTGGGTTCATGGTGGAGTAGCTGTGCTTCACAGTAAGTCTCTCATTCTAACAAACTTTGACTAAAGTCAATGCAAGTTATTCGGGGATGTTGTTGACAAAAGAATTTGATTATTTGGGTGCTAACAAGGGATTTTTTCATGTTAATTTATTTGGACAAGTCATTACTGTAAGGGACTCAGAACTGCAAACATCTCGTAAATTATCAGAGCCAGTTAAATGAAATCCATTGGCGGAAAGATGTTGCTCTTGTTTACAACTTGTTGAAGGACATCTACCGGATTAAGTTAATTCTGGTCCAACAAATAAACTAATCCTGTAAAGAGAGGAGAGGAGAGGGGGAAATCCTTTGGTTTTATTCCATAAGGATGTTCATGAATGACTGATTTCTTGCATAATAATTAAATGCTTATTTTAGAGAAACAAGCAGGGACTTGTAGGTAAGAAATCAGATTAATGCATCTGCTCGTGAGGCCCCAGACAACACTCAACCCCCCAGCTTGCCTCGTGGTTCCAGCGCTGTGGCACATTTACCCTTGCAGTACCAAAGAGTGGTATCAACCCCCAAAACCTGAGCATCCTCCTGTCCCTGCCCTGCTCCTGCAGCCACGTTCAGGCTGTGAACCCACTGACAGGCATCACTCAAACAGTGCCACCACCAAAGCCCCAAAGCTGCCCATTTTCCCCATCCTGCCGAATGCATTTAACCACAGTGACTGTACAAGTGATTTTAAGTGTGGAACTATTTTAAAACTAAAATGTGTTCTAATGCACATCTCATTTAACTTTCAAATACACGCTGAACTATATTTACCCTGCTATGTAAGTCACTCGTTTTCCATTAAATAAGCTGGTTAATTCTGTTTGCCCATTTCTAGTACTAAGTTTTCACCTAATTACTGCACCAGATAAAAAATAGTGCCGTCTTCCTGACCTCTATTATGCATCACTAAGTAAAATGATAAAGACACCTCCTGAATACGCTCCTTGGAGGGGCAGGGGAAAATGGTTGCTGTGCCCACAGTGCTCCATTTCATGAGTCATAGCAGGATTCATTGACAGAAAGCACCAAGCACTAACAGCACACGAGTTGTGGGTAAGTAAGTTCCCCAGCCTTTGGATTTTCTTTGCTGCATGCCAATTAGAAGTTGTTACAAATGTCATTGGTCTGGCTCTGATCTTCATCCATCCACTCCCAAGTGAGGATTTCTTTTGTTAAGCCAGTTTGGAGGGCCCTCTCCCCACTTCTGCTTTTCCACAGCATATGATAGATATGTGGCCAGCTCCCTGTAACTGTGGTGGTGTAAGCAGCAGTTGGATGGGAAGGGGCCAGGTGGCAGACAGTGCCACTGCTGTTGACTCTGCTCATCATCACTCCATCAGCACTGCTGGGGGCTGGAGTTCACACCAGCTTTATACCAGCTGGATCCCATAGCATCCACGAAGCTTTCCAAGCTTCCAAGTATTGCATTGGAGAACAACTCTAGATATCATGTTACCCAGTGTGCACTGACCTTCAGACTGCCCTTCCAGCCCTTCCTGTTGGGTTTGGGGGAATGCTTTCCACTGGCACTCACGTTAGTAGAATCTCTCCCATTCCTGCAATGATCCAGGCATGAGGCAGCTGGCCAGATGTGCTGAACTTCAACACCACAGCAGCATTTTGGTCATTGACTTGCTGCACGTTCCCACATGAGGTTGCTTTGCAGCCTAATTAAAGAAAAAAAAAAAAGCAAAATAAAAATCTATTGTTGTTTTATTGCATTTATTGCATTATTACTGTATTGTTATGGCAGCTTTAGTGTCTTAAATCAATAAAAACGGTTGTTTAGAAATCAATGTGGAATGGAGTAATATAGTCAGCTGAAATTAAAATAAAACTAATTGAGATCGCTGCCAAGCGTGAGCATTAAAAATGGTACAGGGTGGGGAGCAGGTCCTTCCTTGAGCAAAGTCCTGTCCAGTTTTATCACAGAGCCACCAGTGCTGCCAGCACAGCCTTTGTGCGGGGCAGCAGCGAGCCTGGAAATGAAATCTCTCCTTCGTGATGCTCCAAAATTGATGGCACCATCTCTGCAGCGAGCAGGAGCGCAACATTAAGCAAGCTATGAGTTTCACTGCGACCAACACACAACCAAGAAAAGAACTCACATACTGCTCACTTCAAATACCTGCAGATAGAATGTAATCTTCTGAAATGGTTTGGCCTTTGGGTACCAAAATGGAGAAGAGTCACCGTGGTGCTTTGGTGGTGATGGTTTCTTTCTGAGAATAGAAGAGCCCACCATGGACTTTTGCTTTCGGAGCTGCTGACCTCAGCCTGGGCCAGGTTGACGTGTGCCATCCCAATATGGAGATGGATGTGCTCACAGCACTGACATGATGAACAAAACCCAGCTCCTCTGAACTGAGCTCTCTTTCCGAAAGTTTCCTTTGAAAAGCACTGTGGTTTTCTGGAGAAAATAGTTGATTCTTTTGTGCTTGGTTGAAAGCTGTTTCTCTTGAAACACACAGAGGACGTCAAGAAGTATATTGTTTCTTTTTTATAAAGAGAGACCTGAACTGCTGGTTGGCCACAACCACCTTTGAAAGAGACGGTTGAGATATAAAACAAGCCCCATTTTCTTAACAAATGATAATGATCATACTGGTGAATGCGCTCTCTTAACGCTGCGTTTGAGCTGCTGAGCTTCTGCCGAGCGTTAATGCATCGATTGCCAGGTGACACCAGAGGAAACAGATTGGAAATGCTCAGAGTTTGACAGACAAGCGGACCGAATTAATATGGTTTTGCACTTTTCAGATAATGATCTTTTTCTTAATAGTGGTTTAATGTAGCCTAGAGGTCATACGCTTCCATTCCCACTCGATGTTTTTCTATTGTAGAACATAAAAATGATCTATTGACTTCGTGTCAGGTCTAACACACAGGGCTAATGGCACATGGATGAATCGTTAATGCTTTTCCCATTGTCATCTTGACAGTTCCCCAGGAGTTGTTTTTAATGTCAAACTTTTGCTGGGCTTGGTGAAATGTTCTGTGTTAAGAAGATGCATCGCTTCTGTTTCTCCCCATCCATTATGCAGGCATGGCCCAAGACAGTAAGAATACTATTCATTTTGTGTGCTATTAATAATCAGTGATTATTGGAAAGGCCAAGGGAACAGAATTTGACAGCTGTGCAAACCACTTCAGTGAGCATGCCCAGTGTGCAGTCCTGTGTTCGGAGTGGAGAGAGGACACAGGCAGGGATTACAGCCAAAATTAAGAAGGTGATGCTCCCTGAAAGGGCAAAACGTGAGGAAATGGAGCCTGGAAAGGACTCAGCTCTTCAGCTGTAGCTGATTGAGAAACACAACTTTTGACTTTGTCCAGTGAAGAACAGAGTGCGTATGTAGCTCCCATTAAAGCTGTAATGCTAATCAAACTAATTACACACATGAGGCTGGCAAACTGCTGGAACATCACAGTGAAAAAAGCCTTACATAATTCAAAGGGGCAATGATATTTAAACATAAAATTGCTGGAAAAAGGATATGGAAATGAAATGTAGCAATCCATTAGCAAAAATTACACTTCCTTAAAGCAAGGCTTGCTTTAATGTCAGGTTGATAATTTTTCAATTACATAAAATGTAACACAAAAGTTGCATTAGAGTTCATAAACGTGTCTTCATTCAGCCATTACGCTCCTCTACGTTGGGATGCCAGCAGTGACTGCCTTGTTTGGTGAGTAGATCCATGTGTTGTATGGCACTGGGCAGTAAAACATGATAAAAAACGTGATGGCACCATAAGGATACAAACATGGAAGAAAGGTGTGAGTTACACAAGCAAACAGCCGAGGCAATTCAGGGGTGCATGCCACTAACTTGCTGCCAGTGCTGCGTGCTGGTGAGCCCACGGCTGTTCCCAGGGATGGCAATAATGACCTGGCAGTCACACCACGCACAACAGCCATCCTATTACAGAGTCCCTCCCTCAGTTACAGAAACAATTCACCAGTTTCCCTTACTTCTATTCATCCAAGCACACCTCGTTTCACTTCAATTAATGTCAACATTATATATTTCTTAATGGCTGTACTGTATTAGTGTTTCTTGTACGATGTTGAGGCACATTTGTTTTTGCAAAGAAGAGCGTAGCTTTACACTGTGTTTTATATTGGTGTATATCACTGAAATTTATACTGTGCAGAGGAAATTTCCATTTTGCTACTGTTAACAAGCTGTTTGCTGTTTATCAGAGCATCTATAAAGGAAGCTAGAATTAAAAAGAAGAACGCATAGTTCAGGAAAACTTAATCAGCTTTTTGTCATTCCCCACCGCCTCCTGCTTACCTTGCAAGCCCCCATGCATCACACCTGGGCTCCCGAGCACCCCTGAGCAGCACTGCCATTGGTGAGACTGGAGGGCTGTGGGTGCCTCACCTGGGAGCAATGGCAGTGAGCTTTGCATGGAGATTTGCAATTTCAATCTGAACGTCCCTAATAAACCCGAGGAACGCGGGCCCTAGAATTCAGTTATGAGGTGAAGTAGCAGTACATCAATGTCATGCTTTATATTACGGCCTAGAAAAACGGTTGTGTTAAGCACTACCCAGGTCCTCAGAGACTGGACAATTATTTTTCAAATGATATAAGCCCTGACAGCTTTAGCAACAGCACTCTATGCCAGCATTGTAATAAAGGCCCACCGAGCGCTGCTGAGATGTACATATCAGGTGAATCAAGCAATGCTGCACACACCTGTGGCTCTGCAGATGTCCTGTCCAGCCCTGGCAGGCTGATAACGAGGTGTTGCACGCCTCTCCCACGTACCTTGGGTGCTACCACGAGTCCAAACGGGCTGGCTGCTGCTGCAATGCCTGTGCTCCAGCTCTGCACTCCTTACTCTGCAAAGCAAGCCCATGGGTTAGGGATGGCTGACATCTCAGCCAAATCACCAGCAGCTGGAAAAAAAAAGAGGGGAAATGATGGAAAAGCCAACAGCCTCCTTAAATAAGTGTAACAGCACCACTGGGCCTCGCCACAATGATCCTGTACTTGCAGGTTGTATTTTTTCCTCTTTTTTTTGCAGTGATACATCAAGTTAAGCATAGCGTAGATGACACTCAACAGGTTCCAAAAAGACAAATAAACAAAAATTCCCTTGTAACCAATTTTTCTTTTTCCCATCAGAGAAAGCAAGGAAAAGTCAGTCTGCTGGAAACAAAATTTCATCCTAGGTATACAGGACTGCAAGTGTTTAAAGATACTTTGTAGTTATAACTGGAGAAGAAATTGCGCTGCTATCTTTCTATTTCTCCTTGACATGCATTCAAAAGAACATCAATATTTCTCTTAAGACGTTGCTAGACTTGAGTGCTGTGAAGTTGCTATTATTCTTCCCTTTCCTTTAATTATTTTCTTCCATATATAGAAATTCGTTTTCCTCAGCTGATAAATATCATCAATTTAAGGAATGCTACTATCATATAACCACACAAACATATTTAGCATATAGAAAGTGTGTTCTCCCTTCGTCATTATAATAGAAATACAACTTGATTTATAATAATGTTATTGTCTCCTGCAACCCATTCATTTTTTTCCAGTGGAAGGGCTGCAGGTGCTGAGAAGAGAGGAGGTGGCGCTGCCACAGTACTCCATTGCTGTTTCTTGCTGGGGATTGACTCCACGGCTTTCTGGAAAGGGTGAGATACACCAAGGCCCTCTGGTCCCTAGGTGGGATGTAAGGGTTTGAAGGTTGCTCCTATCCATCATGCCCACCAAGCCACCAGCACCTCATGGGTACCTGAGCATCCATCCTGGGGTCCCCACTGTTACTGGGGTGCAGCACCCCACCGCACACCCACCACTGCCCCATTGGAGCAGCTGGGATCAGCTCAGTCTGCAGAAAGGGTTCCTCTGCTTTCTTTGCAGAGAAGCAGCTGCAAGCACTGAGCTCCCCGGCTGCTGAGTCTCAGCTGAGAGCTTCCCATCCTGTACCCACTTCTGCCTGCACCTATTTGCCTATTAAGCAGAGTTCAGCTGCTCTGCGAGCAGGACTGAGATGGCATCATTCATCTGCGCTCACTCCCCAGGCTGGCAGTGCTGCAGCACAATGTAGCTGCTGAAAATGCCTCTCACTGTCTGGGACGGGGAAATTCCAGTCCCTGGCAGCGATGCACACACACACACCAAGTTTGATATAATGAAGTGAAAGCCAGATTGAGCTGTGCCGACCAACACACCTGTAAGTTACCTCTGCTGCTCAGGGGATCATCCACCGGAGGAAATCTCTGTCTATCTCCACACCTGCTGCTCACAAAGCACTGTGCCTCTGCCAGAGCTCTCCATCAGCAACTCCAATATTTGCAAATTCTCAGTTGCAATTTTTCCCTAACTCCTCTGTTCTGAAATGGCTGCTCAGAAACACACACAACTTGTTTTTTCCCTCTTTCTTTTGTAAGGGAGGCATTTGTTTAATGAGGCATTGATGGATCTGAGCTGCCAGATGGAATCGTCTCGGTGGTTTTGTGGGTTTTCAGCAGCAGCTTGCTTCTCGAGCTGTGGTTCTCTAGCCCACGCTTCACATGGCAACCCATGCTAAAGCCCTCAGGTGAAGTGATTTCTGCCCTCCTTCTTCCAGTGTCTCTTGGTGCTCTGAGGTCCCTGGGGTTGCCCTGTTGCTAGCACAGCCCCACTGCTCTGGTCCCACACATAGCATCCAGAGATGACATTTACCACAATGTATACCAATGACTTTTGACTCAAGTAGTAAATCTTAAAAAAAAAAAATCTTACTGTCATTTCTTGTATTTTTGACTAACCTTGAAGATTCAGATGGAACTGAAAGTGCTGGTTTTAACTTTAGTTTGTTCATTACCAGATGCTTTTTTCCCACTGACTTTGTCCCATAGCGATGCATGTGCACCAGGTACAGGTATGGCATGATTTGTGGCATTGTACAGAGCACCCTGCAGGTGTTGTATGTCCTGGACTCATCTTCCTACAAGACAAAAGAGGAGAGGAGTCAACGCTTTGAAAGAGTAGATAACAGCAGGACAAGGGGAAATGGTGTGAAGTTGAAGGATGGAAGAAGGGATGTCATGGGGAAGTTCTTTAGAGAGAGTGGTGAGGTGCTGGAACAGCTGCCCAGAGGAGCTGTGATGCCCCGTCCATCCCTGGAGGTGTTCAAGGCCAGGTTGGATGGGGCCCTGGGCAGCTTAGTCTGATATTAAATGTGGAGGTTGATGGCCCTGCCTGCAGCAGGGGAGTTGGAGATTGATGATCCTTAAGGTCCCTTCCAACTCAAGCCATTCTATGATTCCGTGCCCCAGGTGAGAGCACCCAGCTGCATTCATGGTCCTGATGCACTGTGCCCTGCCCTGCTGGGCCACACTGGCAGCCACAGGGGATGTGATTTGCGAAGGTTGAGGCAAAATCTGCCTTGAGTTGGCTGGAAACTGCTACTCCTCCATCTCCATAAAAATGAATCAGAGCCATAATGCTCATCTTCTGTACTCCCAGTTAGAAACTATAATCAAACTGTCCACACACTTGGATCTCTCCGTTTTTGCTCCAGTCTCTCCTATTCAGGGATATATGGACTATCAGTTATTAAAAAATCCTTCTCTTTCTGATATAAATATTCACTAGATGTGGTTTCTTTTGTCTGCACAATAAATATTACAGGGAAGCTCACCAGGAAATTAGAGCAGAGCCTGCAGCTGGTTGTCCTTGGATGATGTACTGCGAATGAACGGCATCCTGTGGGGATTATTCCAGTCCCCGAACATCATACTTCTTGTATCTGAACATCAAAATATGCTTTCTTCCAACTCCAGACAACGGTACACATATAAATTTTCTAATGGATTTTCTGTTCAGCTGTCACTGTGGCTGATCCAGTAGACAGAAGTATATCAGCCACATCCACTTATATTAGAAGTACCGTAACGTTCCCAAAGTCGCTTTGAATTTGGTTTGATGGTCTCAGATTTCAAGTAATGTACAAAATCACATATTAAGCACTTTCTTTTGTACTCCTTCAACTGGTGTCATCCACCCGAGCGTGTGCAAGGCCTTAGACATGGTCACACAGCACATCCTTATCTTTAAGTGGGAGAGATACAGGCTTAAAGGGTGGATATGAATGTGTGTGTTTGGTGGCCCTGCTAGGCAGGGGGGTTGGAACTACATGATCCTTGAGGTCCCTTCCAACCCGGGTGATTCTGTGATTCTGTGATATGGAGTGGGTTGGGAGGTCACAGCTGAAGGGTGACAGTGAGCTGTTGGGGTGGGCTCAGAGGTGGCCATGAGGATGCACAGAGGGCTGCAGCACCTCTCCTATGCAGACAGGCTGAGGGAGCTGGGGATGTTCAGCCTGGAGAAGAGAAGGCTGTGGGGAGCTCAAAAGGTGTTAGTACCTTCTTGAACAGATTGTCCTTACCTTCAGGCAGGACTGTGGCACAGGACTGAACCCTGGAATGGTCTGGAAGGATACGAGGAGATGTCTGCTCTCCATCCATTGGCAGCTACACCGCATTCATCAATGTCACAAAAGCTGTTCCCGGCTCCCATCTGGCCCAAGTCCAGCCTGTGCTGGAGCTATGATATTG
This sequence comes from Centrocercus urophasianus, assembly GCF_019232065.1. Taxonomy (NCBI): domain Eukaryota; kingdom Metazoa; phylum Chordata; class Aves; order Galliformes; family Phasianidae; genus Centrocercus; species Centrocercus urophasianus. The sequence continues at coordinate 867,897 of NW_024884722.1, forward strand.
GTTTTGGATAGATTAGCTCTCAGTTAGTCTTTAGCTGTCTCGTGGAGGAATTATTGCACTATAATACAGTCTGTAATTACATGCTCACATGATATCTTTTCCATTCAATGCACAGGATGGAAATGTATGGGGAAGCATTAAGGTTGCAGGGACAAAAGTGAATTTGACCTTAAGGTGCTTGCATCCAATCTACAAAGCCTTCCTGTTGGCACAGCTTGTCAAAAACTCCGTTAATTACTCAGAGACCAGATTTGCCAGGCTGCACTTAACAGCCAAACAGGCAGCACTTCTGCTCAGAGAGCTGCATGAGTGAAATTCAGCCCTGGACACAGTCAGCAAGGAAATTAGATGAGTATAACACTACCAGCAGCTGGGAGGGAAGGGAGCATCCCTCATGGTTGGGCACAGCATGGGCATTTACACAAACCCTTCCTCACATCTCCTTTGCACCCACCTGAAGCATCCCTTGCTCGTGGCTCTGCAGAATCGTTTTCCCAGCACAGGGCAGGTCTGTGCAGCCCTGCAGCTGGGCTCTCCGTTTGCACATCTTGCTCCACCCAGGGACGCGTGAAGGCTGAGGTCACCAGTTTTGCAGCAGCACCATTCCATGGTTCTACAGCACCTAAGCTGATTTCTGACCCAGCTCTTCTCCAGTCATCCTCCTGCAGAGACACTGCTTGCACTGCTGGCTCAGCGCATGGTGCCACTGCTCAGCAGTGCTCCTGGACCACCAGCAAGCACTCAAGTATCTCTTGTATCACTCTTACTGCAGCTCATTACACTGAAATCCCATTTTCAAGGCCATTATCTTCATTTTTGTCGTTCAGGGAGTGCTATAGCCAGTCTCAGCTTAATGTTCCCATGGGAAAAGCAGCTGTGACAACGACAGTAACACAGCAGATACTCCACAGGGCTTCATAACGCTGGGCTGTAATATGTTTGACTTTCACGTGTGGCATGCATGTATGATAATTCACAGCTGACATTACTGGAAAGTCTTTAAAGGTATCAAGAGGGGTTGAGGTTTGTAAAATTTGTTTTCCCGAGGGAGGAAGCAATTAAAGCATCCATTGGAAAGTGTTAATATGTCTCTAATTATTAATGAGAGGCAGCAACAGCTGGCTGCACTACCCTACACTAAGTCCATGTCCTATATACCTACCCTTTGTATACCATGTATGCTATATACCAAACATACCCTATAAGCTTCTGGATTTTCTCAGCTGCAATAAAGCAACCCTGTTTGTGTCACAGTAATATCCTGGAAATTATTACCCTTCAAAGAAAAATCAATTTTTTAAGTTATGTATTACTTAGGGGAAAAAATGTGAGCAAGGAACATTTCTCCATGTTATTTATTTCTGTTGCTCTATGGTGATGGGGGGTTGTGATGACATCTCAGGACTACTTGGTGACTGATGTTTGGACTGAACTGAAGTTAGATTAAGCCTAACAACAGTTAAGCAGCAGCTTGAGGACTATGCAGCTCTTTGCTTCAGAGCACTGACACTGAGTTTCATATTAGAGGATGCTGCCACCTGTTTGCATGCACTTTCAGGCAGAAGCAGGGAGATGCAGATTCTTTTTTGATTCAAACAAAACCTAAATGATTTAATTCTATTTCACCAGCCATTATCTCCTATCAAAGCAGATTGTTTCCAGAGGAGAAGCTTTTTGCAGGACCCCTCAGTGCATCTCTCTGCTGTTTTAGGCCAGTGAGTGCTGAAATGCAGAGCAAAAGCTTCAGCTCCAATCCTTCAGGGCTTGAGTGTTCAGAGCATAACTGGATGTGGTGTAGGGTGGGTGATTACACTCCTATTCAATTTGTTTTCTGACTTGCCATATGCAGCCAGGAGGGGAATCCTTATGCAGATGGATTTGTCGTACAACACAGCTTTCAGTAACAGCAAAACTTGTCTGAAAATCTACTTTATAGCCATCCTTGCTTCTACAGCCTTGAGATCCTAAGGCTCAGCAAATGACTATGCAAGGATCACAGCAATACGACTGGCATTTTCCCCCTTCTAATCCTTTGAAATTTCAAGATGATACCAAATACTGGGGTTTATTTTGTTTTCGTAATTTCTACCTCTTTGGTAAGTGAAGTCCAAAATCACCATCAAAATAAAGCAGCAGTGCAAACATGGTGTGCAAAGTCATGGCCTTCATGCAGCAGCCTCACAGGGCCAGCAGCTGGCAGCCAGCATGTCACAGTCTCCACGGTGAGGTGCATCTATGCAAAAGCAGCTCATTCTCCACAAGGGCATGGACACAATACTTTCAGTGCAACCATGCTGTTCTCCCTGTTAAAGCTTTCCACTCCTCTGTTTAGATGACATTTAATTACCTTTTCCTTCTCCCTCCAAAATCCAAATGAAACGACAAGTTCTACAGAGCAACATTGACATTTCAGTCGCTTGGTAGCTTCCATCTTCTCAGTCCCTATAAAAAAAAAGGTGATATCACATTTTCACCACCAATGCATAAACATCACCAAGCCTGTGATACACAGGGATTCACTCTAAATCTAGAGGTTGGCAGCCCTGCCAGCAGCAGGGGGGTTAGAACTTGATGATCCTTGGGGTCCCTTCCAACCCAAGCCATTCTATGATTCTGTATGTAATTTTCATCAGCAGCTCTTGTAATAAATCCAACGCCACGTTTGCATTTCCAGCATATGTTGTTTGCCTTTCCAACATAGCAGCTTCTGAAGGGCTGTTCCCCTCTGACATGACACATCTGACAGTGCCACAGGAAGCGGGGGATCTTCAAAGAGTGCCACAGCATTGCTGGGAGTGCAGAATGCATCTGTGTGCATCTCACAGCAGGAAAAGCAGCCACTTCGGGAGTAATTAATGCAAATCACTGCTCCACGTGTTCACTTACACTCTTGTTCTGCTGCGAGAAACTTGCGGTGCCGAGTAGCAAAACGCACAGAGTGACAGCCATGGTCTGGAAAACAGGAATAAATCCAACACAGAGCAAATGTGAGTGGGATGTGGGGTGGGCAGCAAGTTATGGTGCTTGCCCAGGAAAGCTGCACCTCCCTCTGATGGCATATAGAATCACAGAATTGCTCAGGTTGGAACAGACCTTAAAGATCAAGTCCAACCACAACCTAACCATACTACCCTAACAACCCACTGTTTAATCACAGCTCTGAGCACCACATCCAAATGGTTTTTAAACACACCCAGGGACGGTGACCCAACCACCTCTCTGGGCAGCCTATTCCAGTGCTTAACAACCCTTTCCATAAAGAAGTTTTTCCTGATATCCAACCTAAACTTGCCCTGGCACAACTGGAGGCCACTTCCCCTCATCCTGTCACCTGTCACCAGTGAGAAGAGACCAGCCCCACTCTCCCTGCAATCACCTTTCAGGTATTAGAAGAGAACAATATGTTTGCTTAGCAATGGCCACGTTGCACCTTTGAAATACAGTTTTGATACTTTGGGAGGAAGAGAGGTCCCAGCTTGAGCACATCTGTGAGCTAGGGCCCAAATCCTGCATACTGCATTTTAAAAATCCCTATTATCCCCTCTATCAGTCAAAGACTCTCAGAGCTTCTGCAGGCACCAAGAGCCACCAGTGATAGCGTGGGTGAAAGCAGCTCCTGGCAGAGAGCAGCCTGCAGTTGTGCAGATCTGTACCCCACACTCAGGTTACACCATCACCGAGCAGGGAGCTCTGTGGGACCAATTCCAAACATATCTGATGGTCAGGTTTGGAGCAGAGATTGTAAAAATGGTGCTCAGCATGTTTTCTGTGATGGCTTTTGAGTACTTTTGTTATTTAAATCCATTTTCCTGCATACTAAATTTGCTACCGTTAGCTAATCTGCTTCATGTCAGATGAAAGTAGAGATAATATGAATACTTACAGGTTCCATTTGATACAAATTTTTAGATAAGGCACAGTGAAATGGAAGAAATTTCTGAAACAATTCACTTGACACTTCTATACAGTTCATTTCCTTCGTTTTCATTTTGCCTGCATCTCATTTTCTTTGTAAATTCCTCCACCCAGGCTGTAAATGCTGCAGGATGTGATAGCAGTCACAGATGACCCATTCGAAGCTGTGTAGGTGACACAGAAACTCAAGACTCGATTTAAAAAATGAGTTACAATGCCTCATTGAAAGTCAATTCCTGTCTGCAAGTAGCTTGATCCCTTCCTAAGACTTTGCCCAGCCTTCTTTCCTTCCTATAGACATTTTAAACACTCTGCTCCTCTTCTGAGCTTGTACAAGCTCATATGTGTGCACATAACAGCTCCTGAGCCATCTCTGCTTCAGCAAGTTACTGAGACAGGGGAGGTTTAGGTTGGATATGAGGAGGAAGTTTTTCCTCCAGAGGGTGGTGAGGCACTGGCACAGGTTGCCCAAGGAGGCTGTGGATGCCCCATCCCTGCAGGCATTCAAGGCCAGGCTGGATGTGGCTCTGGGCAGCCTGGACTGCTGGTTGGTGACCTGCACACAGCAGGGCTTGGAGCTGGATGAGCACTGTGCTCCTGTGCAGCCCAGGCCATTCTATGGTTCTGTGGTTCTTTGGCACAAAACATGAAGCTACAGCTGCACTGCAAGCTATGAAATAGTTACCACGCCCAGGAGTTTGCTCCAGAAAGCAGCCTCTATTATCAGATATTCACAGACATTGTCTACCAGGTTTTGCAAGCTTCCTTCCCCCAGCTGAACAAATCGGCCCTATAAAAGCCTCTTAAAACCACACTATGATTTTTTCTCATCATCACATTACTAGGAACTAAGAGAAATGAGACAGAATCTGGATATCCATAGCACATGGGCAATTTCTGAGAGTTCCTGGAAGACTGTAAGCAAATTGATGTTACCCTTGACTTTGTGCTCTATCTCAATTTTGTACATAGCATTTTCCTCTTCCATTTAATGGAAACTTAATTGCTACAGAAAAAAAAAATAAAGAGAAGCAAAACCAATGTGTGATTCAACACTCACAATATTGCTCCCAGACACTGGGTCTGATCTGGGGATTTCTCAACACAGAATGCTTTTCTTTGGGAAGGAATTAATTGTGCACGTCAGCCAGGAGCCACAGTGTCCCCCCTCAGCCCAAAGCCATGACCAGAACTGTGTGCTCCTTCTCCACTTTTTTCAGTTGAAAGAAGGCTGGCAGAGGTTCCCCAGTGGTTCCACATCCTGCAGGGAGATGGCAAAGAGAATTTGGGACTGAGCAGCCAAATCAGCAACAAGCAAGGACTTTCCTACCAGGGCATTTCTGCTTTGCCTCAACAACTGATTTTCTCCACACGGTACAAATATCTCTTGTTGGAAATGTTCCTTGCAACCCTATTAAGATACTTTCTAGCTTTTCACAAATGCAAGGAGGGAATGCATAGGCTTAAGTAGCTGGCGTGACGCAATTTGGCCATTGATAGAATCATGGAATCATGAGGTTGGAAATGACCTACAAGATCATCGAGTCCAACTGTCCTCCCATCACCATTGCTGCCACAAGCACTAAACCAGATCTCGTAGCTCCTCATGCCAGGGATGGCGACTCCACCTCCCATCTGAGCAGCCCTTTTCAGTGCCTGACCATTCTCTGAAAGAGTTCTTCCTTACGTCTAACCTGAACCTCCTCTGCTACAACTTGTGGCCATTTCCTTGGGTCCTGTTTGTTGCCTAGGAGAAGAGGCCAAACCCCTCCTCCAATAACTCCTATAAATCAGGCAAATCTTATAAGGGCAAACATGAAGTCTTTGTCAGAGCACTGGTAGGTAAAATTGGTTTCTGTGTTAATCAAGATCGAGGTTAAGTACCAGTAATAAACAGAACTATGGTAATGAACTAACATGCCATCAGGAGGCTGACAAGAATAACCCATGTGCAGCTCCTGTACCAATATGAATGTGTGCTCACTGAAAGTATAAGGGACCTCGCTGATCAGAAGAGTTTGAGATAGGAAACCAGAAGAACATATGCATCAAAAACAGGGGACAGTAGTTCTTTGGAAACATCCTGATGACTGTTCCAACACTACCTTTGTATCATGGTGTGTTAATTTGAATTTTGCTGAAATAAAGCTGTGACTTTCTGGGTAATCTCAGAATGAAAGTGAAATGTAAGGAAAGGAATGAATCTTTGTGCTGTGCCTAAACTCAATCTGATCTAAGCATTCCATTTTTGTTCTAAAGAAAAGTAGGATATAACTGTGTGAATCTGTTTCCTTCCTCTGCTTTCATTCTTGTAAATCATCAATCCCACACCGAATCTCAGCACCCAGTGTTGTTTTTCTGCCAAACAATCTTGAGACTTGTGCACTGGATGAGAAAAAAGGATGGATAGAAAACTCACATTGCTTAACAAGCAGGAGAGCCTCCCAGGTTACAGAAGCCAAGATCTCAAGACTAAGAAGCCAGGCTGGATGTGGCTCTGGGCAGCCTGGTCTGCTGGTTGGCGACCCTGCACATAGCAGGGGGTTGAAACTCCTTGAGCATTGTGGTCCTTCTCAACCCAGGCCATTCTATGATACTATGATCCTTTTATTTGCTATGGCATCTTTCCAATGCAAAACAAGATCTTTTGCCTGCATATATAATTGTTTCTCCTTCTGGACCACTGTGACAGATGGGTGTGTTAAATTGATGTTTAATATGTTGATACATAAAGCTCAATTCCTACCGTAGAAGTGTGATGCTTGTTAGAGAAGATTAAAATTCAGAATGGTAATAATGGATATCATTCTTGCTTTACTGTCTAGCTGAAGCCTTGGGGTCTGGCTTGCAGGTGGACATGGTACCAGTCTGAGTATAAAAGCAGTCACAGCACAGGTGATGCTGCAAAGCAGCCCCACACATGGGAGGAGAACTTGTAAGAGCTTTGCAGAAGCTGCTGAAGCCACTGGGGTTGCAAGCTGCCAGGTGCACCACACCAGGCATCCCCCAGAGCTGCTCTGCTCAGAGAGCTGCTCCCTGAATTAGCACCAGGATGACTGCTGCAAAATGCTGTTGGACAAGTTCAGGCAACAAATGGCTATTTCTTAGCAATTCACAATGCTCTCTCTCCTTTGTCTTTTGCTTGTGTCCCATTTATATCCTGACAGAGCTGCTGAGCAGCCCCCAGCTCAGCCAGCACTGCTGCACAGCCCCAGCTGCTTCCCCACACACCTCACCTCCATGCAAACAAGTCTCTTCCATGAGTGAAATGCACTACATTTGCTAAATGCATGAAAGACAAAATGCAAAACAAAAGAAACCTGATCAAATTAAAACCAAAAAGACATGCTTTGCTTGACGTAGCAGTAATTAGCAAGGATTTGATCTTCCTGCCAAACGACAGCTATGGTAAAATACAGCATGAAGAGTTACTGCCTGCACCCAGAAGTTCATACATAGAGTCCAAATGAAGTGTAAAAGTCCTCTTTTGCCCATAGACTATGCATTAAAGGGAAAAAAAAGAAAGAAAAAAATGAAGAACATCTTTTGCAGGCTGCAGCTAAAGCCCAAATATCCAGTTGGTATACATCTATTAAATACAAGGGTCTCAGGATGAGCAAGGTCTAAATGTCTGCAATAAATAATGTGAGTAGCTGCGCTTTTTACAATTCCCCTTTCCCTATTACTAATTGCAAGCATCCTATTAGCTTTAATTACAGCTACTAAACATTCAGCAGCCATGCAATATTTATCAATCTAGCTGCAATGGCTCCTAGGTGATGCTTTTCCTGAGATGTGGCTGGTTCTGTTTAGCACCAGAACAATGTGCCTGTGCAGTATGAGGAATCTGCACAAAAGCATTAAATCACTCAAGCAGCTGAGTAATAGTAGCTGAGCAATAAACACATTTAGAGCTCTGGTTAAAGCCAGTAGGACGTGTCCTCCAGGGGATGCCCTCTTCCATCCTCCTCAATCCCTTACAACAACCACGGGATCCCTCAGATGCAAAAAAAAGCTCTCATTAGCTCACATGGCCCTGCAGCTCATTGTCTGCAGGCATTCATTAACCTTAACCCCGTTCTGATTTTGCTGCACAACTCCAAATTTAGTGCCACCAGATGGGGACCCTGTGGTGCTGCAGAGCTCCCACCTGGAGAAGTGCTGCCCGCGGATGTCAGGGTTTGGAGTGAAATGCATATGGCAGAGATGGCAATAACTGTGACAGTGCTGAGAGCAGCAAACCTCGCTCTTAATGGCAGCTCCTGCGTGGCATCTCACCCCATCTCTTCACTAAGACATACTTGCTCCTGAAGCCAAAGCTGTTCCCCATCACACAGCCAGAGGCGCACGCAGACAGGAGCTCCCCACCAGCAGTGTGCAGCCCAGTGGGAAGCCAGGGAATGCAATGGGTTGCTGTGACATCTCCTACATGCTCCTCTACAGACTGTCCTCACATTCTGCAGAGCCAGAGCACAGGGACACAAGGACATGGGGACACAAGGATGCCAGGATTCAGAGACATCAGGACACAGGGCACCAGGACAGGGGGACATAGGGACAGAGGGGCATCAGGATACAGGGACATAAGGACACATGGGACCCAAGGACAATGGGACACCCCCACAATAGGAAGGGGAATGTGTAAGCAGAGCCCTCAGCCCCACTCATGCCCTCCTCCCTCTGAAGAGGCCCCACTGCAGTGCCTCCCTGCCTCAGGGAATGGCAGTTTCCTAGAATAGTATCCCAAAGTAGAAGACATAGCTGCTGAAAACTTTAAAGGATTATTACAGGAATGGTAATAAACACTATCAATGATTCCTGTATTTTTCTGCATTTAAAAACAGCATTTATCACAGCTATGGGCTTTAACAGCCTTTAAATTTCTTTTATCGCTGCGAGTAGATTTGTAGTGCTGTGCACTATATATTTAACTCTTCTGATCTACACAATGATGATTTTGTGTAAAAGCTGATTTTTTTCATTTTAATTTCTCCGTTACAATGCATCCTTTTCATTTTGTCATGTCTGTTTCTAACTATTAAGGAACTCTGTGCTCACTGGAATTACCATTGCCTTACCTCCAGACTGGTTGGTTTCCTTCATTGCGTCCCTCTGTGGAGCAAGGTAGTGGAGCTGATGGCATATTCCCATCTAAAGATAAATTTACCAACAAAAAAACCAACAAAGGATGAGTAGGAAGCACATGTGCAAGCTGCTGGGTTTGAAGCTGCAGACAGAAAAGAAAAGAGAAGAATGCTGACAGAATCACAGGGAAAACTCAACAAAAGAGCTTTTGAGCTAAGCCTTGACCCCAAAGACGCTACAGAAGTAGGAGATGAGACACTATTTCTTTTTTGATTCTTCCAAAGAAAGACTTTTATGTTCTCTGTAACAAATAAACATCTCTATCTCTAGCACTGATGCCTGATGCTGTGCCAAATGGTTGCAGTGGCCATCATCCCCTGGCAGCAGGGATCTCTGACACGATGTCACACCCATAGAGCTCATCCAGGCTAGCCAGGATTCACACAAATTCTACTTGTGACATTTTGGGTGTTTTCTTCCTCACTGTACCTGTATAAAAGTATTCAGGTGACAGAAATATCTGAAGGTTCACATTCAAATGCTTTTCAAACCAATGGGAAAGGGTGAAGAAAAGTTCAGCGAATTGCTTTGTTTTGAAGGTAATTCATGCCACGCAAGCTTCCTATTTATTTAAACACTGCAAATTCATTCATATTTAATGCATCTCTACCATGGTGAGGACCTGAATTAAACGTAACTTATGTGTTTTGTAGATCAGACACTTTATACTCACCTCAGCTCCCTTCCTCCTGCAGGGAGTGTGAGCCAAGTGCTCGAGCAGAGCCCGTTCTCCCTGGGAATGCCCTGTGCCCACCGGGCTGTTGGCACAACAAGATGCTTTCAGCTGCTTTGCTTGACGTTACACTGTGGTGTAGCAAAGCATTTAAGCATTGGTGGCCCAGAGATTAAAGAAGCAGCGTGGAAGGTTTGCAGAGGGCTGGAGAAGCATCATCCTGCTGGCTCCAGGCCTGGCCAGCAAAATGCCCTGGTTCTGGCTGCCAGGGGTGGCTGTAAGCCAGAAAACAAAGTGCTCCTACAGGGCAGTGTTTGCAGAGGCACAGCTCTGATGCACTGGGACAGGTTGCCCAAGGAGGCTGTGGATGCCCCATCCCTGCAGGCATTCAAGGCCAGGCTGGATGTGGCTCTGGGCAGCCTGGGCTGCTGGTTGGTGACCTGCACACAGCAGGGGGTTGGAACTGGATGAGCACTGTGCTCCTTTGCAACCCAGGCCATTCTATGATCCCATTATCTCAGTACTCCAGGGTGCCAGCATGAAATTTGAAGAGGTCTGTGAAACAGAGAGATTCTAATTTGTAATAATGGGCCTTGGTGCCCCACTGCTCATCCCTTGAGGTACCCGTTCTTCCAGACTGTTGCTTGCCAGTTCCGAGGTACCATGCAGGCAGTGCAGTCCACCTGCAGCATGGAAGCACTGTAAGAAGGGCTGTGGCACAGACACCTTCCTCAAGTTCTCATTTCCAGCCATCTGAGACAACTTTGTTCTGGTGTAATTCGAAACAATATATTGCACTGATCTTACATTCACAGACATCAAAGTTGTTCACATCTACGTACAAAGCGTGACACTTGCTCCATTACAGCATTCAAACCAGGCAGAAGACAAGCCTCTTTGATCTGGTTTTGCTGCTTCCTGAATTTTGTTCATTTTCATTTTCCCATGGAAGTAAGAGACGTAGCTAAAGAAATCTCAATAAAAATTGTCCCTGGTGTAGAATGTGACAAGCAAGCAGACGTGATTCATGAACATTTATGATGTATTAATCAAACCAAGACAACCTTCCTTCCAAACATGCAGACAACCATATAAACAACTTTGTCAGCATTGGCATAAGAATAAATGAATTAACTGTTTCCAATGTGTGAATTTTCTAGTTTAAGCTAATTGTACAGAGCACAACAGATCTGAAAGGAGGTTCTGCTGGCTGTGCCAACGGAATGCATGCATATACGTGGCTGGCAGAAGGGGACAGAGTAAAGCTGCATCCCAAAGAAAAGCACAGTCCTGTCAGATCAGGGCCATTTATGTAAGTAAGTGTAAGCCCAACACTGCCAAATAGATATCAGGAAGAGAATCCATTAAGTGTTATTGAAAGTCAGGGTATCCCCTCTAGCTAAGAAAAGTTATTAGTCTGACAAATGTCAAGTGCTAATCTAGAACTAATGGGATTTAATTTTATGAATTGTTTTCATAAATATTCTAAAATGTCTTTAGAGAGACATATTATATAGTTTCAGATCTCTTGAATTCATAAAAATATTTTAGCACAGAATATGAATAATTCACTGCTATGATTTTATTTATATAGAGAAACGATATTTTATTTGTTTGCGCCTTAAACCACAGCGTCTCAACGTCTCCATTTGCCACAAGCCCAAGCAATGGTGTGCAGGAAAGAAGCAGAGAGAGCCAACAAAGCACTGCTCCTCAGAACTCCTCTGCTCAGATAATATGAATGAAGCACCTTTATTTTACCTGCACGTTGCAGCAGTACTTCAGAGCTCAGTTCCAGTGGCCGCATCGCCCTCTATTCTTTTCATGGGAGTCTGGGAGGGGAGAGTTGGATTTTCTGTGCTCTTCGTGCCAGCTGCCTGCTGTCAGCGGGAGAGTTCCTCTCTCTGTTGCTCGGTTCTCCTTCCACTGGAACAGTGCTGGAAGGTGAGTTGGGAGAGATGAAAAGCACTTCAGAAGGAGCAGGGAAGGGAAGTGAGGAACTGGAGCTAGCTTTGTTTGCTCAGCTCCTTTTGTCCCAAGGACCATCCTGCAGGGCAGCCCAGCCCCGCTGCCTGCACCGTGCCTCACATAGCAGCAGCCCAACATCCTCTGCCCCTTCATTTCTGCATTTCTTTGTGAGCAAACAATGCTGGGTGTGTTTTCCTACCACCTTTTCTTGAAGCAGGTGGTGGAAGCCAGGTCTGGCACCTCCTGCTCTGAGGAGGGTGCTGGCAGCGTCTGGCATATCTGACTGAGACACCACAGCACTGGGTGCCTGCTGTTCAGGTGGAGCCTTTGCTTGCTTCAATGCTGCAAGAGTAATCCCTGGTGCAACACAGCTTCCCCACCAAAACTTCTTTACATTACTTTGGAGATACATGGAATCACAGAATGGCCTGGGTTGCAAAGGAGCACAGTGCTCATTCAGTCCCAACCCCCTGCTGTGTGCAGGTCACCAACCAGCAGCCCAGGCTGCCCAGAGCCACATCCAGCCTGGCCTTGAATGCCTGCAGGGATGGGGCATCCACAGCCTCCTTGGGCAACCTGTGCCAGTGCCTCACCACCCTCTGGAGGAAAAACTTCCTCCTCATATCCAACCTAAACCTCCCCTGTCTCACTTTAAAACCATTCCCCCTCATCCTATCACTATCCACCCTCATAAACAGCCATTCCCCCTCCTGTGTATATGCTCCCTTCAAGTATTTTAAGGCCACAGTGAGGTCTCCCCACCTTACAGACTGCAAGCCAGCACTGAGGTGGCGATCCAGATGGTATAAATGGCAAAGAAACCAGCATTCCATGCCCCTTTCCTCATTCTCCGATTAACGCTGCTTTATGCCAGGGTTTGCTCTTGTGCCCCACACCTGCCCAGGGCACAAGGCTCTCCTGCCTTGAGTCACCTTCCCCTACTTCCAGCAGCATCTGTTGATTTCCCTCAAAGCTCCTCAGTACAGAGAGGATTTCTGAGCATACAAAGCCCATCTCTTATAATAACATCTCCCAGTCACTTGTTATATCCTTGTAAAAATGACATTAGGTACTCTACAGTACAGCCAAGTATTTCAGCAGCAAATGAGATTGTGCTCACCTGAATTTATTCCCCAGTACAGGCATGGTCTGGAGAATCACTGAAGTGCAACATTTCAACTCTTCACCATCACACAGACATCAGAGCAGAGTCGGTTTTGTATATGTTTGCAACCAGCATCAGCACCCTGTGCCCTGTCTCGTTTCTTAGCACTGTCCGTGCTCAGGTCTCCACCAGGCTTGCATGCCTGCAATAGGCAAAACAAGACTTCTTACCCATGGCAGATCAGCTTCTGCTTTCTAAAGGGAAGAGCATGTCATTTTATAACTCAATTGGTTCTGCTTTCTGCCTATTTTGCATTTAATTGTGCAGTCATTTGGTAGTTGGAGAGGGACAGAACAAATATCATTATTTTCAACAGAGTTTCTGCTGTTTTGCTCTACTTCATTAGGTAGAAACAAGCACTAATCCTGAAAACCAAGTATGATTAAGTATTAAAAGTTTGAAAGAAATCGCACTGATAAGGAAAATAACTGTAATAACCTCCCCTTCTTTAACAACAAACACATCTTTGTTAAAATCTGATCACCCGAGGCAACACCCTGGTTGTGCAGAAGCTTTCTTTTTCACTAAGGAGCTACAATGCCATGGCAGAGGTTTGCTCTGTTCCCACCTCCCTCCCTCACTGCCAGCTACAAAGAGCAGTGCAGCCCTGGGCAGTGGGGCTCCCATCTGCAGTCTCTGTGGCCTTTCTGAATCCTCTCCTGGCAATATGGACTGAAAGTGATTCTTGTTTGCAGGACAAAACAAGAAATAACTTCACTTCCTGGAGGAGGTGGAATTATAGAATCCTAGAATGGCCTGGGTTGCACAGGAGCACAGTGCTCATCCAGCTCCAACCCCTTGCTGTGTGCAGGTCACCAACCAGCAGCCAAGGCTGCCCAGAGCCACATCCAGCCTGGCCTTGAATGCCTGCAGGGATGGGGCATCCACAGCCTCCTTGGGCAACCTGTGCCAGTGCCTCACCACCCTCTGGCTGAAAAACTTCCTCCTAATATCCAACCTAAACCTCCTCTGTCTCACTTTAAAGCCATTCCCCCTTGTCCTATCACTATCCACAGACATACCCACATTTTCTGAAAGCTGAAATCCCACAGGCTGTTTTCCAGCTATCTTTGTTCTCCCTGAACAATGTGCATCCTCACAGTGCCTTACATTGCTTTAGCTCCAAATGGAGCAGCAATGTGTCAGACTTGTACATTCATGACTTATAATCTTGAATACGCTTTTAAAGTTTCAGCACTCGGTGCCAAGCATTCCCTGCACTACATCCCTGCTCAGACAGGAATGTGCCACATGTAGAGGAGGGCTCTCCACTCTTTGTTGTCACACCCAGCTCATTTCCCAGGTGACAGTCCCATCCCACCTTCCTCCAGACCAACAGGAGATAGTCACGTATCATGGGAAGAATGCCACTGATAGTTACAAATACCCACCCAAGGCCAACCAGAACCACTTTCATCTGCAGTTTTTCAAAATAGGGGATTCTGCAGAGCAACTTCTCCAGGGAATAATGGCAGCTGCTCCTTTCCTCTCCTTCATCAAATACAAGTGGACAATTTTCTGGAGTGGAGCTTTTCCTATGAAACAAATGGGCCTCCTCCTCCATCCCCTACACAATTCCAGCTCACACGCACTTTTCCAGGTTCATTTTCAAGCCTCAGCCTTGGAACAGCCCTCTGCTGTGCCTGGAATGGTAATTCAACGGCAGAGCGCGAGCAGAACTGTATTTCCTTACATCTCCTCTTGCATAAAAAGCTGTTTACTCCCGAACTGTTAACTTTATGGAGACTTACATGGTTGAGCACTCCTGCTGCTGGAGATATTACTTCTGTCTATCACGAGGGAAACCTGTCCGATGAAATTTCTTATCTGTCACCCAGATGCAAGCTGAAGCTTCTTCAGGATGCGCCGGTTATCTGCCTCAGATTAAAAGAGTGAGTGCCATGTTGGGAAGTGATTTGTATAGATCGCTGGGTTTTAATGATAAGTGTAAAGGACCTCACCTCTTCAGGAGTGTCACTGCAGAAGCTGAGAGCTGAACACGATCTCCTCGGAAAGCAATTTGCGCTGCAATTACAAAATACCGGGGCGTGTGTCATGGAGAGCGAGTGGATTGCAGGGGTTTAATTCTCCATTTACTGCAGGCAGGCATTCCGTTATTACTGACATCCTTGCCATGTGCCAAGTGCTCAGTGGGGGCTTTCACATGCTAAAGCAGATTAAAGAATTTTCTCCAGCAAAAAGGTCTGTCTTTACCTGCGTGCCTTTGTTCACTGCATGCCCAGCTCTGAAGATAATGAAAGTTGCAAGGAATGCATAACAGCTAAATCAGCTTGCTGTGCAGCATGTCAGTCAGCATGTCATCAGTAAGAGCTCAGAGATCACCCCAAACTAATGAACCTGGACGAGAGAAGAGTCCAGCTGCTCCATAAACCCCTTTTTTTGGGGGTGGGTGCAGCTTGAATAATCTTAACTTTTTCAAATGATTCTTTTCTGCCTTTAAAGAAAACAAACCCAACAGTTGCAAGCGTATTTCAAGTTATATTTGAAAAGAAAACAACATGTGAGGAAACTTTTTAAATTATTGTCTTTAAATAAAGTGCTCTTCTTGCTCTCCAACAGCTTCATATCACCTGACAGAACCGTCCTGGCTGTATTCTTTAACAATAGCTATAAAACTGAAGAGAGGAGACAAGTAGGTTTATTGCAGAACAAGTTGTGACTCAGACAGATTCACTTAAGACATACCAAAGAGATTTTTTTTTTGCTCATTCCTATAGGAAAAATGACTTTAAGTTTTTGAAAAAAAATACAAATCCACACCAATCAGGCAATCTGGGTTATTTCTCCCAATGGAGAAAACCACTGGGAGCCCAAGGGCTGTGCAGCCCTGTGCTGAGCTGCCCAGTGGGAGCACGGAGGGCTGGGTGGCCTTGAGACCAAAGAAAACAACTGCAGGAAGTACAGGGGAGATTTCCATGCATCATCTCCTCACATCCCTGCTTCCAGCCACATTGTGCTTACAGCACCCACCTCGTTTTATAGCATGTTTAAGAATAGGCAATTTCAGTAAATGGATATGGGAGGAAAGCCTTTAGTTTGTAGTGCCTGCTATTAATATCAAAAATCTTGTTACCTCGGGAGAATGGCCATGGGCTTGATCTGAAACCACCAGTAGGATCAATTTTCATTAGGAAAGCAACTGGCACAGAGATTTTGAGCTGAACACTGAGTTTGGCATTCTATGAACTGATCAACAAAAACTGCCCATCTAATGGCGATATGAAATAATTAAGGACATGCTGTATGATTGCTGCCTTAAATTCCTACACCGGCTCTGACAGTACGTGATGCTCAGTAGGAAAGCCAATAAAAGTCTCTGCAAGGTTATTTTTCCTGTGTTGTCAGCACATTGCTACTTAATGACTTTTAGAGTAGGTCAACTGAAAAGTGGTTTCTTTCACCGTTATATGTTACTATCAAGATTTTATTTCCTTTGTCAGCTGTTATTTCTAAACTCCAGAAGCTGTAAACATGATTTTTGATTTATTTATTGTAAAAAATGATTATTTTCTAGTCACCACACAGCTGATTTTGAAAAGCTATTCCTTTTTTATGACTGCACAATCCTATCATCTTATATCTCAAGCACCATAGAGAGAAAAGCTACTTCATAATTACAAAACCTGTCTCTACCTTTGGTTTCCTTGCTGGCTGTATTAAACGTGCTTTTATGTCAAATGCATGAACCTGAAAATGTATGTGAGCCACATCTCCAAAGGCAAGGCATGGCCCAACCTGCAAAGTGGACACGGACTGGGGAGACAAAAAGATCGAGATCAAGCTAATCTCTGGGGAGGTTCACCAAGGCAATGCTCTAAAAAACTCATATATATTCATATATATACACATACTTCATGTCATCCACAGTCTCAAACAGAGCTTTATTTGTCTGCATTTGATACCTTATGGTCACACCTCTCAGCTCAGGACCACACGTGGCTGGTTGGGTGTTCAGCAGTGAGGTACGTAGAACAGGGTCAGGCAACAACACTGGGGAAAGCATCGTCAGTGGGTGTCAACTGGTTACACTACAAAACAGAATAAAATAAGGCTGTTTTATTAGGAGGACACCTCAAAAGGGAGAGTTTGTGGCTTATACCCCTCTCTTGATGCCCTGTCCCTGGAGGTGTTCAAGGCCAGCTTGGATGGAGCCCTGGGCAGAATGGTCTGGTATCAGATATGGAGGTTGGCTGCCCTGCCTGCAGCAGAGAGGTTGGAGCTTCATTATCCTTGAGGTCCCTTCCAATCCAAGCCATTCTATGATTCTATGGTTCTACATGCTGCACAAAACCAACTTCAAGTGATTTTACGACTTCAGTTCTCAATTCAAGCCAGCAGGGGCATAATCTGCCAGCACAAACCATCACTTGGTACCACCAGATCTCCTGCTCCTGCCCAGGGCAATAGTAGCAGCCTAAGCTCAAGTTCAACAAGGGCTTAAAAGGCACCACTGCTGCTCAGTCAATACAGCAAGTGGCCAAAGCCTGCTGCATGCCGACCCAGCTATTAATGCATACAAGGCTACCTTTCTTTTCAAGAAACTTGAACAAATTTGAAATGAACTTCCAATGAAATATTAATACTTATGTATTTCCTGCATATAAGTGATGGCAGAATTTGGATCCCTGCCTATACCTTTAAAAGCAAGCTTTGAATAATGCATGGAAGATAGGAATTAAATAGTTGTCTTCTCTAGAAGAAGATAGAGTTGGACCTTTATTCTTTTCGTTTCCTCGTCATTAGCTTTATAACCAGCTTCTCACCAGTTCATGAATATTAGAAGAATTTGACAGTGCAATATATTGCAATTGAAAGAATATTAATTAAGGTTCATCTCATATTCTATGGCTCTCTGTAATATCATCTGAAAAAGAGTCATTATACCAAAATGGGAAGTCACGCTTTATTCAGGACAGTGTTATCTTTTAAAGCAGATGTGAAGCTATTAATTTAAACAGTAAAACACTTCAAAACCTGTATTCCTCATTGTTTCAGATATTAAGAACTGCTTTTACCTACTTAAGCAGTGAAGATTTTACTTGATTAATCTTTTCAGAGAACGGGGACTGTGGGTTCTCCACGATTATAACTTTCCTCCTAACAAATCAATGCAGAGAGCAGGACAAGTAAATTACCTCCACAACAGCCACTGACGAACTGGCGACGAGTCCCCAGCATAATTCATTCCCATATTGTTTCTGATGCTTTGCATTATGGCATAGCAATTCTCTGATGCCAGAAACAACGCCCACTTTACTGCAAATTAGTACCACCAGAAAAGTCGCATAATCTATTCCTTCTGTTTCTCTTTGCTCATAAATAGCAATTTAAATACTCTAGGGATCATCCACTCAGTAAGTTATCGTGCTGCTTTCCAGACTCTGAAGAGCTCTATCCTTAATGGAACCAAATCCAACTCTTTTAGCCTTTTTATTTTTCAGTCAGGAAGACAAACATGAACACAAAAACCCCATAAAAACAGGAAGTTTTTGTACTAAGAGGCCTACGGAAAAAGTTCCCTATTCATTGCACTGCCTCCGTGTGAGGTTTTACGAATGGAGACAAATAGCTTCAACAGACAAATTATCTCAATTCGGATCGATTCTTTGGTCCCTCAGGGAAAAGAGGATGCAAATCTGATCAGAATTTTTTGTTTTGTTTCCCTATGAAAACATTAGTAGATTTAGTAAACAATAATAATCTAGCCACCAATGTGCTGCCTGGTGCTCACACATCTTGCGCGTCTCACAGGCCACTGTTACAAGTAAAGCCTATTTAAAAATAGCCCAAATTTTGAAACAACCAGCGTTGCTACATCATTTATTTAATTTTTATATACTCTGAATTGATATAAAATAGTATAACATTTGATTGAAAGCATACTGTTTATAAACTGCTGTTCTAGCGTTAGAATTAGTTTGAGTTTATTCTTTAAAATTGCCATATAACATTTAATTTGTAGTGGAAAATTGGTTGGCAGCAAACCTTCCATTGAACTATAGCAATAAATGTGTTTCCTTGCACAGGCTGCAAAATTCACTTGAACCCTAATTCTGTTTATATTCTCTGAATGACTGTGGATTAATGACCAATGAAGTGAACAAACAAGCCTGGGTGTGCCAGTCTGCCAATAAATAATGCAGCCTGTAGTACCATCACCCTGGCTTTGACACAGCCTATTGCGTGCCGTCAGGGCTGAAGGACCATGGAAACACTGAGCTGCTGAAGCTCTTGATTTATTTCCTCTGTTCTCTTACTCCAAATGGTTCCAAACTAGACTCAAATTTGTTGTGAGGTCTGAGACCCTCATCTCGCCTTACCAGTCTGAAAGCTTGGATTCATCTTGTCTTTTATCCAGTTTTACTTGGGTCCACCTGAAAACCTTTTGGGCTTCAGATTAATTTGAACCATCATTGAGAAGCTCAGCGCTCCGAGCACCGCGCTAACTCACCCACCTGCTTTGGTGCCTCCACAGACACTGCAACCAAATTGAAATGATTACTAAAATTGAGCTCGTTCTTCTGGTTATGTGCTGCAGCTGTGCTGATTTCTGCCACTTCTGTGGTTACCATCCTTCATTTTTTCAGTAAAATCTTCTGTTGGAAAAGTGAATGAGCCTGCCCAAGGACTCGTCCACTTTTACAGGGAAGCTAACACTGCAAAGCCATCAATCTTTGCTGCATTCCCAGTTTTACTGCAACTCTCAGCTGCATGAAAGGAAAGCAATCAGGCCAACAATTTCACTGTGATCAGATCCCAATTCTTTTAGTTTCTCTTCCATTTCTGAACAATGATTCACCCTGCTTCACTTCCTTACCTAATAGTAGCTGTTTTTTTCCAAATAATTTATTGCTTGCATGAAGAAGGGTCAAAATACTAATGAACATTCATAATAATATCCTCTTAGATCGTTTTAAAACAACTCTTTAATTAATGGGAAGAAATTGAAAGTGTGTATTATAAGCCCATCAGGATTCTTATATGATACTGTCTATCTCTAATTGCTATCCTCTTTAAAAGGCATGCCCTGAAAGCAATGATCAAGGCTTAAATGCCTGAAGTTAAAGTTCAATTACATCAGATGAAGGGAATGCTGAAAATTGGCCGACTTATTAAAATCTGTGTAATTTGACTGCACACCATATCTAAATGCATTGAACAGATTCTGAGTTAATGTTAATGATAACTGCAGCACTGGAACACCAGTAGGTTCTGATCTCCCACTGGGACCAGAGGATAAAGACAAGGCCAGGAGGGGGAACAGAGCCAAGGCATGAATCGTAGAATGGCCTGGGTTGAAAAGAAGCATAATCCTCACCTATGTGCAGGTCGCCAACCAGCAGCCCAGGCTGCCCAGAGCCACATCCAGCCTGGCCTCGAATGCCTGCAGGGATGGGGCATCCACAGCCTCCTTGGGCAACCTGTGCCAGTGCCTCACCACCCTCTGGGTGATGGATGGGAGCAGTGTGAGGAGGGCATGGGGCTGCAGGTGGGTAAGGGGGTTGGAGCAGGGATTCATGATAAAATAACAGGACTTGGAGAGATGGATGCCAATAGCTTTGAACAGTTTCTGTCTAGTGAACAATTATTTATTGCTGAGTACTAAGTACTACATAAACATTTTATGAATATAAATAAAAGGAAATAAATTTCTCCTTTATATGGGACAGAACTGGAATTGCAGTAAATTTCAAAGTCACTTATGATGCTATTTTTCCTTCGATCTCTATTGAGCAAAAGTGATTCTGAGTCACCAAGGAATGGGTACTGCTACTTTTTCTCTCACTACTTACCAACAAGAGAAAAGCCTAATACAGAAATCTTCTTATATCCTGTCTCAATTTCCAAATGGAAGCTTAAGATGGATTGCCAGGTATTGTATCTCCAAAATCACTGAAATCTCCTAAATGAAACAAACATAGACAGCTTCCAGGCTCTGTTTTCCAACATGCAAATGAATGGTGATGACACATTGCAGTGCTTATTTTTAGTGCTTGAAGGCAGCACTGGCTGAAAGCTCACGGCTAAGAGATGCAGCTGCTGAGCATGTCTCAAGTGGGGTTTTAGAAGGAGGATGGGCACTTCTGGAAGAAAGCTTCACCCCCAGTGAAACAGAGAGTTCTCTCTAGTTAAAGATTTCTTGCTGCCTCCTATGCCTGGAAAACAAAGCCATAAAGACATTAATGACATTGCTTCCTTGCAGTGTCCTATAAGAAAAAAGAGGGCAAGGAAGGACCAGCATCTTCCCAGGGAAGGAAAGGATATGGCCAAAAACCAAGAGAAGGGATGGAGGGCAAAGCAGGCTGGGAGATGAGTGGTTTTGCATGGGCCAGACCCAGAGGACTCTTGAGGCCAAGGCCAAGTGCTGGGGGAAGGGAACAGGCAGTAGGCAAAGGCACCTTTATGGGACTGACCTCAGGAATTAACCCAGCTGAATCAGTGCCGAGGTTCCAGGAAGTGCTCTGGGCAACTTGGTGAGATGCAGCAAATTGCACCTGGTGTCAAGCACACGTGATGGTGATGACAACTGAAGTCTTAAAAATAATCTTTGTACTTTTGCTCTCAGCTTTGTCTGGAGGATGTGCGCTGGCTTTGTGGAATCACTGCACTGAGCTGTAAATGATGTATGAAATGGAAAACCACAGTTCAGCCACTGCAGAGAGAAACCACAGGCTGGGCTTTTTAGTCACTCATAAACTGCACTATTTGCACGAATATCAAGCACAGACACACCAGAAAAGCTCGCCAAACTTGCACAGCCACCCAAGACACGGCCCAGTGGGAACACAGCAGGGCTGTTCAGAAAATAACACAGTAAAAGCCAGTGCAACATTCAGAAGATAATTCTGATTCTAATGGAACCTTGGCTCTGAACAGAATTACAAGTTGTTTGCTTTCTGTTGCATACACAGTAATTTCATCACAATTTCACTGAGCTGACCGTGGGGAGCTGCCTGCACCTCTCTTGATTCTCCATCACAGATCCACTTGTGATTTTATTCTCATAGCACCATTGGTTTTAGCGTGAAATTATCGTACCAGGATATACATCCCAGATAAAGGGATATATATTCTTGAGCACAAACCCCAGATCTAAGTTTTTGGACTCTATCTCAATTTCCACACGGTGCTATTAGGAGAGGATGCTTGCATGAACATGCCAGCAAATGTCTGGAAGACAGCTCTGCAATTTTTTCGCTAAGGACAGAGTCACAGAGCCATCATAGAAGCACAGAATCATTAAGATTGGAAAAGACCTCTGAGATCATCAAGTCCAGTCTCAATCCATCATCCAGCACCACTCAGTCTCTCAGCTATGCACAAAAGCATAAGGATCAGCCACTGAAACTCTGCAAACTTATTTCAAACCTTGCATTTTAAACCTCCCCCACCAGCAGAGGAATCCTTGTCCCCCCTACCCCCATGCCTCAGGGCCACATCCCTGCCCCCACTCCAGCACCAACACCAGCAGGAGCCGTGGGGAGGGCTGCAGACACAGCACTGAGCAATCTCTGCAGCTGCAAGATGGGCTTTGTGCTGAGGATGCCTCAGGGACAAACACAGCTCACTTGTTGATCTGTGAGCTTACCAAGAATGGTATCCACATCACAAACCCCATCTACTCCAACGTCATTGGGCTAAAAGAGAAAACATAAATTACTTTGATTACTCAGGGTTTTTACCCTCGGTTCCCAGATTAGAGATGATCTCGGCCTCTGAAGGCATGTAACTTAAAGGAATGGATTGACTAGAGGGTTAGGAGCATCAGGGAACCGCAGCATTTCAATGGCCATTTCTGACATTCACCACCAGCCTTCTGAGCTCTCGTTTTTTGTCCCACTTCTCCTTCATTTCCACAGACAGATGGCAAACAAGTAATATGGACACAACAGTGGCAGTATTTCACTTCCTTCTATCTTTCCTTCTCCATAATTAATTCACCCAGTGCAGCCTGCCACTCCATAATCAATTAAGCAAAAAGCTAGGCCTTTTAATTTCAGTGCAGCCTGATATCTGACGCATACTCTCATTTTCTTTCTGCACTTCATGGAATGCCATGCCCACACCAGACTCACTTTCAGCCACTGCACACACCTTTCTTTTGGACTCTATTGCAGACAGAGGAAACTGAGGTTCGCTCTCAGACTTCCCACAGACGCTTTCTCATACAGAGTTCTCCCATCACTACTGACCAAACCAACTATACCCAAATCTCCTTATTTCACAGGAGCTGCTTCTGGCTGACCAGTGCTCATAGGAGCACTCATAGGAGTGCTCATTCCCAGCTCAATGTTATAACCTGAAACAAAAGCTTTATGTCCCTTCAGTACATTTACCCCATTTAATGAATAACTCAATATTCTTACTACTCGTATAAATATTTAATCTTTAACAAATCCCTTGGAGTCCTTACAGTCAGCAACGCTGAACGCTGGCTAACTAAAGCTTATGCAAGAAACAATGGGCTTTATTAATTTTCTGGAGTTAGGCATGGTGGTCTTTGGCTGGTACCCAACAAACAAACAGCCAGAGATGCTTCACTGTGGTGAGCCCTTGCTAACTTCTCCAGCAGAAACAGCTGAAAGAGTGGATTTTCTCTTAAATCATTCCACCCATACCTATTTGGGGGAAAATCAAGAATCTATTTTGTTTCATCCAAACCCCCTGCTGCTCAGCATTCTAACACAGCTCCTGCAATGCAATTCTGGCCTCCCAGCAAAGCCAAAATCTTCATGTCTTCTCAAACTGCTTATTCAGATCTCATCTCCAGAGCTCCTGGTTTTTGGAGCGGCTGGCAGCAGAGCCACTCCCAGAAAAATCCATTTGCAGAGGCACTGAAAGCATCACCTCAATCAGGGCAGGAACTCTCTGGTGAGTGGGAACCACAGCACCCCCTGGAGCATCCATGGAGGGAATCGCTGACAGGTCTTGAAAGTAACCTTTAACGTAATTAACTCCCTGGGTGGCTTTAATGCTTTAGCAGATGGAATATTAATTTACCAAAGCACTTTCAACAAAGGATAACAGGGCCACAAAACAAACTGCAGCACAGGAAGATACCTTCAGCAAGACTGCTCCTCACGTCCCCATGGGTCTGAGCAGAGCTGCTGGAGAGGCCACAGACACAGCAGAATTATCCCTGCTGACTTACAGCTCGTGTTTATCCCCGTCAACAGAAAAAAAAGCATGCAACAAAAGCCTGCAAATGTATCTTGTTAGCAGTAACTCTTCAAACATTAAGGAACAGGACAGGAAATTCTGCCTCCCTGCAAAGCAATAATCTTGTTGGCAAAATAATAGTCTAAAAAGATGAATGAAATGTTGCATTTTTCCTGGGCCTGAAATAAGACGGGCCAGCCCCCCCTGCAGAAGCTGCCTGTGTGCAGACTAACTTCCATCAGCCCTGTGGCGCTCTCTTTGCTTCATGTAATAAAACCATCATCCTCAGTAGACATCCAACAGTGAATGCACATCAGCAGTCCATATGTAATTACTTGCAAAAAAACCCCACCATTTTTATGATGCTGACAGTCAAAAAATAAAAATCAAAGTGTGATTTTAAGACCAATTAAGAGGACACAAAAATTTTACCAGCAGAGATTCGTTTTAAAGTCCGTCCTGATAAAATACATTGGTTTGAAACAGTCTGTCAAGATATAAAAAATTGCAGTTCGTGGGCCCAGTTTTGGAAAGTCAACTGTGGGAGTCTAATGTTTTCCCCAATACTATTTAAATATAATGGATCAGAAACAATAAAATTATCCTTGATATAGAAATACAGTAAGAAGTAGAGCAGAAAAAAATGCAGAAATATCTCATTTTAGAGCGCACACTACAGTACTGAAATGCTGACGGTGATGATAGCAGCATCACAAAGCTATCCAAGTTTTGGAAAGGTGCTCAGTGCATTGGAACACCCATGAGGAGGACTCAGAAAGCATGCAGGTGTTGGAGGAGCAGAGTGGTGGCAGTGCTGGCACCAAGGACTTCACCACATCCTCCTCCCCCCTGCCACCTCCTGCCTCCCAGCCGCCCCATCTCTCTCTTCTTACCAGATGCCTCCCATGTGAGATGAGGGTTTTCTCAAATCTTCTTCCTCTTTCCTGGAAATGTTCTTGGCTCTGCCACATGGTTCTTCCTTTGTTTTCTTCCCACAGTGTTATTTCTCTGCTTTCCACCATCTGAACCATTCTGACCCTGATCATGCTTCTGTTATTCAGGTAGAAATACCGCTTTTCCCTTCTTTTAATCACTTTTAGCCTCAGCACATTCATTCACTTCTTCCTCTCCTCCACTCACCAGTAAGTTCCTTACCAGACAAACCCATAGTTTTGTTCAATCTCCAACATGATGTTCCATTTGCAAGAACAAGAAACCCCATCCACAGAAATCCTGTGCTGTGAGCTGTTTGAACTAAAGTCTTCATCAGTGCATGGGGCCTGTGCTGCTTCCTCTGAAAAGCATTAATCAGTAGAATGAGAACCTCTATTGTGTCTATCTGTTATCTCTAGAAAATCAACAGAAACTATTTCTCTTGTGTTTTCTAGACTCACTTATGGATTTCATCAAAATGTTTAACGCCCTGCAATTACAAGTAAAACCTGGACTGAAGGTGTATTTTGATGATGGTTAACTGTTGATTTTAAGTCAAGGTCCTTCCTCAGGCAAGGATCGTGTTGCTTCTCCAACCACTGCCCCCATCTCCAAACTACAGAAAATCAATTACACTCCTGTTCCCAGCTGCTCAATTAAGCCTGCACCACACTGGGAAGCACCGCGAGTGTATTTGGTCTGCAGCAAACACACACACACACAGGAGCTGTGCTCTTGATAAGAAGGGGCTGCTGTGGTTTGAAAGCACATCAGAAATGCTTACTGCTAAATCTGCCATTCTTTTTGAAGCTGCTTTTATCACCTTGTGATCTTCCCACTTCATGAAAGAGCAATGCACAGATTCTGGGAAGCCCTATGTTTTCGCTTTTGCTTTCTCCTGATAAGGCCAGAACAAGGCTGGCAACACTAAGTGGATTTTGTGAAGTGCATTGGAAACGGTGCACCAGGGAAACAAGGAGGCAAATAGAACTGTACATACACAAATTATCAGGAATTCTCTCAGTTTTGCAGAGCTGCTTGTCACATCTGTAGGGAAGGACAGTAAGCTCTCTGTGGATTGGTCTGATTCACTCCTGATGCTCCCAAGCATCATTGCCTTCTATGTTCAACTCTTGGTGTCTGCCTGGTTCTGTTGGGTGTGAAGGAAGGCTGCAAAATACATCCATTCTGCTCCCAGACTGAGCTCCCTCTGGTGCTGGGCACTTTGCTTGAGCTCTAGTGATGATGGGGTGCTGCAGCCTCTCCCCTGGGCAGCCAACTGTGGGACATGAGCAGACCTGCAGTGAGCCTGCAAGCAGCCTTTACTGGGGCAGCAACCGGGCTGAAGAAAATGACAAACATATGGACTGAAAGAATCACAAGCTGAACAACGAAATAAGCAGCCATCGAAATGAATTTGGCCCCATCTCCTCCATAATGCCCTCATGCTTCACATCACCCCAGAGAAGCATCGTAAAAATAGGATCACTTGGTACAGTAAGAACCTGACAGTCCCTACAGACACTGCCAAATGTTTCATCCAAATTACCCACCCCACAGTCCAGCAACTGAAATAAGAACCTGAGTTGGCTGGAAGGTGAAATAGAAGGAAAGACTTTGTAATTAAGTCATCTTTCTGAAGACAGTTAATCTCTGCAGAGGTCTCTGTGAGATCACATAATTAAAGATCCCATTATGATGCATAGTGCAGATTACAGTATTGCTTTATTTATAAGTGCTTCTTTGGTAACCTCAATGCCTGTCTTGGCATATAAGCTGGTATTTCATAAGAAGCGATGCGGAAACCCGCTAAGTGTAATGTTATTCCAGATGCATCTTTTGCTGTGGGAATGTGAATTTGCTGCAGCACCTCAGGCCCTTCCTGCACTCCCAGAGCTATTCTGTAGCTCTGGAGGGAGAGCACACTGCTCTGCTGCTACTCTCTTTGTGCACTGCAGACTCACCACCACCAGCATAACGGCTTCTGCACACATTTCAGAGCCATCACTGCTGATAGACTGGGATGAGAGAAAGGTCACTCAGACTGCAACACTCCAGGAAAGCAGGCTTATGGGTCAGATGTTGGATCTTGCTCCTGGTAGATGCTTCATGCTATGAGGCAATGGGTTACTCCGCATTCTGTTGCTGTTGGAGAAACACATTTTCCAGCCCATGACCACTGCTTGAATGCAGACCAGTCGCAAATCCTGTTCTTTTTTTTTATCAATCTGTAAAACAAAAGTAACACGATACTTTAAAGCAATAGTATCCAAGGAACATGACAGAGAAGGCAGATAAAGCCGTTAGCAATAAATTCACTGCTTTAAGGAACAGGATACCACTACAGCTTTCTCCCTGCTGAAAGCCACACGTTGCACTCACACACAATCTTTTATTATCATGTTTTCAGAATGCTTTCCTCCTTCATATATCATAGAAACCTAGAATGGCCTGGGTTGCAAAGAAGCACAGCACTCATCCAGCTCCAACCCCCTGCTGTGTGCAGGTCACCAACCAGCAGCCCAGGCTGCCCAGAGCCACATCCAGCCTGGCCTTGAATGCCTGCAGGGATGGGGCATCCACAGCCTCCTTGGGCAACCTGTGCCAGTGCCTCACCACCCTCTGGGGGAAAAAATTCCTCCTCATATCCAACCTAAACCTCCCCTACGTTAGTTTAAAACCATTCCAGATAAGACACAGCAATAAAAAAGTAAATTAAAAAGGCAATAAAAAGGTGCTGCCTTCAAGGACTTAAAGGAAGCCTATAAACAGGAGGGGAATCAACTCCCTTGAAAGTGTAGACAATACCAGGACAAGGGGAAATAGTTTTAAGTTGAAGGAGGGAAGATTGAGGTTGGATGACAGGGAGAGGTTCTTTACAGAGAGAGTGGTGAGGTGCTGGAGCAGCTGCCCAGAGAGGCTGTGATGCCCCGTCCATCCCTGGAGGTGTTCAAGGCCAGGTTGGATGGGGCCCTGGGCAGCCTGGGCTGCTATGAAATGTGGAGGTTGGTGGCCCTGCATGTGGTGAGAGGTTGGAGATTCATGATTCTTGAGGTCCCTTCCAACCCGGGCCATTCTGTGATTCTGTGATTCGAGCTCCAAATATTTGTTCCCCAACTTGGAATTAAAACCTTGAATTCTGAAGTCTTTATCAAACATAATTTCCTCCATTTGGAGGGAAATTCTCCTCTGTGGAATATTCACCTGCAACTTCTCCTTTTTCTTTGTTACTTTGTCTTTTTTGATAAAATACACAAAATAATTGTTAAAGCTGAATGTGGAAAAAGGATTTCACGAGCTGCCCCTGGCCAGTACCCATCTGTCTCATGCACAAAGTCTTTGTCCTAGTAAGGCTTCTAATTTGCTCCAAGAAGGACTGCTAATGCCCTGCAATCTCCTACCCAAGGAGCACAAAATTTGCTGCAAAGATTTCTCCGGTCTTCAGCAGGCTGTGAATCAATCTCTAGGAAATGAAACACAATGTTTTATTACAAAGGGAAATCAATTGTGAGCGGCAAATAACAACTGGTGGCGGCGAAGTAATGAGGTAATGATCTCAAGGTTCATCTTTAAACTTTAGTGCTATAGAAATGCCTCTAATTAGTAAAAGAGCCGTGCTTGCTATATAAAACAAGGCTACACGTCTCAGTACAAAGGAGAGAAAAAGGAAAAACAAACAAAACAATTCTAAAATGCTGTAAAAACATTAAAAGCAATGTTAGCCTTCCTAGAGCCGTGCTCCTGGTTGGTTCCTGGCTCAGAGCTGAAGCACCGGTGTCAGAGGGCATGAAGCCCCCTAATAATATTTGATGTTATGGAAGAAATCTCACAAAGGCTTTAAACCAGCTTTGGTCCCCCACCAGGCAGCTTTTGGAAACGAGGTGCTGCACAGTCTGCTCTGCCCATACAGCATCCCTCATTGGGAAGAACTCCTCACACCAGCAGGACCAGCTGTTTGCTTGAAAAGTTGCTGGAGGAGCTAGTGGCCTTCATCCCAAGAGCTGCCACGTGGCCAGGTGGCATCCCTGCAAGAAATGGTGATGAAAACGAGCACATGTCACTGGTGGACACACAGATGTTTCCTCTTTACAGCACTGTTTGTGGACATGACCTCCCTCATGCTGGGTGGATTATAGAGAAAACACTTATCAAAGACTTTCCTCCAGTTGTTGCAAAGATAACGAGGCTACAGTGACAGATTGAAGCAGAGCAGGGAGCTGCTGTTGTCTATCTCCAGCATGTGCCAGGTCAACTGTTAGATAGGACTAACATTTTCTCAAGCAAGAAATGGTTTTCTGCCACTGCCATGCTACATCTGTAATAAAAAGGTGGCTGTTTTTATCACCACTGAGTTTACAGCATTCCGGTGACCAAACGAGCAGCAAAGAGCATCATTATCCACTCCTTTGCTGCCAGAGGAATGATGAGCCATTACACGATTTCCCATTATGCAATAATGATGGAGGCAATTTGTGCTGTTGCTCACATGCCTCACTTATGCAAGCCTTTGGTTTCACTTGCAAGTGATTTGGGGAAACTTGTATCTGGCATAATATTTTTCCAGATAATAAATTAAGCTCCTAAATTAGCACGTCTCTATAGAAACAGCTGAAAGAAAAATTTTAAATTAAAAAAGCAATTTTCTTTATGATGCGACGATTTAGTAAAGATTTCATTCTACCATGTGAGTTACAGCCTGCTGCTTGTTCATCTCATTACAATGAATATTTGAGAATAACCTTTTGATCTGTACTTCTGAAATCCATTAGTTGGCCATTGTTAGAAATAATCACCAGGTGACTCGTATCCTCCCAGCTCTGTGACATAGATTTGGCATTAAGTTTCAAAATTGAATTCAAACTTTTACTCTCTTATATGTTTACTAGCATTAGATGCAGACTAGAGCAAAAACACCCAACGGGAAAAATCTACTTGAAACTAGCTTTGGAAGCAGAGAGGGGTCTTCGTTTTAAAGAACTATAAAAGCTATAGGGTAGAAAAACAGTTTGGAAACAAAAAAATCTTATTTCATTTCTAGTTAAGTTGAATTAATTGCAAGTGTTGGGCTTGTGCTCGCTCAGCACTGCATTCCTACCCCCCTTCTCAGCCTTCAGCATCCCTTCCCAACACATGAAAGTTCATTCCTCCCTTAGATGTCCATCTTCCTGAAGTTGCCTTGGCAACTCATCAACTGTTTGAATGTTTTTTCCCCCCTTCCCTTTTTCCATCACGCTGGAGTTCGGCTTCATTTCCTATAAGCCACGTGCATATATTGAGGTGGCAGGGCAATGGAAAGAAGCCTTGTTAAGCCCCATCTGCTTAAACCACTGCCCTTCTCCTATTTTATTTCACACCGACAGATAAATAATGCCAGTCCCTCCCGACGTCCATTAGAAAAAAACAGTAGAGCTTTCCGATATGTGAAGAATTATTCTTTACCTATTTAATTCGTAACTCAATTTTCTGCTTCCACTACGTTCCCATGTAGCTGTCTCTTAGTGAAATATTTCCTGTAGAAGTCACTTCCATTGTCTAGGCTTCCTAGGCTATATTTCTTATCAATTATACAATAAAATAAGTCTCTGGCGGTGTTACTTAAATAGAGTTCACACTCATGGTGACACCTGAAGAATTTAATAGGAGTCAATCCATCACGGGCAGTTCAGCTTGCTCCCCTTTGCCGGGTAATCAAAGGGCTGGCATTAGGTTTAATGCTTAGAATTTCTCACTGTATCCTAAAGGAAAATGCAAAAAAAGAGTGGAAATGATCAAATTAGCATCTTGCTCAGTAGAAACTTCTTCAGAAAAGTCTGAGATTTGCCTCAAGATTAATCGCAGCGTTCCTCACAGACCTCTTCATAAAAACCTCATTTTTCCTATTGGCAGCCAAGCCAAAGTCTCTTTAAAGGGAAATAAAAAGCAATTGTGTTGGAAAGGTGATGTCGCCGCATTCATGGCGAGAGATTAATGCCACCCATATTTCTTCCTGACTCCTATTTTTTTTTTGCAGTTGCACCCACAGTCAGTCAGACGTGTGTAAGTTAAATTTATGTATCTGTACTTTTTCCCACCTTACATCTGTGATGGTTTCCCCGCCTGCAGGTTGTAAATATCTGCAACAATGGCTGAAGCGTGCAGTTGTGAAGCCCTTGATATAGTGAAATGTTCTCGAGACAAAAAGCAGCCTGCTATAGAAAGACTTTTTCGCACCTTTTCGTGAGGCAATGTTATCTGGAGCACCGGTTCTGCTCTGCAAGAGCACTATGCTGCTTGTGCTTCTGCCCTTGCACGTGATTGTGCTGGGTGGTGTGGGCTGAGCTGCTCTGAAGAAGATAAGGCTTCTTAAGCAAATTGTAGTTGGAATAATTCTCCTATACAAAACTCTTGCCGTGCCTGGAGATCAAAGAAAAGCAGGAGATACAAGGGTGAGCCAATGGGAAAGCACCTGCAACAGCAGAGGTGAACTGGAGTCAGCTTCCCAACTTTGTTTCAGAAGGATTGCATGACAGAAAATGGTTTGGAAACTGCACTCTGCATAAAGTTCAGGAGTTACAAGCAGATCTGACTTTGGATCTCCTCAGCTCCATAAGGCAGAGCAGTCTGCCATGCAGCCACAGTGCATCACCACACATCCAGCTTAACCCCAGGACACAGCCATTATTCCCTGTGAGTTTCCTCTGGGTCCAGGCTGAGCAGAGCAATATGGTGGAAGGCTGTGATGGTGTGGATTAGTGTGGGACCTCAGTCCAAAGCACTTCTTGTCCTTCATCTTCATGAGCAGGAAAGTCATCCCGTGACTTGCAGAAAATATGAGGCATTTCTGTGATAGCAAGCAAATAAACAAACAAACAAACCCCACAAAAACCTTTTCCTCCCCCCAAACAAAACAAAACAAAGAAAAACAAACAAACAACATATTAGGTATTAAGTGGTTGCACTGAAAATATCACTTAAGAGAAAATGAGTTTAGGGAAAGCAACATATCAAATTAATGGTTGGCTATTAGAGAAATTGGTGCAGAACTTCACTTAAGGGATACAAATCATTATCATCGTTTCAGCGGTTTTACTCACCAGGTTCACACATGTGGCAAGGGCCCATGAGAAATGCTGCCATTTATCTCGGGGTATTTTTAATGCACAGCTGTCACCCTCGTGGAAATGCAGCACTCACAGTGTTGGGTCCCTGCTTCCCCAAGTATTCAGGCACCATTTTCCCCCATCAACATCTGAGGAGCATCTGAGCACAGGTGCCCATGCTGCTGGAGCTGGCTGGTGCTGAGGGTCTGTGCTGAGCCAGGTGCTCCCAATGCATTTAGCAGAAATGCTATGGATCCAAAGTTGTCTTCCTGTGCTTTAAACTCCCTCCCAGCCACACCATCCTGTAGACAAGCTGTGTATGTACTTGCACATGTGTGTGCAGTTGTTCATATGTGCATGTCTGCTGACATACAGACAGGTTCATAGACCCCCTCCTGTTCATATGCTCAACAAGTTCCCTACATGCACACACCAACAGAGTTGTAGCTTAGCACCAAGTCTAGAACATCCAGGTTCATCACGTGGACCAACACCACTGTGCAGTAATTAATGAGGTAATCAATGCAGAAGAGAAGTAAAGCCTGTGGGATCGCAGACAACTGCAGGCAGCAGGGGATGACGAGGCTCAGTATCAACCTGAGGACATCCTCACAGAAAACCACAGACGTGCTCAGAAAGTCTCTGTTCTACCTGCTGCTCCTCCGGGCTTCATTGGCACAGTCTATGTTTTTCTCATCAAGTGTTTGCAGCCTTCTCTTTGGGCCATGAGGGCATAATGAAGGGGAGGTATTAGAAGAAAGCAATTGTTTCCTGCATTTCCCATTACCTATTATTGAGGCAATTCAATCTCAATCCCAGGTGTGTGCATCACCCGGAGCAGGAATTCTTATGTATGATATAGAAAAAGCAGTAGGAAAAAAAACAACAACAACAAACCTTCAGCAGAAACATACTGTCCTTCCCAGAGTTGGCATACCCTAACAGACATTTACACACAGCAAAACGTCAATAGTGCGTTATTTAGACAGGAAAATATTTCATTGTGATGCTTAAGAAATAACTTTCTTTCCCACATCTGCTTCCCCCTCCCTGAGGGTGTAAATCTGTGTGTGTTGGACTCACCAGGACTGTTCAGTATCCCCTGGGGATGCCTTGCCAGACCAAGAAGTTGGGCAGCACCAACGAGACAGAGAGAGAAGAGAGCCCCATGGTGCTGAGCTCAGCCCAAGCACTTCGCTTGTTCTGCAAGCTATGTTGGCTCTTAAGGGGTTGTTTTTTCCCACTGCCAAGATCTTATTTCTCAGCACCAGCAGTGTGACAACCTGAGATAACACGCACATTTTCTGAAGCTAATTAGCACCTTTGAACACTGAGATTCAGCACTATCACATCTCAGGGAGCTCAGCACTGTTCCTGATCTCAGGGTCAGAGCTCTGAGGGGGCAGAGCTCTTTGACACAAACATCCCAATTTTCCCCAGTACATCTTAATGTGATAAGAAACTATTTTGAGAGCTTAGATCCCAAGAAGTGCTGGTTTCAGTGAACAAGCTTTCCTTGGATATTCTTTCCACTGAATGGGAGGTGCCTGGAACTTGAGTAACCCTAAAAATAAGCAAATATTTTATTATTAAATAATTATCCGCTCTCTTCTGTAACACCTGAAAGCCAATTAAAGCCTAATTGATTGCTATTTCAGTGAGTACTGAAAGCCTACAACTTGTCAAGGAATGCTTGGTGCCGTGGTGCCACATCACAGGGGTGGGCAAGCAAACCAAACTACTGATGTGACTTGCACCTCTCAGGGACATGGCAGCTATTTCAGCTGAAGCTGGGAAGATTTTATACAATTTATGCAAAGTCTCTTCACTTTTTTTTTTTTTTTTTTCCCTAAAAAATAATTAATAATTAGGCCTTACCTAATAACTGAGGAGAGAATGAAAAGGAGCTGCTTACTACTTGAACGTTTTCCTTTGTAAAGAAGGAAAAACAGATCTATGAGAGAAATCCATCACGCGGTTTAAACAGAAGTATTTTAGAAGCAGCAATGACAAGAAAAAAACCAGAGAATTACATAAAGACTCGAGAATGGTGCAATAAAAGGATAATTAGCTTAATTCCACCAATACAGAGGCAGGTGTCCTCCAGTTTAATCAGAATAGCAATTTGTAGTGGTAGCGTATTTCTTTTTTCCCCACTGCAGTGAAAATAAAAACACTATAAAAAGAATGAATACCTCTTCTGTGCTTTTATACCTTCAGCCTGCCACTGTGGTTGCCTTACTTGTGGTGCTAATAACCTCTTGCTGCCGTGGCTGCTGAGGCATCCCCTTCTGCTCCAGGGCTTGGAGACAGCTCAGCAACCACTCATGATTGTTCCTGACGCCACTGGTCCTGGCCCCTGGCTGGCTCTTCTTCTCTTTCACTCACACTTGCTAAGTTGCTCTAGAAAAGGCTCCCAGTGATGATCAGGCATCATCACCCTATGGCAACACTGCCTGAGTATCTCATCCATGGCCAACTCCAGAGCCAGCTTTCCCCTGCCAGCTCTGTTAGTGAGGGGGGAACTTAAGCACAGACCTTTCTTTGGGATTGCAGCTGTAAGAATTAAAGTCTAGCACAAATATTAATACCTCGTTCATCCTCGGTGAGTGGTTTCTGCCCCCCACTGGACAACCCATGATGTATGAAGGTCCCCTTGTTGCTGCTCCACACTAAGGTGCAGGTTTTTCTGGATGTCGCAGAGCACTTCGGTGGGTGACCTTTTGGGGGCTCATCTCTCCCATTCTGTCTCTGTGGAGCTCATACATAGCAATTTTATTTGCTCTGCTAGTAAATCAAACCAACTTCTGGATGAAAGAAAAAGTGAGAATCATGGAACTGAGCCACCCCTCTGTAAAGAGGAGCTGGTGTTTCTGCTGGCCCCAGTGTGACAATCCACAGAGTGAGATCTCTTCAGCTCAGTTCAAACTCTCAAGGGCTTTTGTGCCATCCAGAGACATCTCCAGTCCCAGTCTATGTGGGTTTTCAGCTTTCTATTTGTTTCCAGTAGGCCTTTCCAACACTGGTAACATAACAAGTGTTCAAGGAAACAGTAGATGTGGTACTAAGAGACAAGGTCTAGTGGGCAATTCTGATGGTAAATGGACATTTGGACTTCATGACCTTCGAGGTCTTCTCCAACCTTAATGATTCTATGATTCCCTAATTCTATGAAATATTTGCTATAAGGAAGGGATAAGATGTCTTAAATTGAGTTTTGTTCTAAGCCCATTAATTAACAAGTTCACCAGATCAACGCTGAAAACATTGCCTTACAGACGCCGGGCTGAGACTGTGATGCTCATCAAAAAGTGGGTGAATACCAGCACTATCCAGACTCAGCAACCTGCTCAGTGCTTCCTCTGCTGAGCAGCACGGGGCTGTTGCTGCACAGCACAACAGTACATTGCCACATTGACTTTTATCTCAGCCTCTCTGCTGGAGGAATTGCTCGCTCTTGCATATGAACTGTAATCCAAATCCAACGGAGCAGTGTAAATAATAACGTTGGCAACATACAGGGAGGGAGAGTCACAAGTAAGACAGGCACAACTCATCTCCTGCTCTGTCGTTAGAGTGAAGCGTGAGTTACCGATTGCCGTTTTGATCATCCTGCAAAGATTCATGGCCTCTGAAACTCTCTCTCATCACCCCTTGAGAAACTTTCCAGGTTTCTTTTTCTCTTTTTCTTTTTAATATACTTCCTGATGTTTTTCTATGAAATGAACCATCTGTCAACGGCAGATAGAAGCAGTTTCCAATTCAGTTCTATGTGCTAACGGCCCAGTGCACTGTACCACATCCCCATAGTGTTTGTGCACGGCCAAATTAAGTTAATGAAGACGCTCTTTGAAATAGTCACATTCCAGCAATTCTGGCACCTCTAAGAGTAATTTCTTTTTACTCCTAATTTGCATAGATAAGACATTTGTTTGGACTGAGACTGTAAAGCTTCGTCATAGATCTGCTGCTTGCCCCAGACTTGCAAGCCTGTGGAAATAGTGGGTAACTGCAGATTGAACTTCACCTGCAGTGATTCAAACCACTCCAATGTGCAGTAATTTTCAGAGCCGTGATTTTATTCCTCTTACAAGAAATAGTGACCCTCAGGTGGTCACAGGAACAGGCCCTCAAGACAATACGTGAAAAAGGTTATCTGTGGTTTCCAAAACTGCTCTGGAACACACTGCTTCACCACTGGGTTCAACATCAAAACCACAGTTAATGCCGTCTGTATGTGCGTACCCGAATCGCTGTCATAAACCAGAAATGGCCAGGAAAGAAAGGAGGGGAAAAAGGAGATGTTCCATAGAAGAGAGCTGCCCTGGTAGATGAGAGGTGTTTTGCACTCTGCTTTTCACTTCACTTGAAGTCTAATGGATAAATAACGCAGAGCTTCCTTGCATTCTTTACACACCCCTTGGGCTCTCGCTCTCGTTGCTCTCTCTTTCCTACCTGACACTTTCACAAATCCTGCTGACACATGTTCCTGTGGGCTATTAGGATGCCACATCAAATCCTCCTGCTCTGATACGTGGGA
Source organism: Centrocercus urophasianus (assembly GCF_019232065.1). Classification (NCBI taxonomy): domain Eukaryota; kingdom Metazoa; phylum Chordata; class Aves; order Galliformes; family Phasianidae; genus Centrocercus; species Centrocercus urophasianus. Next base: position 904,496 of record NW_024884722.1, read on the forward strand.
GCACAGCCAGTGCAGCACCAGCATCCTGAGACTATTCAGCGTGATGGCTGCCTGGCAGCACGCACAGAAACGAGACGGTGCAACCATGGGAAGATCTGCTGCCCTAATGGGGATTTGGTTCTGACACAGCTCTGTTGTCTGGTATGGGTATGTTACAGGAGTGTGTGTCAGAAGCACAATGTTGGTGGCATTCTTGCCTGCATTGCTATCTGGAAAACACAAGCACCTTCCTGATGGAGAGCTACACAGGCGTTGGAGAGCTCTCTGCAGACAGGATGGGATGCTGGGGGTGCTAGAGGGCCTCTGTCTGGAAAAAGACAGATGCAGAAGGCTTTGTGAGGCTGCTATGAGGAGCTGTGTGTCACCAAGAGGAGCTGTAGAGCCATGAGGAAGTTGTAGGGCCACCAAAATGTAGACTGCCATGAGGCTTTCCCTCAACCTCCTCTGCTCTGGGCAGAATAAACCAATGTTGCCCTCTGGACATGTTGCCCTCTGGACACTTCACTGTCAGCATTTGCTGTGCTATTTAACACACCATTTTCTCATTTAAAAACAAAATAAAAGCAGATCTTGCTTCAGTGGTCATGCTGTAAAACACTGAGTAACCACAGCATGGGGAGCTGCTGTGAGCACTGTTGTGACCACCCCCACCAGCAGCTCCATCTGGAAACAGCCCCTAACTGAAGTTGCACGCATTTTTACAAACAGCACCCAACTGCACTCATTGCACCTTTTACCCCCCCAAAAAAGCAGAAATTGCTGGTTTTAACCCAGCTCAGCAGCCACCACAATGCAAGTAATGGCCTTTGCACAGCAAGCCATGGAGCGGGCTCTGCTGCCTCACCTCACCCTATGAAGCACACACCCAGGCACAGAGCTCTGAGTATGTTCAGCCCTCAGAAAACACATTCAGTGTGATGCAGCCTGTGAGCCCCTCTGAGCAATTCTGCAGTTGCTTCCAGGTCCCAAAACACAACAGATTTTACTTTTCTTGTGATGCCACCATCAATGCTGGAGCATCCCAGCATCTTACCAAGGGAGTGGTGAGGTGCTGGAACAGCTGCCCAGAGAGGCTGTGATGCCCCGTCCATCCCTGGAGGTGTTCAAGGCCAGGTTGGATGGGGCCCTGGGCAGCCTGGGCTGCTATGAAATGTGGAGGTTGGTGGCCCTGCATGTGGTGGGGGGTTGGAGCTTCATGATCCTTGAGGTCCCTTCCAACCCAAGACATTCTATGATCCCCACCACAAGTGCTTCTATTACTCACCCATTATCCAAGGCAGACTAGGTGCTGGAAAACAAAATTCCCAGTGGTTGGTCTGTTTATGGGGTGCAAATATCATCACAGAGGCTTGGGACTCCTGGGACCAAGGAATCCATGTCTGCAGTTTCAATTCTCTTGTCTCTCAGTCAGGGCCAGGATCCTCCTGTGCTCTATCACATAGCAAGAATGACTTAATTAATGTTTCTGTAACACTTTGAAGATGAGGATTTCTGTACAAATGTAAAGCAGATGAGGTTGGTAGAGCTCAGAGTCAAATTAAAGGGAGAACTAAAGGAAAAGGCAGACAACAGCCTGGGAAAGAAATCACGAAAGGTTATTTCAGCAGAGGAGCTGCTATCACTGCCTGTCCTCCCAGCTCAAAGGCTGCATTTGATCATATATTCTTCTGAATTATCTACTGCATCGCTTGAATGCTAAAGGCAGAAATAAATACTGGATAAATATCAGGGGGAGGGTTTCAGGTTGCACTGATGCTTGCGATCTCTAATTCCAGCTTTCACACTAAAAATTAATTATTTAGCATTGCAGGAAAAATTAATAAAGGTCACTCCTAAAGGATATGTGGAAAAAAAAAAAAAAAAAAGATGGAATAATATTTTTTCAAAAAATCTCTCTCTGGTAAATTTTAGCTCCAAAGAGCTTGTCAGAGTTCTTTTGCTTGTCTGCACAATTTATAGCTGTGTCTGTCTCCTGCTCATGAAGCAGAACTGCTCGTGTGTCACTCGCGCAGCAGGGCTTCCTCCTGCTGCCTGTCTGAGGAACCAGAGCCAGCCCCATAGCCCCCAAAAAGACAGCACCTCTGGGTGGGCTGTGGGTGCAGCAGGAGATGCACACCAACATGGGAACAGCGATGAGCACACCATGGTACGTCCCAGCACCCTCTGAGTCCCTCAGCAGCCTGCTTCCTGCTGTGCTATACCCACCCACCATTCACAACATCATACAAACACAGTTCTGTGACTGCCCTATAACCACCACACTCTCTGAGTTTCCACCTTTATGCCTCAGGGATAAAGCGTCCTCCCCAGCCATCCATGGTCTGCCCTGGTGAGAGGATCAGCTCTGCCAGCATCTATGAGATTCATGGAAATAACCCAATAAGAGAAATAATCAGTGCCCTGACAGGACCAGGGAAAATCCATCTATTTTTTTTATATATTTTCCAGCTCTCCTCAGTATTCTGTGATCTCCCTGAGAAGCAGAGTTCATTTAACCACCTCTGTTGTTCATTGTTCATGAAACGCTCTGAAATCAATACGAGTTAAAGAAAGCAAGTGCTTCCTGAGCTATATTTGAATATATACAACCTGCGTAAGGACAGACAAACAATTCTTGGTGTTAAATAGGCACTTCCAGCTCCCAGTGTACCCCCATCATTCTCCAAGCTGTACAATGGATTTTTGCTGTCTCCCCATTAGGCTGCACTTGACAAAGGGGACCCAGCTGTGGCCCAGCTACATCACCACAAGGACAAACATTTCCAAGGAATAAAGTATTCCCATAAAATGAAAATAGATAAAGGCAAACAAGCAGCTACTTGAAGAAGCAGAAGAACATGCTGAACACGTTATTTCTTCAAATTCTGAAGTCATATACAGCCTGAGCATTGCACTGAGAAAGACGACGGAATTTTCCAGCTCCTTTCCTCAGCCTCAGTAGCAGGGCTGTGTGCATTAATACACTCAGTGTCACTTACTTCAAGCACTGCTGGTTATATTTGTGACCAAGCTGTTCATTGCTTGCATTGCAGCATTTGGCTGGCTCTTTGTAAGCCAGCACCATATTAAGCTGAACTTGATTACCTCAGCCATACAATAATTACAGTGCTCCTGTTGGCATCTGGAAGAAACTCTGAAAATTAACTTTGCTCCAGCATATCTTAATTAGAGCAATCTCTTTCAGCTTCTGTGTAGAAAAGGAGTTTGCAGCAAGTGGAACAGCAGCTGAAAGTGATTCTGCAGAACCAAAGTGATAAACAGCCCCTGCCTTAGGGTAGGTGTGCAGCCCCTACAGACATGAGATCACTGTTAGTGATTTGGCCAAAATTAGAGTTTCTCATGGGCCATTCATTCAAGGATACCTATTATTTTCAAAAATATTCATATTTTCATAAACAGAGTCATTTATTTGTCCCTACTCACATATCTAAGCAGAGCTGCTTTGGCTCCTCCTGCTCTCACTATGACCCCAGGCAGCACTGAGGTCTGCCCAGCAGCACCATCAGCCCTGGCACTTGCTGGGTTCCCTCTCTGCTCCTGGATGCTGTTTCTCAGCACATCACACAAGGACAATAGCCTTCGTTTCTTCTTGACCCCTATGTGCCATGACTAAAAGTCAGCATACCTGCTGTGATGGCAAATCCAAGAGCTGCTGGGTGAAATCCCAAATTAAACAAAAGTTATAAGTGGAGAAATACACAAGGACTACTTTCTAAGTAGTGCCCAAAAGCACTGAACAGCTTCCAGTGACTCGTGCACAGGAAGCCAACATTTGAAGAATTCTTCTCATAGGACCTTGTCTGACCATTAAAGCCACTGCTGGATGCATGCAATGAGGGAAGTGCTCAACAGCACATCATCCAAAATTGGCTCCACCTGAAGGATCTCCCCTACACAGCCAGTGCTGACTCCCACCCCTACCAGGTGAGTGCTGTGCCCCCATCCACCTGTGCAAGAGGTTGTGCTGCCAGGCATGGAGGAACCTGAGGTTCCCAGTGGCTGAGTTATCCTTTCATCATCCCATAATAGCTCACAAGAAGACCTGCTGGGTAGCACTCATGGTTAGCAGCTGTGTGATTGGCAAGAAATGATTGCTAGAGAAGACAGTTCACTTGAAGTCGATGCAATTTGTATAAAACTGAGTTGCAATTGCCATGTTAATTGGTAATCAACACAAACATTAACCCATTTGAGATCTCTCATCACAAGTGCCCTACCTGCAGACAAACAGGCAAGGTTGTTCAGCTGCCAAGATGGATTTTTCCGCCTCAGACCCTGGGGAATTATTTGCTAACCAGCAAGGTAAGCCCTCCTACATTTTACCACGGAGGGCTCACTGCAAGGCACTGCAGCGTTTCTGGGAACTGCTCCACTGGGACACACAGCCTGCAAGAAGAGAGGCAGGAAAGCTGCGCTGATCTTTATCATAATTCACAGGCTGATATTTCTACTTACCCGCATTACCGATACATGGGGAAAAAAAAACCTGTGGGGTTACCTGAGGTCAGAGCCATAATCGAACAACTGTAATCTAACAATGTCTAATGAGAAGCTGGAGGTAACTTGGAAGGCAGCTGGGAGGGAAAGGTGAGATCCTGCAGTTGCTGTTAAAGTAAAAAATATTCCCTTTGACCAGTTCCACTGCTTAGTCCTGAAAATGCTGTTAAATTACTGCATTCCCTCTGAATTTGCTAGGGAAATACATCCAAGAGCTGCAATCCTGAACCTGCAACCATCTTAATTGGTAAAATACTAATTATCTTGCAACTCTTCAGCATTTATCTGAGATATTGACGCAGGAAGAGTAATTAGCACATTATCGCTAGAATATCTCTCAGCACTTAAGACTGGCAATAAGGTGTTGATGGTAGAAAATAATTTCAAGTGTTAAAGAAAATAAAAGTAGTTGCCAGATGAGAGCAACTCATTATTTCTTTTATTACAAGAGAAAGAAAGCATGCAATAACCATCATAGGCTGATAGAACAAGAAGGACAACAATGCTCATCCAATTCCAACCCCCTGCTGCGTGCAGGTCACCAACCAGCAGCCCAGGCTGCCCAGAGCCACATCCAGCCTGGCCTTGAATGCCTGCAGGGATGGGGCATCCACAGCCTTCTTGGGCAACCTGCTCCCTGTGGATGCTTTCTTTAAACCCCTGCTTGTAGGGACAGCCAGGTCACGGGAGCTCTTTGATAGCACAGGACCATGCAGAACAGCCATGGAGCCATTGGAAGCTCCAATGCGATGTGGAGACTGGTAAAAATTCAGTGATGTCCATCCAAAACCATTGAAAACCCTGTTGAACATTTCATGTTGAATGGACAACAATGACTTTCATTAGTTTCAATTTCAAAATCAAGTTTATACTTAGAATCACTAATCATAGAATCATTAAGGCTGGAAAAGACCTCAAAGAGCAGGTGGTCTCACTTGCATTCCCATGTAGCAGCAAAAAATAATTACTAAATGATGAAGGAAATTTTGGTGAACCCTACGGAATTGGCAAGTCCTATTTTCCTACTAAAAATGCATTATGCATCAAACTGGGGGAAGGACTCTCCAGGCAAGGAAAACCACAGACATACCAAGGATTACAGTATTACCAGAGGATCTGCTTTAAAGCATAGAGATCCATTTTTTAATTCTCTGCAGATAGTGGTGGTGGGGTTACTGAGACAGATTTCTGTCTATTTGTCTACACAATTTCTGTTTTTGTGTGTTTACTGAAGAATTACTCTGAAAACCCATTTCTTTCTTTGCCCTCAGCTACCCCAGCACAGCAGTGGATGCACACAGGAGGGCACAACAGCCATGGACACCATGGTGGATTCCTGGTGTTCCAGCACATGGTCCTACCAAACCACGAGGCTGCACTTTGGGATAATGAACTGAGTTCTCACCCAGCAGTTGTTGCATTGCTCTCCTCCTCTGCACAGTGCATGGAGTCCCACTCAGTGCTTTCACCTTTGCTTCGCTCCATCCAGACGTTCCCCATCTTCAGTCACTCGCAGGAGTTACACAAAGCTTTGGCTGCATGAGTTTGGGGTTGAGCTTGAAAGAAAAAAAAAGAAAAAAGAAAAAACTGAGAAAAACTGCAGCTCCCTCATCCATCTTTTCTACAGACTTCTTCAAATACTGGGAAAAAAGAAGCACCAGAGCCTTTGGTAAGGGTGACTTTCAACATACCTACTTTTTTTTCAGTAAAAATGAGCTTCTGTCTTTTTCCTCCAAGCTGATTTCAGATTCCCCTCTTCTGACATCCCATGCTATTAAGGAGCCATTTATTATCCATTTCTTCACACCTTCAAAAAACAGAATGCAAGTTGATCAATTACAATTATTGTGGGCATTCCTTTTTGCTCCTTTCCTGTTAATTAAATTTTAAAACTGAAAAGGCTGCACCATATTTTCATAACCTCTGGGTCTTCAGATGCATGACAAGCACACTGCTGACTTAAGTAGCCTTTTTTTCTTCTTTAAGAAAGACAAAAGTAAATTCCATTAATCCTTAAGTATATTCACTTTCAGTAGTTCGGAGCACAGAGCAATTTGAAGTGAATATAATCATCTCCCTGAGCACCACTTAATAATTTGGCCAGTTCCAGCTTGTTTGAAGCCTTGCTTCATAGACTCATAGACAGATAGAATGGCCTGGGTTGAAAAGAACCACAATGCTCACCCAGTTCCAACCCCCTGCTGTGTGCAGGTCACCAACCAGCAGCCCAGGCTGCCCAGAGCCACATCCAGCCTGGCCTTGAATGCCTGCAGGGATGGGGCATTTCAAATCCACATTTCTCTACTAGAACCTAAAAATTATACATACAAATAAATGCAGAGGTCACATTGGGAGATGCTGAGTTGAGCGTGGCTCTCCATGCATTTCACTCAAAAAAAAAAACAAAAACCAAAAAACATTTCCCATACTCCTACCGAGTAAAGAGATCAGATGAGAGCTTTATCAATTTCCTATCATGAATGAGCTTTTATAATATGTTTTCTATGGTGAATAATTGAAGCTGTTGGTGCGGTGGGTCATTAGACCCAACACCCACCTAGAATGTTTCCTGCAACAGCCTCAAGCCAAATCTGCTAAAAAGTTAATCAAGCTGAAAGGGCATAGAATTTAATAACTACCAAGAAAGAGGTTTCAAGTTCCCTATATCACTCATTACATTATTTTCCAACAGGAAATACATTTTATGGAAATTAGACTAAGTACTATTTTCAGTTAGATGAGGCTACTGATTGCTGTTCATCCCAGTTTTGTTTTCCTCGGTTCCCTTTTATGGAGGGACTTTGCTTCCACACCCCACATCTTCCATGCAGAACAGCAAAGTTATTCCTTTCTTGTCCTAAAAACATAACACCATCAGTGTGAAGTGTAGCATTCAGTTTAAGTGCACGTGGGCAGGGTGTTGGAAAGCTGGCTGCAGAAAAACAGTAAACAGGGTCCCATATGGCTATCAGTGCTTTAATTTGGCAATAAAAAAAATGCAATGAGAAACTTAAGGCCAGATTGGATGGGGCCCTGGACAGCCTGGTCTGCTATTAGATATGGAGGCCCTGCCTGTGGTGTGGGAATTGGAGCTTCACGATCTTTGAGATCCCTTCCAACCCAGGCCACTCTGATTCTATGGAAGTCCAAGGCAAACACATTTTTCACCTGTGTAGTTTACCACCTTATTTCCATACCTCCCGGGTTACTCTGAGCTCATTGACAGATCAGCACAAACCATTCAGCCTCAGGATCTGGGGCTGGTCCTTTCTTGGAGTGCTTTTCTGTTACTTTCAGCAGAGTTTTAATCATGGGTCTCCAACAACATCCTGTCAGGCTCAGTTCCACAAAGTTCAGCTTTTGCCTAAACCTTCTTTTTCCTTGCCCCATTAAGCACAGTTACTTCCCTTCCACTCCAAATCTTCTTGGCTGGGATCTTACCTCCTCTGCTTGGTGTCTGCCTTTGAGATTCCCGTTCCACTGAGCAGACAGACGAACACCTGGGAGGGGAGCAGAGTCACAGCCTGTGCACATGTGCACCTGGTACCTATCTTTTTCCTTACACTCCTGTTGTGGGCATCCTGCACCTGCGGGAATGGCAGATGAGACAGCACCTGCATGACTGAGCCTTTAATTTAATCAGCCACATACAGCTCTTGCTTCTTATCTGCTCAGCTTCACTTCAGCTCCTTCTGAAACTTTGGAGCAAAACATAGAAGAAACCCTTTGCAAGCATTCATCCACATTCACCCACTCCTCCAGCACTGCTCCAGCAGAGGGGATGCAACCACTGAGCAACCCATTCCTCCCATCCTCACTGCATCAACACATGGAAGACAAACCTGAGCACCATTGTGGTACCGTGAAGAAGCGGAGGGAGGGAGGCAGCAGGCAAAGCTGCTTCACTTCAACACACAGCAGTTTTGCACTTGTGCTTCCATGGAAATCCACAGCGATGCACTTATTTCTCTGGAGGAACTTACTGCTCTTCTCCTTTGGAGTTTATTGGACATTATTCTAAGCACAAAAGGAATTACTGACGAACAGATCATAAACATTCTGAGAAAATTCATGAAATAATTTGCAAAGCAAAAAATCTGTTAGCAAAGACTGAAAGGATTAGTACTTAAAAAAAAAATGATTAAAAAAAAAGGATGAGTTTGTTATTTCTTGTAAGAAACGCATTAACTTATATTTGAGTCATCTACAATGCTAGGAATCTCAGTGAGTGCTGATTGCCAAAATTCCCAGTGCTAATTTACCAAACAAGGCTGAAAAGCTTTACCAAGGGCCAAATAAGGAAAGTTAACTGTACATTCTGGATATATATATTGACATTTGGACACACTGCTGGGGTTCTTAGAATCACAGAACGGCCCGGGTTGGAAGGGACCTCAATGATCATGAATCTCCAAACCCCCTGCCACATGCAGGGCCACCAACCTCCACATTTCATAGCAGCCCAGGCTGCCCAGGGCCCCATCCAACCTGGCCTTGAACACCTCCAGGGATGGACGGGGCATCACAGCCTCTGGGCAGCTGTTCCAGCACCTCACCACTCTCATAGTAAAGAACTTCCCCCTGACATCCAACCTCAAGCTGCCCTCTTTCAACTTAAAACCATTTCCCCTTGTCCTGCCATTGTCCACCCTTTCAAGAAGTTGGCTCCTTTCCCGTTTGTAGACTATCTTTAGGTACTGAAAGGCTGCAACAGATAACTAATTAAGGGGCTGCATCATGTGCATGCAATGCAATCCTGCTGATAGCAAAGACAGACACCTCACAGGACTTCCCTGAAGTTTTCTGGTTTCTTCAGGCTTTCTGGTTTCTTATAATCACAGAATCATTAAAGTAGGAAAAGACCACTAAGGTCATCAAGTCCCACCATATTTCTCACCTGGGCTTTCCAGAGGAGCATAGCATGCCCCATCCCTGCAGGCATTCAAGGCCAGGCTGGATGTGGCTCTGGGCAGCCTGGGCTGCTGGTTGTCGACCCTGCACACAGCAGGGGGTTGGAACTAGGTGATTGTTGTGATGCTTTCCAACGCAGGCCATTCTATGATTCCATGATTCAGAGAAAGCAAAGGACAGTGGCACCTGTGAAGAAGGCACCAAGGGAAAAAAGAGTGCTGGGGGTCACAACTGCCCCATGTGTCCTGTGCTGTAGGGTCCTGCCATTTGCAGTCTGATAGATATACACAACACTGTAAAGCAAAACGTTTGCACATGATTATTATTCTCTTTACACAGTGTCTTAGCTGGAGAATTTAAATTCAGTGTTTACATGGGAAAAATTGCTGTAAATGGAAACCAATAGAATCCTCGAATCTTCATAATCAGGGCAACTTTGTGCCTGGGAATCCCAGTGTTTTTTTAAGGGAAAAGGGGGAATCTTTAAATTTGAGTGGAGAAAGTAGTAGGAGTACCGCTGCCATTCTAAGAACAGCTCAAACTGCAGGTAAGGATGTCTTCACATCTTCCAGCTTCAGATTTGCCCACAATTTCAAGGTCACAAAGTCTCATTATTCCTTTGGTGCCCCGTGATGGCTGCTCTGCTGGCACCCATGCATGTGCAAGAGCTCTGAATTCTGCAGCTGTGGGGCAGCAGTAACCTGGAGCTCATGGGAGGGCACTGATCAGAGGGTTCTGAGCCACTGTGTGGGGCTCAGAGGCCTTCAGAAACCCACGAGCAGCCAAAGGGGGGTCTTTATTTTCTAGAAGAGACACTTTCGCGTAAATCTTAAATTTCAGTCAATTTTTGGCTGTTGCTTCTTCGCCCTCCCACATATTTTTCATGTATATTTTATGACCTTCATTAGAATTTCAGGGAGATTTTCTCCAAGTTTGAAGTGAAATATTTTCTGCTTGTTTCTATGTAGTATTACGAAAACCTGAGGATGAAGACAACGGTTTTATGCTTGAGAACTGCATATTTAATGGCATTTCTCCTGGATGCGGGACGTTTACTTTCCTGCCATTTTTTAATTTCTTTATTTGCAGCTCTGAGATGTTTTAACGCCTTCTTTAACACGCAATGCTATTGGTATGATGTGTCATCTTTTTCTCCATAAAAGTCTGCACGGTGCTGCAAGGAGGATGTGCTTATTAGTTATTTCTTTTACTGGAATTATGGATGCTTTTGGAAATGTTTTCTTCCATCACGTAAATATTTTCACAAAAATCTCTGAATGTATCTTGAAATGTTTTGTATCTATTTTAGTGCATTAAATGCAAAGTTAGTATTTTCAAGGTTTAGCCATTTCTTTTTAAAGGGGCTTACATTAAACCTTTATGAAAATTCATGTAATGGGATTTTATGAATACATTTTTTTCCCCAAAACTGCATAAAGAAGGTATTTTAATGGAAAATTCTGCAATACAGCTGATACAACCCAAAATCCAGTAGAAAATATCATGGGTTGCAGGAATTCCCCATTGCCTTGCAAATGGATGTCTCCACAGTGAGGTCAGGGAAGGAGACTGCCCATCCCATGCAGGATAAAACCACAGAGACAGCGAGCTGGCAATAGGTCTGTATGGATAAATACTTGTATTCCTCCCTCCCTGCTCAGCTGTAATTTGATGTTTAATATTCCACATCCAAAACAGACTCTGAGGGAGGAGAAGAGATCCACCATGTTGACCCTCTAAACCCTTATTAGTCCACCAAAAATCACTGATAAAATCAATTCATGACCCATTAATGATCATTTCACAGTAACAATAGGAGTTTTTCAAGCATTTCTGTTTTCTCTGAACCAACAGTGTAGCTGGGTAGGCATCTGCAACAGGTGAGCAAAGGAAAATGGTGGTCAGGTCTTCCCTTCTCACTGCAGGAGCAGCAGGGCAGGCAGTGGCTTTGCTGGCAGCAGCAGCACTCTTGGAAAAGGGTGGATGAAGGTATGTGACCCATTACAGCCACTGCCAACAGTGTTGTTAGAGTAGGTGGGAATTCTTTTCACCAGAAAGAAGTAGTCCTGGTACTACAAAATCTCAAATTGGCCATGCTAAAGCACAATATAACATCTCACTCAGTTACAAGTGTGCTTTACAGCATCAGGCAACTCTGTGCTACATGCTTAAGACCAGGGCCTCAAGCAGGGCATTGATCAAACTGCAGACAATTTGATTTTAACAAGACCAACTTGTTACGCTGCTTGAACTTTCTTTCCCTACAAAGGTTCTGATTCCTGGCCATTCCTGAAACAGGGCAAACCTGTGCTTTGTCGTGGCACCTGCAGCTTGGGCTTTGGGGTTGGCTTGGCACAACCCAACCTGGTGGCCCTGAGCATGGGAGAGAGAAGAGCTGCAGCACTGCACTGCACCCACAGGCACCAGCGCACTCAGTGAACAAATACACCCAGTGAACTTGTTATTTTGAACCAGTGCCACAAACCACAGTTCCTTGCTAGTTTGCATGCACCAGAAGTAACATCACACGGACGTAGATTGCTCCATAGCACGCCAACTGAACACCATGCAGACCACACCGCCAGTAACAAGGCTATGTATAGATTCTGTGCCCAGCCCAATGGAACTTCAAATCGAGTGGAGAGTCTAAAATACATTATTTTTCATTTCCATAATGCCTTAGCATATTGGACCTGTGCTTTCAAGAGGAAAAAGTGCAAAACAATTTGACCATATACATTTTGGTAGCACTGTGCAAGCCACCGTTATCTTCACAGTTAAGACCTACTAAGGGACAGTCTTGCTGACTTGTTGTTGGATGCAGACAGGACTCCTTTGCTTAAACAAATGTATTTATATAATTTCCTCAACACTGCAACTGTTTTCTTGGTTTATGTGTTAAAGCAGTGCAATCTATTTAACAAACCCCAATGTTGTGTCAATGCCCATGAATTCCATTGAATTAGACAATTTTTTTTCCAGACAAGTAAGTACCACTAGGAGTCCAATTTTTATGACATACTTAAGTTTGGATTTTAAATTTTAAACAACTGAACGCTGAATTGAATTTTGCATTTAGCAGAGATACAAATCCCATAACTGGTAGTTTGGAGTCTGCAGAGGTTTGACTATATTGCTTTAAAGAACCAAAATGCAATTATTGGCAAAAAGTCATTTTAGCTTTAGTGTTCCACGGTTGCAAAGGGCTCAGTTATAAAAGAGGCTGAGATGTTTTTATTATTTGTCTCCTACCTTGATGCCAAGTCTATTGAAATTCTCTGCAGCTACCCACTTTATGACATAATTTTTAATATCTAACACAGACAATAAACAAAATAATTTAAAGAGATGATACGATACATCATTCTGTTATTTCTTTCATTATACACCAAGGTTTACTCACAGTATAAACCATTTTAATTAGAGGACAACAAAGTCACCTCTCTGACCCCTGCGCGCAGCACAGAATTACAATAAATTACAGTGAATTGATATTTGGAGAAGTATTGGAGTAGCAGCCCTGGTGAGGAATCATATCATAGAATGGCCTGGGTTGCAAAGGAGCACAGTGCTCATACAGTTTCAACCCCCTGCTGTGTGCAGGGTCAGTAACCAGCAGCCCAGGCTGCCCAGAGCCACATCCAGCCTGGCCTTGAATGCCTGCAGGGATGGGGCATCCACAGCCTCCTTGGGCAAGGAGACATTCTCTGACAAAGCACTGCAATATATGTTATCATCATACTTGGAATAATTGATTCATGGAATCATCTAGGTTGGAAAAGACCTAGGAAGGAAAAGATAGTCAGGTCCAACCATCAAACCAACCTAACACCTTCCTTCGTGAAACCATGTCCCTAAGCACCATATTCACACTTCTAAACGCTTCTGCCACGTCCCTGGGCAGCCTGTTCCAATGCCTGAGCATCCTCTCTGTGAAGAATTCTTTCTAACACCTGATGTAAACCACCTCAGCACAACTGGAGGCCATTTCCTCGCACCTTATTTGTCACTTCCCATCTGAGAAAGGAGAGAAACACCTCTTCACTCCAATTCCCTCCAGGTACCTCCTGGGAACAGTGAGGTCACCCACAGGCTCCTCTGGTTGCACTGCTTCTGATAGAATCATATAATTGTTTAATTGCTCAGATTGGAAAAGACTTTCAAGATCATCAAAGTTCAACTGCAAGCTAACCATACTACCCTAACTGACAACCCACTGCTAAATTGTTTCCTTCCCTTTGGAGCAAGGTGAAAATGGACTAAGGACATGCCAGATAAAGTTGAACGCAATGAATGCATGTCCTCAGGATGGTTCCACGCATAGCACTGCTGCCTTTCTCCACCTTACATTTAGTCAGAACAACTGGGTGGACTGAATTTATTTCAAGCAAAGTCAGTTGCCAAAAATCTTCCTCTAGGACACAAAATTCTCCAACCACATTGCTCCTAGTACACTATAACATAGCAAGTGTACACAGCTCATACACCACAACACCAATATATTATCTTCTCTCCATTAAGATCTCCTGCCTGCAGCATCACTGGCAAATTTTAACAGCAATTGCTTTAACAGGAAAAAAACAAGATCTCTTACAATGTCAGTAGAAGTTTTCAAGGTGACTGCAGAGTACAAACGCTGCGCTGGAGCTGCTGTGAGTCACTGCAGCTTTGTAACGTTCCACCAGGGCAGAGTGCCTCCCACCTGCACTTCCTCATCCCCAGGAGGAATTCAGAGCTTACATCCTGTGAAAGATCTTTTCAGTGAGGAAAAAAAAGTCATACTGTCATCTGAGAGCTTTTCTGATACGTTTGAGAAGCAGGTGAGGTACAGCCAGCCTTGATTCCTTTTTTTCCTTCTAAGCTGTGATGGATTCAAGCCAAGTAATGAAGACATACCTCTGAAGCGTTAATGGAAAATAAGCTCTGTATCCAATTCTGGTTCCAAAAGTTGTCCCTGAGACTCGTTTGTAGCTCTAAACCCGTTCCTCCATGCTGTTCCCAAGATAGATGGAGCCCATGGGTCTGCCTGCTGGAGCAAGTCGCCTTGTGAGGATGGACAAAGCACAGACTCAGGATAAACTGAAGCACATTTTCCTGTGGTGCTCTGCCTCCTGCCCTCCGGTTAGAGACATTCTATAACTCTATTTGATTTTGCTGTACCTGTTTCACTGTGCTGTTAAGCAATAATGAAAGAGGGAGCCTTCCAGGGAGAGCTTCAGGAAGCTGCAGACAAAACCAACGGAGCACAAACTCAACACTGTAACATCTACAGAAGGAACAGAAAAATCTAGCTTTGCAAAAAGCTACCACTGCTTTACCAATGCCAGTATGAGATTGGGTTAATTTCCATGCAACAGCCATGGATTTATAAATGCTTAATAAATAGAGATGCTGAAATTCAGATCCAACTGAACACCTTTACATAGAAACCACTTCCTTGCAAACCTGAAAATTCAGTTTTAAGCCCTTGTTAATGTGTAGAAGAAGTACTTCTTCAAGTACTCATTGGATTACAATTTTAAGGCATTCAGAGAATATTCCTTAATGCCTTTATTACAAAGCAGGTTGTGTGGAACACACTTGTATTGGAGGGGAAGTGAAAAGCTATCGCTGCAGATGAAATATTCTGACACGGCTGAAAAGAAATGCTTTGCAAAAATGTGAGTTTCAGCAAACTTTAAAAACATTTTTCACCCAAACAGCATTTCAGGGAGTGCTTTGAGCAACACACACACAGCACACTGTAACCTGTCAGTGCCTGCAGATATAAAATGGGCACTTTGCCCCACTTCCCCCACATTTGCTGCCAACATCCAGCCCACCCCCTCCCCTGGCCCCAGGGTTTCATCCTACCAGACATGCTCACCTGCATTCAGAGGCTGGCAGAGCTGACTGCCCTCACAGTTTCTTGCTGTGGCATCTCAGAACTTTATCCCAAACGCGGCTGGCATCTCCATTTTTCCTACAGAAGAGCAATTTTGAGCTTTTTGCAGCAGGTCAGTTCTCTGCCAGCCTTCACCTCTGGTGCTGAAATTCTACCGAGTCTGGCTTTGCTGGAAGCTCACAAAGACACATGGGACAGGTCTTATTGAAAACACAAAAGCTTTGCCCATGAGTTTTCAAGACGAACTTGTCCCCTTGGCAGTCCATGGCATCACAACACTCAACAAGAAGACGTTTCAGAAGATGTTTAGGATGTTTCTAATCAGCTTGTTGGGATCAGAAGCATTAGGAGATCCTCTGCTCCTCTGGAGAAGCACCGTGCTGATGCTCCCCTTATCGAGTCTCCATTAATACCCTGCACAACCTACAGAATGTAACGCAGGAGAAAGAGCATGAAAAAAGCTCACTGAAGTATGCCTAAACAAACAGCACACTCAGCTGAACAAGTCTGCTGGGTAAGGAATTGTGTTTTTCTGCAGTCACTCTTGTAGCTATAGTCGCTTTGAGGGGACATTGAGCCTTTCCACACTGCTTGTCCCAGAGAAGCCTGGAGGTGTCAGCGTGTGGAAGTGACGAGAGATCAAAGGCAAGTGACTGTGAAACCCTGCTCTGACTCCCTCCCATCACAGCCTTCACCTGGCCAGGCTCGAAGATGTGGGGATGCCCTTGCTGGACAGAGACAGATCTTGCAATGACTTTGAATAGGGTTTATTCTTGGGAATCTTGCAACTAAATCCCAAGTGGCACAACTCACCTGCCATGCCATTGGCACCAAAGAACTGAGAGTGGTGATGATGCCCAGGAGAGGAACAGAAGATGATTCTGATGACACAAATGGCAGAGACAATGAAACATCCCCCAGACCCCAGCAGAGGAGACCGAGGCAGGTTGTAATCATGCTTGCATGTCAGCAGTATGGACACTTGGAGGCAATGTTTTTGCCAAAAGGAAACATGTTATTGACTGTTAATACGGTCTTTCACTCTTGAGAAAGCACTTGTTCAGCAGTATAAGGCAGGAAACAAGACATGGATGCAGAGCACAGCAGCTGGTTTAGGACGTGGCAACACAACGTCGGTCAATGCAACATTGTCCAACATGGCAAAGCAAGATGCTGCATCACTCTTCCCCAAAGTGCACACCTATCCAACCCATGGAAAGCCACCTGAAGCCCCTGAGGAACACATGCTGATCTAAGCTCAACACTAAAGCCCCAACCCTGTGGGACCCAAGGTACAGCTCAGTGGCCAAGGATGTCTGCAGAAGGTGCTCTCCTTGGAAAAACCTGGCCTCAGGTTTGAAAGCAAAATCTACCTTCAGGTGTGGATGCCGGCCACATAGGCACAGGTTATTATCATCTATATTTATTTATCTCCAGTTTTGTATCAGTATTGGTGAAAACAAGCTATTTAAAGCTCTAATGCCTTCCTAAAAATCTTCCCTGAAAGGATCAAGATGCTCAAAGAGTGGTAGGTACATATGAGTGGAAAATAACAGCTGCCTCTTGTGACATTAAGAAACTAACATTGCTAGTTTTAGACAGATATTTTAATTAATATTAAGTACCCATTAAAATAAAATAGATTTTAAATTTTTTAGTGTATTTTACAGGAGGACTGACAACGTTCACAGGACTTGAAATCCACTCCAATATCACTTTAATGCAAGACCACTACTTTGGAGGAAAGAATTGTGTGGACTGCTGTGCCATAGACTGGGACTGTATTACTGCTAATAATGTTGTCTTGGAAATCTCTAAATGAAGGTGCATAATGATGGGAGCACATTGCTATTAGCACTCCTACCAAAATGTTTTTTAGCGCTGTGGGCAGTGGCATCAAATTAAAAATACACACTAAATCCTATTATCTGGCAGTTTATTTAGCAATTTGCAGCTTGCAAACACAGCATGCTGGTAATTCATTAGGATGAACATTGCCAAAAATAAAGCTCTTACTTTGTAATTGTACTTTGAAGGCAAAATCACAAAATCCTTGCAGCACTTCTCCCCCTCCCCTAGATGGATTTTCTCAAGCCTGGGGAAAACTTTGATTCAGGCATAAATTATCTAGGGACGTGGAAATCTTCACTTCAGATGCTAGTGCAAAGTTACCTGCTATACAAATAGCCTTATAACAAACTTCTGAGAGCGTGAGCAACGTCTATGGCCAAGGCAGGTATTTCCAAGTAGTTGGAGATCCTGGTGTGTCTGCCTGGTGCTTTGTCCATTGGTTGAAGCTGAAATGGAAGCCGATAGGTAGAAGCTGCTGAAGAGAAGGCACTGCTATTTGTGAATAGGAGAAGAGAATGAAGAGCTGCTTATTCCCTTTTGCACTGCCATATTGCTTTCTGGTGAAAATGCTGGATTTTGCAATGCCTGAATAAATTACAAGAGAATCCCCACAGTACTTTTCTTCCTTTTCTCCTCCTTTTTTGCCCTTCCTGCTGTCCTCCCTTCCTTCTTTCCATCCATCCCACCAACCACCCACCCATCCACCCATCTCATTAAATCACCTGTGCTGCTCTGTGCTTTTCACTGGTTAGCAGGACAAGGGGAAATGGTTTTAAGTTGAAGGAGGGAAGATTGAGGTTGGATGTCAAGGGGAAGTTCTTTGCTATGAGAGTGGTGAGGTGCTGGGACAGCTGCCCAGAGCGGCTGTGGATGCTCCGTCCATCCCTGGAGGTGTTCAAGGCCATTGGATGGGGCCCTGGGCAGCCTGGGCTGCTATGAAATGTGGAGGTTGGTGGCCCTGTGTGTGGCAGGAGGGGTAGAGATTCATGATCCTTGAGGTCCCTTCCAACCCTGGCCATTCTGTGGTTTCCCTGGACATTTTTCCCACTGTGGGCTCCAGGGCCCTCTGCATTCCCTCTGCAGCCAGACCGAGTGCTGCTCCGACACGGCACTGCTCTGCTGCAGATATACAATAACTTGAGCACTCCTCACCAGTTAATAAAAAATGAATGCCAGGTTATCCAAAGTAATTGCCTTTACTTTGTCCCCATTACTCTGCTGTAAATTGCGCTGATCTGTTTCTGCAGAAAACACACTCTGAAAGCACGCTGAATGAATCTGGATGAATTTGGTGAGCGCAAATCATTTCAATTATATGACACTATAAGTCGTGAATAAACATGCCTTCATGTTTTTGGTACCATCCTGCCCAAGCAGTATTAGCACTTTGCATCATTATCTTTCAGAGCTCACATTAAACACCTGAATCCTGAAGTGGAGCTGCAGCAGAAGAGAGAACAGTGGAAGTCACTTAGCCATAGTGCTTTACTTTCAATTTACATCAGAGCACTTTGACCCAAAGTTTATCACTGCAGCAAACAAGGCTGTATAATTGGAATCAGTGTCTGTCTTATGATTTGGCAAACGCTGCCATTCACCAACTGCCCAAATTAACTGCAGGTATTGAGGCAAATCACTAACAGATGTTCCGTCCAGTGGTACGAAGACTCAAAACAGATATGGATTAAAAACACTTCAGTTCATTTCTCTACTAATTAAAGCACCAGAACTCATTCTGGATTTCAGGAAGCTCTGCTGAAATTACATAGAAACCCTGTAAACTGCGCTGCATCAGACTGAACAAAGACACCAGGAGCTGGGGTGAGTTGCACTAAAACACGCCTCAGCATCCTTTGGATGCTCCGCAGCATGGGAGGCTTCCAAAGCCAGAACAAGAAGGGATCTGGATAATAAATTCCCATCACATTTAGAATCACAGAATCACCAAGCTTGGAAAAGACCTCCAAGATCATCCAGCCCAACCATCCAGCTATCACCAAAATTTCCCCACTAAAACATGTCCCCCAGTGCAACATCTCAATGCTTCTTGAGCACCTCCAAGGTCAGTGGCCTCACAATTCTCTGGGCAGCCCAATACAGCACCTGACCACTCTTTTGCTAAACATCCAACCTGAACCTCCCCTGGCACAACATGAGGCCTTTCTCTTTAGTTTAACAGAGATTTGCTCTGTTGGGTGGCTGGAGAAGTCCCCCTATCAGCACCATGCTGAAATTACCCCTTTCTTTTGTTTTTTGACATTGCACACCAGAAGTTTTTTGTTCTTTTTCTTGCACTAAGCTGAAACACAGACATAGACCAAACCTTCTTACAAGTGGTCACCATTCTGCAGAGCTTTCCCTCCCAGCACAGCTGCTGTGCTCCCTGCAAGGCTGCCCACCCAGATGTGCTGCAGGGCATCAGGGAGAGCAGCCTGTCTGAGAAAAACGTCTTTTCTTTCATAACCTTCCCCTAGGCTTTCTGAGAGACAAGAGCAAGGAAAGCCCAAAACCCTCGTATAACCACAGATTAAGATCCATCTATTCAGGGCAGAGGGAAAACGAGCACAGTGCAGGGTCAGGGCCTGTTCAGTGGTGTCCTCATTACAGCCTGTGTCTCATAAGGGAAAATGCAGTGTGGTTATTACATTAATGTGCCATGGATATATTTATTAATAAATATTTAATAACGCTGGTGAGAAACAAGCTATATGACCCTGACTGTACCAAGAAGCAATGGTCTCCTTGTGCCTGCTGGCAGAGGACACAGCCCATATATACCAGACTCTTCTCTCAGCCTCCTCCAAAGCAGGCAGCTCTCTATGTTTTTAGCAGTCCTGAGCCCCATCCTGGACCACTGTGTGATTTGGGACCAAAGCCCATGAAATGGCACATAGGAGAGTGCTGCTTGGTAGGAGCCCAAGCTGTGCCAGAAGGGTGCTGTGATCAGAGCTGCTGGAAGAGATCATTTCTCTGTGTTGCCACTGTGTTTTCTCCATAGTCACCCTGCTGGTACATACGCACTTTGTACAGCAAATGAACTGTCTGGCAACACCATTCCTGGAAGTTTAATATTTGCAGTCAGTCCAGAAAGATGCTGCCCCTAGGAATTCAAAGAGTTTGCATTATAGGAGCCAAAATCTGCAAAACATCAGACATCCTAAAGCACTGATCTCAGGTTAGCCTTTCTTTAGCAATCCTATAAACAACTCCTAAAAATAACCTGACAAGGAGAGGTCAAATGCAATACAGGAATCACATGCCATGAGATCAATACTACTAAAGTATAGAACAATGCAAAAGACATCTCCACAGTCTGCCCCTCTATCCATCATCAAACCAACATCACACTGATAACACTATCCATGGAGAAGACAAAGAATAAAACACAGTGAGCAGCTGTGAGCTGTGGAACAGCAGGAAACAAAACAGGCTGGTATAAAAAAACACATTTTCTTTGAGGAAAAGGATGAAAAAGTAATATAACCATCTCTCTCTTTCAGCCTCTGAAATTAATATCCGAATTCAGATTAATGATAACATGCTTGGCTGGTGAGCCTGATCCTGCATTTATCACATCCATGGACAACAACCCTGTAACTGAGGCCAGCTGCCCAACCCAAGTGTGGCTTTGGGACCTGAGGAGATCCCTCATGCTCCTCACCTTCTGGCTGCTTCTCTGAGCCCTGGTAAACATGGCTTTAATTGTGTTCTTTTGGCTTGTTTGTTTATCTTGCATAAAAGTGCTTGAATTTCAGGGACGTTTCTCTTTCTCCAAGCACATACATCAGTAAATGAATATATTACAAGCATTAGGATAACCACAACTGGCATCAATAAAAGCTCACAGAAGCATAAACTATTACATTCTGCAAGAAGTGTAATACTTGGAAAGGCCATTTCTAATGCTGCCATCCTCTAGGGTCTTCAATTAAGGCTGTTTGCTTCTCTCTTCTTCAAGCACTAATAAATCTACAAAAGAACAACTAAAACAGACATCCTATTATATTGAAAATATATAACTTATGTAAAATGCCTGTTTATCCATTAGCCAATACTCAATTTCTCAGCCCTATATAATCCAATTTGTCGCCATGCCCCATCTGCATGGTGAAGTTTCTCTCCCATGAACTGTTTTCCTGTCTCCATGGTAACAAATAAGCTCTGAAAGGGGAGGAAGGAATAGAGCAGTGTAAAAAAAGAAGGGCAATAACACCATAAAAATCAGAATTAAAAGCTGGAAGCACCCCAAATTCTTTCGGCCCTGCAAGGTTTGTGCCCAGGAGCATCCTTGTCTCACAGCAGCAGGAAGCTCCAGGATCTTCCCACTCTTCTTTCCTGGGTTAATCAAGTACTTCTCCTGCTCTTAGCACCGCAGTATCAAGACATCATATTGGATTAAGAAATTAAATCGTTGCTGCTAATGAGGTCTACATCTACAGCCTTCAAATTTCCGTGCCCGTTGGGTAAACAGCACAAATTTGGCAGCGGAATTCATTACAGGCACCACATGCAGCTCAAAATACATCATTGATCTTAATGCATAATAAAGCCAAAGTGGTAAAAAAAAACACTTCCACAAAACATGAGAAGAAATTCCATCTGTCCAGAAAAAATAGAATTAAAGAAGTGTTACCGTAAAGTTAAACACACCTGAGATGAAGCTGGAGAGCTCCCAAGCACGACAGCACTGGGAGACCTTCCAGCCTTCCCAGCCAGCAATCCAGAGACTCATGCCCATGTCACTCCAGGAGAAGATGCAGTGGGGCCAGAGCCGACCCTGGGCTGCAGAAATGCCCCTACTCCCAGGCTCCCACTGCATGGAGTGAGGGCTTCGAGTCTGAAAAGAGCTCTAGAAAGAGCTAGAAACAGCTTTGCATGGGAGGTATTGCACTGACAGCGGGACATCTGAAGACATGACCTCATTTGCCAAACATAATGGCTAGATAGCTGGCAGCCATGCTCTACAAGTGCCTGTAAATACCCCACCACCCATGCTCCAAGCCAGAACACCAAAAGAGATTTCAGCCAAGGAGAAATCAGAATTCTCCATATTTCACCCACTGAGCACTGTAGTTCCGTGTAACAAAAGCAGAAGTTAACTTCAAACCAGCCTTTAGGCTGAAGAGTAATCGCCGCTATCACACAAACTTTGTCATTCAGGAAATATACTTTAATCTCGCCTGTCTCTTTGAAAAGACGCTTTCCCACTCTGGCTTGACTGAAGTTGGTCTCTAAGTATCTGTTCAAGGCTAGGAAAGAAACCAATATTTTACATTTATTGAACTTGTCATTGCAAGAATCGCTTGCTCTTTGGTTTCTGGCAGAGAACAATCCCCATGCAAACCCAGGCAGCATGAAAAGAGAAAAGGATCCCAGCAGCCCTGCACCCTCTCAGCTCTCCAAATAGGAGGATACAAACCTCAGCCTAACTCCTCAGGCCTTCCCAAGCCACTTGCTGCTCCCCATGGGGACAATCTACTCTCTGCTGGAGGCACTCCCTTCTGGTAGGGGACAGACAGCCACTTACCCACTCGTAACCCTCCATGCTGTAGAAGTCTCTCTCCTATTTGACCACCATGAAATTGTATGAGCTGACTTGATTTAAAAGTTGAGCTGTACTGTATCTCATGAATGAAAATGCTCAGGAAGAGCCAACAGTGTTTATTTTCTCCACTACATTTGCTGTTGATTTTGCAGTTTCTCTTCTTTTTTGCGTTGCTATTTTTCTCTTCAAAGGAGCCACTTCTCGAGCAACCCCTGCGTTATGCCTTTCAGAAGGGCATGCTGTGCAGAAGACAAAGCTGATGTGGTTTAACACAGCAGCAGCTCAGCACCACACTCGCTCCCATGCCAATGTGGTTGGGGAGAGGGCTTGAAAGTGCAGGAACTTAGGGGTTGAGACAAGGACAGTTTAATAAGAAGGGAGGGGGGGAAGGTAAAAAAATAACAATGACATCAAGAAAAATACACAAAATGAGAGATGCCCAACACAGTTGCTCACCATCCAGCAACCCATGCCCAGCCAGCGCCCAGGCAGCATCTACCTCCAGCCAATTCCCCTCCATTTTGCAGTTCCATGTGATGTCACATGGTATGGGATCACAGAATCACAGGCCACAGGGCCCCATCCAACCTGGCCTCGAACACCTCCAGGGATGGACGGGGAATCCACAGCCTCTCTGGGCAGCTGTTCCAGCACCTCACCATTCTCATAGGAAAGAACTTCAACCTGAAATCCAACCTAAATCTTTCCTCCTTCAACTTCAAACCATTTTCCCTTGTCCTACCATTATCTATCCTTTCAAAGAGTTGAGCCCAAAGGACATCCCTTTGGCCAGTTTATGCCAGCTGTCCTATTGGCAATGCAGATTTTCATCGGAAGCTACAACCAAGCAGTGAAGTTGTTCTTAAAAATAGTGGACATGAGGACTCTTCACAGACACTCCTAACGTCTAAGATGTGAATCTCATTCAAATTAAACGGAATTTTGGAAATGCAATTCATTGCACAGTTGATAAGAGCTATTTTTCAACAGAATGAGTGACAGAGATCTCTGGATCATTTTGCTTGTACTTCCTAGCTGATACACTCTGCCAATGATCCAAAAGGCTCAGGAGCACATTTGCTATATTCTCAAAGGCAACTGAAAAAAGCTGACATCTTCAAGCAATGCAAGCTAGCTTTGCTAAACCTACCGGAACTTCCCAGATTTGCACTGGCTCAATATATTGTTAGTTTTGGGAATTTCATCAGAACTTATGGTTTTCAGAAACTGATGGTGGTTTTCAGCATTCTAATCCCTGTCAGATACTAAGACCCTTCAGCTTGCTTTCACAACAGAGAACGCCCAGCAAAACTACTGTCAAAACCAGAGACCAATTTCTTACAGAAGTGCTGGTGTTAGCGAAAATTGATCGTAAACTACTTATTGAATTGCAAAAAGATGCCTAGCTAATCCTTTCAAACTTCATAAATATATTTCTCGCTGAAGAGCGAATCTTTCTGTCACTGGCAAATTGGACTATCAAGGCAGGAGAGATTTGCTGGCTGCAGATGTTCTCCCTGGAGGAGCAGAGCTGTGCGTGTGCTGCAGTGAAGATGGTTGGTGGGGACCTGTGATGAGGGCAGCCCCAACCTGCCCAGCACTATTTCCTCCTGGTTCCTCTCCAAACTATTGCTGTGAAGCCACTTCCCATGGAAAGAAAAGTTCCTTGTTGCAAATATAAGTGATTAATTGAATCATAGAATGGCCTGGGTTGAAAAGGACCACGATGACCATCTATTTTCAACCCTCCTGCTATATGCAGGGTCACCAACCACCAGACCAGTGGTGGTTAGAGCACCAGAGATTCCAGAATGTGAGGCTGTCCCCTTTGGACACAGTAGGAAAATTGTCCTGGGCACACTGCCCCAGGGTGTGGGGCTGCAGTGCTTCAGAGGAGGCATCCCTAGGCTGGAAGTCATCGTCTGCAACAGGAATCTCCATTGAGTGCTTGTGGACACTACCCTGGAGTCATTGCCCTGGAGGAAAGAACAGGAAGCCAAGCAAATTGGGTTTTCTTGGGAAAAATCAGAACCAGTAATTACCCAATATTCACTTGAATGTATGGTCACAGTGTGGTTGCAGGAAGCCTTCCCTCCCTCAATTTGGAGGGCAGGATTAAAACACCTCTGCACGCACTTGTGGATGATTCTCCCTGAACACTTTCGGGCTCCCATCAGCATTGCAAACTGAACTTCAGGCACTAGAAAGGGAATACTACCTCCTTTGAATACAAAATTCCAGTGAGGTTCCTCCTTTGCAATCCATACGTTTCTCTGGGTCTTTTGAAGCTCAGTTTTAGTCTCAGTTCAAGTGAGCGCTGTATTTCTGCCTCCTCCAGCAGTTTTACTCTGGGGCCCACAGTTGCTTTGTTTGCTTGATGAGGAGGATGAAAAACAAAGAGTGAATAGAGCTCACTCTTCATACCAAAGTTCGGCATGCCAGCCACTTGCCAGGAAATTATTTCATTTATAAAGGTGGAAAAACCATTGCATATCTGCACTCTCATTTAAGCTGGGTAACTGCAGCCTCCATTTGCCTGACAGCTTTAAAAATGCTCCTGTTCACAAAACTAATAACAATACAGATATCTCTCACACTGGATACCTGGCTATTTCATCACACAGTTTAGTTTTTATGCTGGATTGTTCAAGCCAAAAATCAACAATGCTTGAGGCAGACAGAGGGTGATGGGAGATGAGTGCCATACTGATCAGCACCATCAAATCCACGTGGCTGAAGTGCTGCACTGCCTTCAGACATTGCCCTTTCCCAGGGACTTTCTTGATGCTAGTATAAACACACATTTATTGGTTTACAGCATCACTGTATCAATAAATACATTCTCCCATGGAAATCCTTCTCCCACAATGACTTTTCACTAGTTTTGGATTAGGAAATTCCAATTTTAAATGATTTTTTTTCCCTGTCTAACTGCACAATTCCCATCGACCTCAACACGAGAGGTTTGGTGTTAGTATGCAACTGAATTTGCCAGAGGTGTTCACTGGAACAGGCTGCCCAAGGAGGCTGTGGATGCCCCATCCCTGCAGGCATTCAAGGCCAGGCTGGATGTGGCTCTGGGCAGCCTGGGCTGCTGGTTGGTGACCTGCACACAGCAGGGGGTTGGAGCTGGATGAGCACTGTGGGTCTTTTGCAATCCAGGCCGTTCTATTATTCTATGATTCATATTACAACAACACCCTTACCTGAGCAAGCCACCACACTGGCACTGAAGTTGGGTTGTAGCCTTACTTCTCTCTTAAAGTCTTACCGTCTCTTTGAGGACAGATGCTGGACTCCTGACCTCACTGCTGAAATGTCTCTCATTGGGCAGACGCAGTTTGCCCCACAAACAGCCCCCATCTGTATCCATGGGGCTCCAGTTTGAGACCTGAGGCCCATCTTTCCTGAGAAACAGAGGGTCACGAAGCGTTTCACTCCTGCATGGAGAGCAGAGGAAGGGACCATGAGAACACGCTCCTTGAAGAGCAGCACCCACATGCCCAACAAATCTCTGAACACATGCAGGAATTCAGCATAACAAGTACCACTTGCTGCAGAAAGATGCATATTTTGGCAGCTGGCTAGTAAGGGCTCCTAGCAAGCTTCTGCAAGATCAAACCTCATTGCCCTGTGGATATCAGAACGTAGCAGCACAGTGTAAGAGCTGGCTTTTCTCTGAAGGTATACCCCACACTTGAGGATGATTAAGAGGCTTCAATAACTGCTGTTCTCATTCTGCACTGTGGTACCTCCACAGCACACAGCAAAAAATCATGGGAGAATCATAGAATCATAGAATTTGCTGGGTTGAAAAGGCCCACAGTGCTCATCCAGTTCCAATCCCCTGCTGTGTGCAGGTCACCAACCAGCAGCCCAGGCTGCCCAGAGCCACATCCAGCCTGGTCTTGAATGCCTGCAGGGATGGGGCATCCACAGCCTCCTTGGGCAACCTGTGCCAGTGCCTCACCACCCTCTGGGGGAAAAACTTCCTCCTCATATCCAACTTCAACCTCCCCCGTCTCAGTGTAAAACCATTCCCCCCTGTCCTATCACCATCCACCCTTGTAAACAGGAGGCACCGCTGTCTCCTCACAAAGCAAAAGAAAATGACATTACTGCACAAGTGAAGCGCTGTCAGGAGCAAGCTGTAACAATTTAATACATTCATTGAAAGTTATATTTTCCATATTTTCAGCAAGTTCTCGTGCCCTTTGGGATGCGCTGTGTAGCTCAAACAACCCGCTACTGTCCCCTCCAGCAATAAAACATTAATAGACTGAAACTTTTCAATTACATTACTATGAATGGGATGCAATATTATTTTATAAGGGGCCATCAATAATACATTAAAAAAAAATATTGTAAAACAGAACGTGATGACTTTAATTCCTAGGAGCGTGTCTGGAAGAACAGCAGTTGAAGCACGACACTGAGCAGGTGCCAAATGTAATCTTTTACTCCTGGTAAACTTCAAGTGCCCAAAGCTGGTCAGACAAGGCTGTGCAAACACCTCGCTCCCCCAGCCACCTCCCTTCAGTCATGTTAATTAAATTGTAGTCCTAAAAGACTGTTTCTGCCCAACAGACAACACGAGACTCTGGTTTGGAAGGTTACTTGACTGTGCAGGAAGTGGCTTGCAAAAAATGTTACTTTCCACCAGCGCAGTTTCTGCTGTTAAGACAGATGCTGCTGCTTGGCAAAGAGGATATATTTTTATTATCCATACAGGCTCTGATCTCTGGCCTTGTGACATAATGAGAACACATTATGGACTTGTCATGGGGACAGCCATGAGAAGAAAGTATAAAGAGAAAGAGTTTTCTAATGACGTTTTCACCTTTGCAAGGGTCTGATCGTCAGTGACACAAGTGGGACAGCAGAGACCCACAGTCAGCACTGCTCTGAAAAAGCATCCTGAATAAATGCTCCACTAATTATTTGCATGCCCATCATTCCCAGGCATGAAATTAGACTTCTTCATTTGACCAGATTGATGAGCCAGATGCCAGGTTGCATCACCCAAATGTGAGGGAACAGGTGGCACCTCCTTGGCCACTGCCCTCTGGAGCAACCCTGCACCATTCCCCTCTCCCTTCTGGGGCTGTGTTATTGTCATAACATCACAGAATGGCTTGGGTTGGAAGGGACCTCAAGGATCATGGAGCTCCAACCCCCCACCACAGGCAGGGCCACCAATCTCCATATTTAATAACAGGCCAGGCTGCCAAGGGTCTCATCCAACCTGGCCTTGAACACCTCCAGGGATGGAGCAATCCTGCCAGACCTGTCATGTAGGGAAAGTACACTGGATAATGCAATGGAAAGACAATGAGAGGAGGAGAACTTTAACCAGCACAGAATTTCATCGCAAGGTTGATTTGTTAGAAAGATCACACGAAAGCAGAATTTAGCTCTCCCGTTTGTGCTTTCGTGTCCACGGAGTAGCAGGATGCCCACTAAGTATTCTAACTAACTAACTGTAATTGTGACTAGCATTTAAATAAGAAGAAAAATAATGGGGAATTCATCTAGTATATGCAAACACACCTTGCGTAGAGCTGTTATTTTAGCATCTGTAAGGACCCAAACCCCAGTGGCAGCACAAACCCGCACTGTCATTCTAATACAACTTCTTTTATTTCATGCAGTGTGAATGTATAAGGTTAATACAACCCAAGGAGAGAGAAGAGCTTAATCACTAAACAGCAGAACTCAAGCAACCACCAAGCCTAAATGACACTGCAGCCTTCCAGTACTATCAGGGGAAGACCTTCCCACGGAGACAAAGCCAACACATCCCCCAGCTGTACACACAGCAGAGGGAGCAGAGGGATGCTCCCGGCAAGGCTCACTGCTCTCACTACATCAGCATTTTTCTCCAGCAGAAAGCTCCCCACGTGCCCTATCTACTGAAGCAGCAGGCAGTGCAGCTCCGAGAGGAGCTTGTGGGCAGCTCTCAGGCATGGCAGGCAGCCCCCCCATGCTGAGGGAGCTGAGTTCACCCACACTGAAGACGCAGCCTTCTTCTAGTTGCTTCTGCTCAAACAAATAAATAGCATAACAGCCAACAAAGTGACAAAAACCCAATAGAAATGCCCACACGCTTGCACCCCACAGTCATTTTCATGGTGCATGTCCCACAGGTGTAAACATGGCTGCTGTATGGGATTCTGTGCTGGGACGGGGCCCCACAACTGGCACTGAAGGAAATCACAGCAGCAGCCAAACAAGAACTCAAAGATATCAAGTATTATCCATGTACTCAACACAGCCTTACATGCTGCAGGTGTGCACACGCCACCCATACATTCATCTAGGATAGCTTTTAGAAGATGTATCTGGCCTGAAATGTTCTGTGGGAAGTGAATCCAAAAATAAAAGCTCGCCTTGTAAGCTTGTTCTTCAAATCACTCTCGTGAAGACCAAGCTGGCAGATTCATGGCTGATGTGTTGGGTTGTGACATCTGAAGTCAGATTGTAACGTGACATGAGAGATCCAATCTGACAGGATGCATCAGCTCAGGAGGCAGCAACTGAAGTCTTAAAAATACGGTTTTCTCTTTGCTCTGCAGTTTTGAAAGAAGTTCCACTTACAAAAACTGCCTACCTGGTACTCACTGCCTCGGCCCTTGGATGGCTTACCTGCAGGGTTTGCTCATAGGAGCCTGCACCATTCTTTGTAAAGAAACACAGTGCATTTTTTGACATTTCACAATGGGTGGTCCTAGCTCAAAACTCCATTTCAGCATTTTTCTTGAGGAGAATAAATTCAAATCAAAACAACACCTGTTAATGGGACAAATATACGGCTTGGAGTATGACACTTCAGTGTCAAACCCTTCTTTCACACTGCTTTGCATTACTTGCATAGAAAGAGAAAAGGCAGCTGAACAGAACATCACTGACGTTGGCAAAGGGTAAGGGAGAAAGAAATCATTCATTCAATGGTGACCAAATAATCTGAGCCAACTATCAGTCATAACAAAACTCGAGACCTCACCTCTTATTTAACTTTGCAGAGGAAGTATTGGTGGGTCGCAGGATGGAGTGTGTTTGAATGTGACCACAGAAACACAGCTCTGTCCTGGATGAGGCACATGGATCAGACTTATTTCCATACCAGACTCTCCAAAATGCTTAGTGAAGCTTTAACCTCAGCGTCCAAACCAGATGATCTGCTATGTACCAAGAAGCCTGTGCATCAGCTTTGCACTGATTTTAGGGTAAGGCCATCAGTTTATGCAAACACTCACCGCTTCCTTGAAGTCTGTTCCTACCTGCAGAGTTCACAGTCAGCAGGGACAGAGTAGAGGAAACACAATGCATTTACAGCACTTCAGCATTGTGCAGGGAGCACAGACCCATCGGACCACTCATTTTTGCCCTTTTTCCCAAGGAAAGAATTCACTCTGGATGAAGACAACACAAGTTCAAAGAGCAGAGAGCTGAGAAGACGAGCAGAGCCTCAAGCTCTGTTAGCCCAGGCATGGTGTTGTTCTGTTTTACAGTGCAACTGCCAAAATGTTAAAGAAAACATGCATTTCTCATTCAGACAAGAGAAGGCTACCTCATTTTTTTAAAGAATAGTTAGAAAGCTGGATATTTCTGCAATAAAAATGAGCTCTGTGAATATCAACTAGCTGAGTCCCTGAAGATCTGCAGCTTCCCAAGGAAACCTCTATGAATTGTGCCAGGCGTGCATCATGAATAATTCCTACAACAATTACCCAAGAAGTTCAGTAGCATTGCACCAGGGCTCTGTGTGTCCCATGGGGATGTGGGCAGTAAGGTCCCCAGCAGCCCTGTGCACCCTGAGCGACGGCTGCCCACCTGACTGCATTACACATAGAGATGTGGGGAAATAAAGAGGACGTCGAGACGTGCTCCAAATCCACATGAGAGCTTATGCACCACTTGATGCTACAGATGGTCGGGCTGTGGGTGCTCTTCGTGACCCTCAAAAGGGGCAAAGGAGTGGCTTCTCTGCATGAGCCCAGGAGGAAGGAGGGATGCAAGGAGCATTCACTTGCAGCTCAGATTCAAATTTCCTCTGTCCATCAGAATAAGTTTGCTGTTCACTCCTTGCCCTTTACTTGAGCTCCACGGCACCTTTCTAAGAGCACTGACAACCACTGCTGAGCCTCACAGCACCTCGCAGGTGTTATATCTCACTTCCTTTCCTGTTAGAAGATCAGCATCCATCAAAAAGAAAAATAAAAGCAATGCCTTATTTATAACAGTTGCAAAATCGATATAATCATCATCTGGCTTCCACAAGGCAATGACTGTGCTTAGGGGCTCCCAGCAGCCTTGTTAGCCCTGTGCACAGGGAAGAGCTACAGGGACAGCAATACCAGCACACACCTGTCCAAACTGCAGGCATCACTTGAAGGCTCAGGATTACTTTGTGCCACTAGATCCAATTTATCACAGAGCATCTGCAACAAACACCATTTAAGAGATTAATCATGGAAGTTAAAATGAAGAGAGGGCACAATGATCTCTCCAGTAAAGCAAGATGTCACTAATCATAGAATCATAGAATGACCTGGGTTGAAAAGGACAACAATGATCATCTCATTTCAACCCCCTGCTGTATGCAGGTCACCAACCAGCAGCCCAGGCTGCCCAGAGCCACATCCAGCCTGGCCTTGAATGCCTGCAGGGATGGGGCATCCACAGCCTCCTTGGGCAACCTATGCCAGTGCCTCACCACCCTGAGTGAAAAGGGAAATACCCTTATTTTTCAATAGTCCACTGCCTGAGTCAAGAGTTCACAATACTCCACCCAAATACTTCATCCTTCCACATCTCATTATTCTCAGCCTTTTACACATTCAGAAATAAAAAAGAAAAAAAACACCTCTTCTATTCTACCATTATGGGGGCATAGTTAAAGAGTACAGCTCATTAGACTACAGAGCTTCATGTCTGTAACGAAGCTATTAGAAGGAAATTGCTATTGCCACAAGTGATCAATGCCAGCATCCGCAAAAGAGCAGTAGGAAATTCATTTCTCCTTAGAGAGAAGGGAAGTTGTCTCCTCTATGGGATCTCTTCTCAGCACAAAGAACAGCAACACGGTAGGGACTGAGATTTGTAATATCACAATCACTGACTCACTAATACACAATTGCTCCCAGGAAGCATAGAAGATCCACAGGATTCCAAAATCCAGGGCAAGAAAATGCAATTTTCTGAAAAAACTTGTTGAAGATGAACAACATTTTACATAATAGAACTTCAGGGAGCTAAGGGTGCTAATTATTTTCCATGCTCACATGTCATTTTTTCCAACTTCAATGAATTGCATTTTAATAGCAGAACAGACACCCACATTGTTTTGACCTCCATCACTACAAAGAATAGCAACTGTTCAGCTGACGTTGATGCTGTGTTTCTGGGCTGAAAATGCTGAAGTCAGAGTGCAGGTGGGAGCTGTGAGTTGTGGAGTTCTTCACAAGGACAAGAAATGGAAACCTAAGTCCATTTAATTGCTGTATTAGTTCCCATATTGTATTCATCGAATCTGCTTTAAGACTAATTGAACAGATTTCACACCAGTGTGACCAAAAGGAAGTAGATAATAGATGTGAGAGGCTCATAATGAATACAGAGAGAAAAGGAAGCGATGGCCAAGGACTATTTGTGACCAGAAAATACTTTCTAACTAAATTCCTGGTAATCTAATTACAAGAGCACATTTTCTCAGCTAAAAATAAGTTGCAGATTTGTCATTTCTTGCATTATTTCCCTATGCACGAGGACCTCTGTCGGATGCAGCTGAAACATTCACATTTTCAAAGGTTTCCACAGTGACAGTGGTTGACAATCTTCTAGTGTACAGCAATGGTCACCTTGCCATGATTATCATGATTCTATGACCTGATTCTTACGGCTCTCTTCCTGGCTGTCCCAGCAGCTGGTCAGGCACAGAGGAGCAGTGGGCAGCAAAGCCCTCCATCCCACAGTGCTGTTTGGAGTGTTCTGCTGTAGGAAAACAACCAAAGATTGGAAGGGTCCCACCTGAGTTACTTGCATCTTTGTTTATTTACTGCTTCCTAGCTCCTTGGAAAAGGCAATCTGTGCCACATCCAGCAGCTCCCCCAGAGTACCAGCAATGGAGTGGGAGCTGTCTGCAGCCAAGAGCACCTGCTGCCAGCTGCAGCTCCGTGGGCTCACTCAGCAGGGCTGACCTCCCATTGCTTCTTCATAATGGTAACTTTTTATTATTCTTATGTTTATTCCTAGAAATCAGATTTTTAAACCACAACTCACTGAATGCCAGCCAACAATTTTGGGGAGCTTCTCAGGCAAGGCATAGACGAACAAGAAAAAATCCTGCTCTGTATCTTCTGAAGACAACTGTATTCTCAATAAGTGTTCTAGAAACTATACTGCATGCCCTGTTGACATATGGGCTCCCTAGAATGAAGAAAATCTATTTTTCAAGGGTGCAAAGTACCCAGAACTCTCATTCCACCGCTGCCACAGGCAGTGAGTCTCCATAGGGCAGTGACCCAGCACGGTTTTTTGAGCTCACTGCAGCCACATATGGCTGCAAAGCTGAAGGTGTGACTCATTTTCGGCAATAATGATTAAAAAAAAGCTCTGCCACTTTAGAAAAATAAGCTTCTGGTGCTGAAAGCTCGTTCCCAGAAGGATGGTATTTACGGTGAACTCCTCCTGGCTTTCAGCAGTGTGTCTAGCAGCAGCCAGTTCACTGATGGAAGCATCAGCCTGACATGTGCAAGTGAAATCTCTGCAGACAGCAGCCCTCAGCACTCACTGAGGCTGCCTTGGAAGCTGAGCTGGGAGAAGATAGGTTGCATTGCAGGCCATGGGAGAGCTGCTGCCCATGGATGGAAAGGAGAACACAGAATGCCTGGAGGCTCTCAGAGCAGCTGGGGCATGGAGCAGGCGCTCCCCACAAGCTGCATTCATTGGTCATGCATTCCCAAACACACTGAGCTCCTGTTCCTTTTGCACTAAGAAGGCAAGGACTTTATAAACAAGCAGGGCTCTGTCAAGGAGATCCCAACTATTAGTGCCACTTCATCCTAAGAGAATGAATCCAAAAAGGCTTGAGTTTGTGCTGCCTAGCAGGCAGCAGTTGCCCAGAGCTGCAGTTGACAATGGGATGAAGGAAGAGGGAGGTGTACCCCCATGTACCCAGGGATGCAATGAACCCGGAGGACATGCCCAGAGATCCCCTGGGCCTTGGAAGTGGTCCCACATCGGGTTTCCCACCCCATGGCCAACCCAGCTGCTAAATGGGAGGTGTAAATTCTGACCACCTATTTTAGAGACTTTTTCAGCTGCCATTCTTCCTTGCCTCGCCTGATCTCCTGCTTCATAAAGTGGAATAAAATCAACTCTCCAAGGGCTTTCTTGGAGCTCCTGTTTCAGGAGCAGAGCTACTGCTGGGAATAATTCTGTCACTGTTTTTGGGGGCTTTTGTTGGTAGATGCGACACCACTGCCTCGGGATATGAGGCAGGGGATTTTCTTCCCATCTCAAGAAGGGGTGACGTGTCTGTTCTGAAAGCAGTGCTCATAAATATCAGGGTAGGCATTTCTGAAAGGAAAGTTCTCCGTTTTCTCCCAGCACAGTCGCTCATGATTTTGCCCTGAAATCTCCTGGAAATTCCTCCTACTGCCAAGGAGGGCAAACCTGAGAAAGCAGAGCCAAGGTGTGCTGCAGGAAGACCCTGGCCCACCAGCAGGAATGGAGCCATAGTGTTTTCCGACAGGAAAGACAGTGGGAATATTCCTGCTTCATTCTGCTTCCTATTCAATGCTCTTTGGAAAGTCCTCATCCCACAAGGACTTCAGCACATGTTTATCTCTGCAAATATCCTCAGAGACTGCAGTGATACACAGAGCTGCTGGTTTATTGCAGCAGGGAAGATATGCACAGGGTTAGGAGGCAAATAATCTACATACATATAATCTTTCTGGAATGAGTGTTTCACCAAGATTTACACTGCCGTCCTTAGATGCAAATAACATTACATTATGCAATAGTCCAACAAAGACATTTATGTATCCCAAAGCCTGCTCTGCTTCTCCCTTTCCAACTGTAAACTTGGAGAAAAAGAGCATAATAAGACAAAACCAAACAAACTACAATGAAACCAAACCTCACACACAATTCCTAGGGTATTTTGAGCTGGTAATAAGTTCAGGGTCCCTGCACATGGGGCAGCTCCCACCCACCTCATCAGCAGGAGGAGACTGAAGGTGCTCTGGGTCTGCCCTTCACCCAGCCTCTGTGCCATCCATTACACCAGCCACAGCCTTCAGCTGACCTACAAAGAAAACTATGGGGTTTATCACTGAATAATCTGATTCATGGGAAAATGCAATTACTCACTGTTTTGAAGAAGGAGATTTTGCTGCCCACCACTTGCATTGCTGCCCAACACTGCTGGAACAGCGCTGGCTCCTTACCTGCAGCAGCTCTTCACTTCAGCTCCTTGTTGAGCTTTCATAGCTTCACTGGTTATTTATGAAACCCAATGTCATTCATTTTCCTTCCTGAAAAATACAAGCAGACACATCACCAGCCAATCTGGCAACGCCTGAGACCAAAGACCACCATCTCACATCCTCACCCAGCTTTGCTCCATGACCCGTCTGCCTTCCCACTCACCCTCCCCCTGCCTGCTGAACTGCTTTCCTCTCATGAAAAACCTTTCATCTCATTTATAAGCAAAAGCTGATACTCTTTCTACTTTGTTAAAGGCACTTGAGGCAGAGTGCTGTATGCATGTGCAGTGCTGTGCTGCCTGGTACAGGCTGTGCATAAAGCAACCCAGGGAAATGGGCAGTGCTGCTCCTGGCCAAGGCTGCCTTCACTTTTCCTTCCACACCTCCTCTGTTAAAGGTTGAAGTTGAGGAAATGCCTTTTTTGTTAAACACTTTGATTATCACTTCTCTCCATCTCAGGGATGCGCTACAAAAGCCTCATTATGTTATCAGTTTCTAACATATTATGTTATTCTATATTATATCATTTGATATTGGTATAAACTGCATAAAATCAGTAATTTCTACATTATTTTTGAGTTTTTTTGCTGCTATTATTCTTGCTGTTGTGTTGTTGTTTTTGTTTTTAAGATTGGAGACCCTCCCCACGTATCAGGAAACAGAAAGAATTCAGTAGATGTACCTCAAGGAAGAATTCTGTGCTCCTTGCCATTCGGTCACTATTCAAATCCTGAGCAGTAAAACAAAGCTTTGACAATTTAATCTCTAAAGCCCTTCCGAAGAAAACAGAGGGTGAAGCGAATCTCTCCTGCTGTGCGGTTTTGCCACGACATGAATACTTTGTGCTGCCCCACAAATCTGTTGTAACACTCAGCACTTAAAAAATCAGCTATGAACACTGGAGGGAAATGACTGTTTACAAGGGTGGATGGTGATAGGATGAGGGGGAATGGTTTTAAACTGAGACAGGGGAGGTTGAGGTTGGATGTGAGGAGGAAGTTTTTCAGCCAGAGGGTGGTGAGGCACTGGCACAGGTTGCCCAAGGAGGCTGTGGATGCCCCATCCCTGCAGGCATTCAAGGCCAGGCTGGATGTGGCTCTGGGCAGCCTGGGCTGCTGGTTGGTGACCTGCACACAGCAGGGGGTTGGAACTGGATGAGCATTGTGGGCCTTTGCAACCCAGGCCATTCTATTATTCTATGATCCGTGGGAGAAACCTAGAGACATTGGTTCCTTCTCTGCCTACAGAGAGGGAAATTGAGATGGCAAGGATGAAAAAATAAACTGACTCAGCAGCAAAACTGAAACCCTGCTGCATTTCCTAATCTTTCATCACCCTCTGGCTGAGATTGAGCTTGCTGATGTCATCTGAAGCCCTACATTAAAGGCAGGTGAGAGCTGCTGCAGCCACCAGAGTGAAGCTCTTAGTAAAGCTGGCTGCACCAGGTACACTGCTGCATGTTCCCATTTCTATACATGCACTGCACACTTATATATGCATCTAACACGCTGCCCAGCCTTGAAAAGCCAAGCATCAGACTCCAGCCCACATCGTGCTTTGCCTACAGCCAGCTCCATACTTCTGGCAATGATGGTTTATTACAGATACCCAGAATTAAGCACAGTGCTGTGCAATGCACGTGCTCTGACACTGTACACAAAAGGCACATTACACCTCCTAAGATTAAAATGCCTGGCTCAGCTGCACACAATCTACCACATGAACTCCAGCACACATTACGATCATTTATAAAGCAATTTCTTTGGGGTAATCCCCAGTAGGTAAAACAGATTATCTGATTTCCACATGCAGGACCCACACCAAATTCCTTTGATTAATCAGAAGCCATTAATGGTAATAGCAATGAGTTTGCCACTAAGCATACTATAAAATATGTAAAGCCTGGATGACTCTCAATAGATCTTGGCAAGTGCCTCATTTAACCTTCACAGCTCATGAAAAACTGTTCCAACTTCTTCGGTTTAAACATGAAAACTATCGATTGTTTACAGCACTGTATGACCTTTTCTGACAAGTGGGAAAAATTATGAGATATTAGGTTGTAATTCAATCAAGCAATATGTTCTAAATTACGTTGGGTTTCAAAACGCCGATGTTGCTTCTGCACATTTATTTAGGCTTTGAGTCCCCTCTAAGTCTTTGGAGAAGATAAGCATGAATCCTGCTCCAAACTGCAGTGCTCCTTGGAGGGCTCTGAATGCAGATAAATCTGCAACGTCCCTAAGGCACCAGATCCGAAAAGCTGCTCTAAGGAACGATAAGAAATGCTGAAAACATCAACTGTTTTGTTGATGTAAACTGATCATAAACTGATGTTTAGTGGTTCTGTATAACACAGATGATGCATCACATGGACCAAAATCCTATTTCACACCACGTGCATAGAGTCATGCCTTCCACAAACCGGTGGGTGCATAAGGCACTGTTTAACCTAACAGCACTCAACAGCAATGTGCTGAGCCCTGACCTGCTATCCCAGCCCTTGGCTCCAACCAAACCTCACTGCTGATCACACAGCCTGCAGGACTTCAAGAATTAAAAACACATTGTGACAGCGATTCTTCGTCTCCTATGGGATCTCATTTATGTCTCTCCTGATGGTATTTTCACTGCTTGTTTTACTTCAAAGTCTTTTACTCTTTCATCCCCAGAACTATGCCTCCAATGTGAGAAGTTATTGTCTCTTATTATAGACCTGTAATTACAAGCCAGAAGCGAGGACTGAAATGGATCCACGGGAGCACAGTGTTAAGGAAACAACCCTTCCAACTCAATCAATCAATTCTATAAACAAATGAAATCTATAGAAGCTATTAGAACAATATTTTAGAAATATAGAATAATAGAATGGCTTGGGTTGAGATGGGCCACAGTGCTCATCCAGTCCCAACCCCCTGCTATGTGCAGGACCACCAACCAGCAGCCCAGGCTGCCCAGAGCCACATCCAGCCTGGCCTTGAATGATGCTTTCAGCACCAAATGCTTCTGAAGATAACAGACATGAAAGAGATACACTGCTGGTGGTCACCTGTGTTTGAAGTGACAGACCATTTTCCCTCCATCAGTAGAAAGAGTTACCTGGAAGTTGATGGCATCTCTGTGAGCACTGGCAGTTGCAAGAGAGAAAAGCCAACTCTGAAGGTTCTCCACCCTGCTTTGCTCTCTGGTGGGCAGTGCACGTTGCAGAGCTGCAGCTCAGCATGCTCCCAGCACACATCCCACCACTTCCCATATATAAATTCACATTTCATACATTATGCAGACTGCTCAGACCAACTTCAAGTGTTCTGACTTGCTCGTAAGTAATAGGATTAGAACATTTTTAAAAAGTAGAAATATTTTAAGATGCACACCTTGCTGAAGGAAACTCACCCTGCCTTGAAGGAGCACAGAGAAGAGGTGGATTTTATTCTGCTTTCTGCTCTCCATCTGGGATTTCTTCCAACTAAAATCTATCAAAATCAAACCCCTGTTCCACAAGTGACTTTAATGCTCGAACTGCAGTAGAAGTGATTAGAGAAATACTTACACTGGAACGTAAATAATTGTAAAAGTTGGGATTAGAAGCCTATGGGAGCAGCATCCTTTCATGAGAAAGGATGAGCAGAATGCATTTTCCACCCTGTTTTGACTTGGAGTGCTTCCACCCACACAGAAGGCTGTTACTGTGAAAGCTGTAAATGTTTTTCTGTTAGGGACATTAAAGCACTGGGGCTGCTGTATGAAGCTGAACACGGAAGGCTTTTTTACAGCTGGTGGTTTAATGGTAATTGGTCCTTGTCACTTTCACCTGTTTCAGGCACTGAGATTCCTGAACATCCTGCTGTATAATTCAGGGCTGATTTATGGGAAGAATGACAAAATATTACCAGTCTCAATGGAAACATAACTCCCCTTGAACAGGAAAGTTCAAGTTTACCAGAAAGAGGTCATTTGAGTTTGTTTTACTGTGCTCCTTGGTCCCGAACTCAACCTGCTCTTTCAGGAGGGCAGGTCTTTGAGGAATTTCACCATATAAAATACTGAAGAGATCTCAAGCCACTCTGAGGAGCAAAGACTTAACGTGAAGGACCAGCTCCATCTCCACATTGCCCAAACCCATGGCACCAGGTCCTCCAAGGAACAAGCATGAGCACAGCTTTGAAAAGGAGCTGCATAAACAAATTTTACCTTAAAATAAAGCAAACATCCTCTATAGGGGATAACTGTCAAGGTAAGTTAGAGGCATTTCTAGCAATGACCATTTCAGAAGTCACCAAGGTGAGATAAAATAGTTTAGCATCACAGAAACATTAAAGATCATCTAGTCCAATAGTGCCCATACACAATATTGACCACTAAAACACATTCCTCAGTGCCACACAGAATCACAGCATGGCTGGGTTGCACAGGAGCACAACACTCATCCAGCTCCAACCCCCTGCTGTGTGCAGGTCACCAACCAGCAGCCCAGGCCGCCCAGAGCCACATCCAGCCTGGCCTTGAATGCCTGCAGGGATGGGGCATCCACAGCCTCCTTGGGCAACCTGTGCCAGTGCATGTTTAGGAATGTCTGAACTTCAGAACTTCATACTGACAAGGAAAGCATCTAAAGTATGTGCATGATCTTTTTTTTTTTTCCCTTTTCCTCCAATGAAAAATTAGGCAAAAGGCACAAACGTACAAACACAAAGAAGTTTGGACTGAATATGTACCCAAAGCAAACTGATTGATTTCACATGATTTAACCATTCTCTTATAAAGTCAAGGTAATAATTTGGAAAGCCAGCAGCTTAGCATTGATCTGTGACAAGAGGACACCATCATAACATCAACCAAGGTTACAGTCAACGAGAGGGGAAAGAAGTGACCTGAGACTGGCAATAAGGCACAAGGTGAATGGCTATTCAACGACTGAACAATTTCCCCTTACTTTCTCAATCAGCTCTTAACACAGAGGTACATAAACTATTCCAGCACAGCTCACGGCAACAGAGCTTGCTGCATTTCAGACCAGTGAGTTCAGCTTCTGTGAAAGCAAAAATAGCACAATTCACCAAGTTCAAAAATTCTGTTTAATATATATGGAAGCAGCAGGTAAGGGTTCATTAACAGCTGTTTGGTGTAATTACTCCATATGTATCAATGTCTGTTTTTTAAATATATACACAATTTTAACATCTGTGGGAGGCAAAAGGAAGACCGAGAATGCTGAGCTGGAGCCATCACTAAGGCAATAAAAAAATAATTGATAATTTGTAGAGAGACATTATCATATCTGCTTCAAATTTTGATATTCAGCATCTCCCTTTTGTTTTTTCTTCTCTTTTTTTTTTCCTCCCCCTCTCCTGGTAGGGAGCAGTGGGTTGGGACATACTCAGCTCTCCTTGTTTTAAAAGAAAGAAATCAACCCCCTGAGCCATCGATCCATTGTCATGTTAAGAAGTACCATATTTACCACCAGCAAGGCACAGTCAAGCAATCAATTTCCCAGTTGCAGGAGGTGCAGTGTATTTCTGCCATCAGGTTCAGGTAGCTTAAGAAGCTAATCACAGCTCAATTAAAAGTTACTGCTGCCAGTTGGGAGCGATTACATGAAAACATCTGATTTATTTTAAAATAAAGCAAAGCCGTATCTTTTGAGTGATGGATAAATTGTAGCAATGGTTGTGCACTCCCACAAGAAGCATAAGGAATCATCAGCAAGAGCTGCACCTTCCACCACTCATATCCAGGCACATTTATGCTCCGGGTCATTTGAACAACTTCCAAAAGTGAAATGCAGCTGCTGAGAGCCCACTGGAGGCTGCAACACAAGCAGGAGCAGCACCTGCTGGGCTGAACATGGCAGTTCAGAGTACAGGAGCTCCACAATGAGTTGGTGATGAGTTGAGAATATACAAAACAATCCAGTGCCTGAGCAGCCTTCAGCAGTTTTAAACTCCTCTCTAATTCCTAAACTACGTGAAGCGTTACCAAAAGACCCAAACGAGCCTAAGCCAGCCACATTAAACAACTATTGGTATCTTCTAACAGGTCACTAATTTAGGAATGCCCCACACAGCACCTACTGCTGCAACCCAGCTACCCAAATGCATCGTGCTCTTTGGGACAGGCTTGGGGCGCTGTGACCACTGCCTCCAGGAGCTCATGTCCCACATGAGCCCCAAATGCCAGCAGAAAGCATTGCCCTGGCCCAGCACAATCTGCACACACCTACAGAGAAGCAAGGCTTGTTTCTAGGATGAGTGAAGCGTGAATGTCCTTCTGTCCAGATAGAGCAAGAAGCCAGAGGAGGATCTTTACCATCACATTCAGCCCTTCTGCTCCTTGGGGCCAGAAAAGGAAGGGAGAAAAAAGCACTGTTAGACCACATCCAAAAGCAGATAAAAGATATCCAAAAGCAGATATTTCTCTCAATGTGCCATCATGCCTTCTTCCGCTATGAGGAAAATACTATCCTGGAGGCAAAGCAAACTTCACAAACAAATGCAGAAACAAGAAAAGCGGAGATTTCTTTCCCTAGATAACTTTTAGTGTTATCTCCAGAAGATTTCTCTGGCATTCTAGTGTCAGAAACGCATCTTTCCTCCTCCTTCCTATCATACAAACCATAGGAAAGCAGCAAGAAAATAAGGCATATATCCTTTAGAAAAACAGCTCAAATTTATTTCCCTCCTTCCCAAGAACGCTGGTAAGTTATAGCAACATTCACCTTCTCGCCTTTGGAAAAATATCCTTCATTTCCTGGTCTGAGGTTGTCCAGCTTCAACCTCTGTCACCCTCAGACAAAGAAATCAATACAAACAGAAGCTTCTCAGCTTTCTGGGAAATGGCAGTGGGGTCTTTGACACGGCAGGAGGCCACCGTGTGCTGCTTGCAGTGCATGGCAGGGAGCAGCTGAACCAAGGAGAAACCACCTCCTACTGGGGAGTAAACTCCAAATTATACAGATATGAAAGCCTTTTGGTTTTTTGGGGGGAGGCAATTTTTTATTTTATTTTAATTTTTGAACTAGGATAAATTTAGACTGGATATCAGGAAAAACTTCTTCACAGAAAGGGTTGTTAAGCACTGGAATGGGCTGCCAGGGAAGTTGTTGAGCCACCATCCTTGATCGTGTTTCAAAACCATTTGGATGTGGTGCTCAGGGACAAGATTTAACAGTGGGTTGTTAGGGTACTATGGTTAGGTTGTGGTTGGACTTGATCTTTAAGGTCTGTTCCAACCTGAGCAATTCTATGATTCTATGACTATAAAACAAAAAATCAAAAAGGAGAGCACTTGAGACAAAAACTGCTTCTCAAAAGCAATACAAGATTGAAGGTAACTTTTGAGATCAGTGCTGCCCCGCAGACTGAGTATTACTCTTTGGGATGGCTGTTGTGAACATCTATGTGCCATCAGCTCTGAGAGTGGGACACTCGTGAGTAGACATAAAACCAAAGTATTGAATCTATTCTTTCAATTTTCTTTTGCAACATTTTCTGTTTCTGAAGAAACCTATGCTTCCTGCACAGGGTTCTGCTGCAGGAGCACCTGGACAGATGGTGACAGTGTGAGAACTTGACCTGGACTGCAATGGGAGTTGGACATTCACAGCAGGAGTCAACCCCCAACTGGACCTGACTGCCTCTTCACATCAGTCCCACTCAGGTTCTGCCATCTCCACTCCTTGTCCTGAAACAGTGGATGAAAATAAACGAAGAGCAGAAATCAAGGAGGGGGAAAAGAAATAAAGGATCAATCCTATTTCCACTAAAGGCACTAAGTTTTAGTTTCAGCTGACAGCAAATGCAAAGTACTTTTGAGGGGAAAAAAAAGGAGAGCAGGAAAAGATCTGAGAAGAAAAGAGAGATGGTGTCAGTAAGCGTATAGTCAGTGAATATAAAGATGTTAAAATTACGAAATAAACAAAAGAGTTTGGCACAGCAGATTATAATAACAAAAAGAGAATAGATAGAAAGCTTACCCATATCCTGGGCTTGCTGCAAAACTCCAGAGGAGGGATCTCCAGAGGAGATCCTTTCCCACTAGCAATCAGCTCTTAAATGTGTCTAGGAGAGGTGCAGCCAGGCTCCAGCCCTTCCAGCAGCACAGCTGAATTGCCTTCACTTGTGCTCCCAAGGCTGACTCATGGCTCGCCTCAGGTGATCAATCAGAGGTTCAGGCCGTGATTCAGCAGTTCCCATACAGTAAGCAAATGGAAAAGAGAGCAGCAAGTTCTCATTCAGCAGGCACCTTACATGTGGCTTCACCTTTAGAAAGCAGAAGAGGTCCAGAAAGTTTCCCATTTCAACAGGAGCATCCATCAGCAGGACCAGATTCTGCCCTGTAGTGCACAGAGTGGGGGTCCCACAACCCATCCATCTCTCAGTGGCCTTTGGAGGAGAGATACAACCTCATCTTCTGCTCCTCACGCTGCCAGCAAACACCAAAATCACAGCTGTCTGTGCTCTGGATGCTCAGCTCTGTACAGCAGTCCCACACTCATCCCACACCAAGCACTGAAGAAACTCCCAGAAACACAAGCAGCAAGAAGAGACCTTGCTCCAGGTTTTGTCCTATGGTAACCAAAGGAACACTTGTAGCACCATCGAATGTTTTTTCTTTAAAAATATTAACTTCAATGCCTTCCACTCCAGTGAACAGGGATCTAACACTCCATTTGCCATAATCTGCACCTACATACTGAGTCTTTCACTTAAATGTATCTATCATATTCACATCGTCGCTGCAAACAGACAAGCCTTCCAGAAATGGCAAAAAGTGAAATGTGTTTCCCTGTACTTAAATGGGCATTTCTGCTCACAGCGACACCTTATTTGTATGTGGAGTGAAGCACAAAAGTAATAGCCATATCTGAATTTCTGGCAGGAAAGGAGCTTGATGGATACCTTTAAAAAAACAGCTTC
This sequence comes from Centrocercus urophasianus, assembly GCF_019232065.1. Classification (NCBI taxonomy): domain Eukaryota; kingdom Metazoa; phylum Chordata; class Aves; order Galliformes; family Phasianidae; genus Centrocercus; species Centrocercus urophasianus. Next base: position 948,593 of record NW_024884722.1, read on the forward strand.
AAGATTTTCAAAACACTACAGAATGTGAGGACAAATGTCTAAAGCTAGAATGCATTTCATGGCAAATTTACAGCTAGTTTGAATGAACAGTCAGGGAATCTGTCCCTGTTCATTGCAAGGAGTCAGACTGGGGGACCTTTAAGGGCCCTTCCAACTCAAACTGCCCTATGGTTCTGTGCAAATAAATATTACAAGCTATGGATATCTTTCCTAAGGCCTGAGAATGAAGTAAGTTATTATACATTATAAAAAAACTGACTTATTAAAGCTTGAATGAGGCTTAATAATAGATCTTTTAAAATAAAACGGCAAAAATAATTTCAGTAATTCTGTGCTTTGGTTCTACCATGGGGGAAAATGGCAGAGTATTCAAATGTCATTTCCTTCTTGGTTTGTAAAAGTAATGTGATGCATTGCACCGGCTCCTCTGGAGGCTGCTGCCCTGGGATGGAGCTACCTGAACACAGCCAAGGGCAACCTGCACTGCCCTCCAGATCCATGGCAGTGCTGACCTGCATGAGCATGGGGATGGGCTGTAACCAAAACTACCAACTTTAGCCCCCTCTCTGACATTTTAGCTCCCTTAATGAGAATGCCGGGTCATCAGGCAAACTGTAGCCTTGTTGCAAGACCCCATTGCCTCTTCCACTAGCAGACACACTTATTGCCACAGTGCTCCTGACACGACTTGCTGCTGAGGGACCAAAGACATCAACAGCTGTGCTGACAGAGCAGAATGAACCCTGAAGAGGGAATCAAAGAGAATTGCATGGCCTCAGTGTCACAGAAGCTCTGTCATCATGAGGCTTCTCTGCTCACTTCAGGGACAGCAGTCTCTCTCAGCACTTTCAGTAAGGAATCACAACGCAGAGTTTATAACTGAAGTGAATCCGGTGTTATGAAAAACAAAGTATGTTTTTCTAAACAGCTGTAACCAGTAACATCTTAGGCAACAGTAAATGAAAAACTTTACGTATACATATATATGTGTGTGTGCATATCCTGTCATAATCATAATGCAGACCCACTGTTTAGGATCAGTTTTTCATTTAGAGACGATTCCAAAACCTTCTGAAGCCAACAGGGCCATTACACAAACTTCAGGAGGCTCTTTGTGCTGCTACTGAGCAGAGAAAGAAAGATGCAAATCAAGGCAATGGTCAGAACCAAAATGTATTTAACCAAAATGCAGGAGGTGCACTCAGAGCCTGGACTCCCTGCATAGAATTTATTTTAAATTTTAATGCTCTGTCATCGTGTTTAATGAACGGGAATCGTACTTAGCTTTGCTACAGGGCAGGTTCTCCAGCAGAACTACTTGGGAAATTGAAAATCATCCTGCTCACATTACCTTAATATTTCACTCGCATTCCTAACCAAGTCCCTCACATGGAAAACAGCCTCAGCTCCAACTGCAAGCAGAAAATCTGCCCCAAAGCCTCAGCAGAGACAGAATTGTTCTGAACGTAGACTGTTGATATTCACCCACACCCTTTGTATTGAATATATAGCCCCAACTTGTTTCTAAAATATATATTTTGAGAGATTTTTACAGGTTAATATCATTCAGAGCTGCACCTGAAGAAGCCACGAATGTAGCTCCTCAAATGGTGCTCTGAGGGAGCATGTGAGCTCACAGTGGGAATCAGAGCTGAACCCCACATCACACCTCAAGGAGAGACCTCATGGGGCCATGGTTTGGCCACTGCTGCAAGGCAGAACGGGGCCTCAGTGGTATCTCTGGCACAGAGAAAAGAAGGGACAAACTGCATCGTGCAGATGGCCCAACAGAGCATCCCTTAATGAGCAGTGACAGTTCTGCTGTATGAGGAGCCCAGCTCAGCACCTTTACAGGCAGCAGCTCTGCCAGAGGCCACAACAATAACGCTGGATTGAGAAGCAGAAGAGAAAAGTGAACGCTAATTATTAATTAGTAGAGCTTCAGGCAATCATGTAACTATCAATGGAAAGCTCAGACAGATACTTGACAAAATCAGAAAGAGAGCAAAACAGAGTGACAGGATGCGGGGCCAAACCTGACAAAAGTGTTGGTTCAGTCTCCAGGGAAATTACACCTTTCACGTCCATTTACATCCGATGTAACAGGGAAGTACAATAAAGAAGAGTGATTCAGTCCCACCAAAGGAACTCAACGTGACACACACTCTGCTTCTAGGCATTCACTCCACAATTATTTTAAATTGTTGGCGTCTGCGTGGCATGGATGAATTATATGAGTGCTGGAAAATTAATGTGTTGAAAAGCATGAACATATTTGCTTTCTTTCAATTCTACCCTGCACTTAAAGTCTTGGAGAGAGCACTCCAAGTCCCAGCTATTTCCTGTTAAGTATAGGCTGTGGTTGGCCCAAGTCTTTCACTAGGTCTTTCCTATGCAAATCTTGGAGGGAATTTGGCTTGTACATTCTGGATAATTCTTTGCCACATCTCAAGAATCACCGAGTCATGGAATCATAGAATGGCTTGGGTTGGAAGGGACCTCAAGGATCACGAAGCTCCAACCCCTCACCACAGGCAGGGCCACCAACCTCCACATTTCATAGCAGACCAGGCTGCCAAGGGTCCCATGCAACCTGGCCTTGAACACCTCCAGGGATGGACGGGGCATCACAGCCTCTCTGGGCAGCCTGAAGAGCACAGCTCTCCTCCATGCCCTTTACACATTGCTTACAGCATAGCAACAATTTGTTGTGAGGTTGCCCAATGGCAAATTCTTAGGGGATCTCATAGGTTGAACGTCAGGCAAATCACCCACTTTTTTAACATTTCAATATCATATGTATTTGAAACGCATTCACAATTGGAAAAAAAAAAATCAGAAGTGATAAGTGCATGTGGAGTTAAATTTCTAAGTCTTGCTCTCAACATGAAGAGGATTTGTATTGACATGCGGGGATAAAATTTCAAGGCAGAGTCCACGCTCATGTGAGTGCCTCCTGCACTGTTTACACAAGCAGGCATTAGAACTTGCTCAGCCAAAATGGACCAGCGCCCGACGTTAGCACACAAGTCAACCTTTGTGCCTATCCCTTATATTTTCTCCTACAGCCCAAGAAAAAAAAAAAAAGAAGGGTGAAATTGAAGTCTCCCCCACACACCAGCAAATCTGTATTCTGTGCAAGGTACAAAACACTCTTTGTGACTGATGTCTGAACTACACATCTTTGAAACACGGTGTTTAAGATGGAGCAAAAGCTGGAAAACAAATGTCACATTTCTTGGTGCCGGAGGTTTTTTTTCTCCCCAAACAGAACTCTTTTCTAGAGGTCAATTTAAAATAACTTCATGTTTCTATCTTCACATTCAACAGCATAAATAGATAAACAAATAAATGACCAATTATGAATTTTCCTTCCTCTTTTTCATCCCAACTATACTGTAGCACTTCCCTTGCTGCTATACCAGACTGTTCTTTCCTGGTTTGGGCACAAAGAGACATTTTAAGATGGTTCACTTTCCAGTCTATCCAAACAGGCTCCATTCTCACTGAACTGAAAGCAACAAGACACACGTCTGCACTCCAGATGTGTCTGATACACCTCCCATCTTTAAAGAAATTGCTGAAAGAGGCATCATGCTTTGGGTGTGACACACAATGCAGCAGCAGAGGACAGGTTGCCACATGAGCAGCAGAGCTTAGAGCCCAACCTGTGCAATCAGCATCCCACCAGTCTGCAACGGGATGCTCTGGAAGCTCCTCCCCAGGCTGGATGTGGCTCTGGGCAGCCTGGGCTGCTGGTTGGTAACCCTGCACATAGCAGGGGGTTGGAACCAGATGATCATTGTGGTCCTTTTCAACCCAGGCCATTCTATCATTCTGTCATATTGAAATAGCCATTCATTTCAGGCTTCAATTAATAAGATCCTCAACTTTGACTTTTTCGCTGAAAACCTCAATAAAATCTTATTTTATAGTGTGAAAGCCTGCTTTTAACTCGGCAGTTTTGCTCAGTTTTGGCTGTGGTTTCATCAGTTCAAATAATGCTGATAAAAGAATCAAAGGAAAGAGGCAGAGAGACACTAACCAGCCTGGAAGGGAGAAGTGAGGAGCACAAGAAAGAAGTGTGGTCCAAGCAGAGGGAAGATACAAGCCTGAATTATTCAGGAATCTGCAACACAAGCATCAATTATTAATCGATGGATGGGCTATTTATTTGTGAGTGCATCATTTCGCTTGAAGAATCAACAGTTCAATTTATGAAATCAAATCTCATGGTTAGCAGACCGAGATTATCACCACAGGATACATTATCTACTTTTTTTTTTTGGTAAATTATTCTGTAATCACCACGCTAGAAGATCAAATCTCCTCTATCTAAAACCAGCCTGCAACTCATTTGCCACCCTGTGTTCCTCTTGGACTCCATTTTAGTGCTGCCTACGCATTTATTTTTTCAACTTGGAAAATTACAGCTCTTCAGTAGCACATCAAATACAACCAGGAAGCGTTCCAAGGCACACACACTGGTAAGGTTAATGGTGCAGGACCACGGGAGCCAGCAGAAGTGCATCCCACACACCAGCAGTCACATGGATCTTAGAACCACAGAGGTGGGAAAAGAGATCATCAAATTCACCTGCCAACCCACCCCAACCATGGCCAGAAACTGCATCCCTCAGTGTCACATCTTCCCATCTGCACAAAGCCTGTCTGTATGGGAGGTGAGGGCTGAGTGGGTTTCCATGCTGTCCTCACTACTGTGCCTTCTGCAGCTCCTCCACCAGCATCAGTTGGCCAAAGGCAGCATCTCAAAGGAAAACTGATGTCATGGACTCACCCTGTAGCTGCGTGGACAAAGCAAGTATCAAATGGCAAAGAGTAGGCACTGATTTCATAGCACCAAGCAAACTTCCTGTAATTTCTACAGAGAAGGCAAAACGCTACAAAATTGCACAGGGAAGTCTGAAATGCACTGGACTTGCATTAAGGTTTCTAGAAGAAATTACATCCAATTAAGCAACCTACGGGTAAGCTGTTAACTAACAACGGAGGCGTTCACAACTGGCACAGCATGAGGCACACTCCTCTGTCTTACTGATGAAGAGGACAAAAAAAAAGCAGCTTCACTGCAGTGCTGGACAGTAAACACTGCCACGTACCAAAGAAATCATTCAATTACATTGTCAGGCATGAGAATGGCAATCAAGCTATTAAGAGTTGAAGAGCCTGCAATCTCTAACAAAGAAAGCAAATTATTTTTAACTATGTGAAAGAAAAAATATTTTGTGCTATACAGAAAAACCACTGTATGGGTGACATTAAATAGGTAAATACATAAATACTAATCAAACATAGGATGGAATTTGAAGAAAGGGACTTACGACCTCTATGCAGATACTACAACATTTTCTCAAGGGTTTTGTTTTGTCGGGTTCTCTTTTGCTGCAGTCAGACCCAGGCTGTAGCTTGCACAGCAATCCATAGCAACAATTACTCCATAGAGGTTTACAGACAGAATCACACAGACTCAGGGGTTGGAAGGGACCTCAAGAGACCATCGAGTCCAGCTCTGCTAAAGCAGATACAGCATAATAGGTCGCACAGGTCGGCGTCCAGCCGTGTCTGGAATATCTCCACATAAAGATACTCTACCACCTCTCTGGGCAATCCATTCCAGTGCTCCATTGTCCTTAATACAAAGAAGTTCTTCTGCATGTTTGTATGGAACCTCCTATCTTCAAGTTTTAGGCCACTGCTTCTTGTTCTACCGCTACACACCACCAATAACTGCCTGGCCTCATCCATTTTCCTACCATCACCCTTTAGATATTCATAAACATTTAACAGATCTCCCCTCAGCTGTCTTTTCCTCAAGCTGAACAGACCCAGTTTACTCAACCTCCCCTCATATGGGGAAGCTCCAGGCCCTTTATCATCTAAAAACTGGATTTTCTTTCAAATCTATTCAAAGATCGGCATTTTAGTCCCTATGATTTTAGTGAAATAATTGAGAAAGTTCTTTCATGTTATGAAATTCTTACAGGAGGAATTCTGTTTAACAGTCTTGCAGACAAATTAAAAATATGTAAGGAAGCACACAGTGAGGATTGATGAGAAACACAAAAATGGAGTAGTTCTGTCAGATCCACCCTTTGCCAAATGTTTGTTTTCTAGATATCTCCATCATAGCCTTCCTCCAAACCTCTGAAATCTGAGTGGTTTGCACAGGAGGGGAGTCAACTCCTTGAAAGGGCAGATAACTACGGGACAAGAGGAAACAGTTTTAAGTTGAGGGAGGGCAGATTGAGGTTGGATGTCAGGGGGAAGCTCTTTGCTATGAGAGTGGTGAGGTGCTGGAGCAGCTGCCCAGAGAGGCTGTGATGCCCCATCCATCCCTGGAGGTGTTCAAGGCCAGGTTGGATGGGGCCCTGGGCAGCCTGGGCTGCTGTGAAATGTGGAGGTTGGTGGCCCTGCCTGCAGTGGGGAGTTGGAGCTTCGTGATCCTTGAGGTCCCTTCTCAACCCAAACCATTCTATGATTCTATGATGATTCTATGATTTTCCCAGAATGTTTGTCTTAGCAAACAATACTTCTTGAACTCTCAACAATGGAAGAAGTGTATCTCGATTCCCCACATCTTAAGGAATCACTTAAGGAATGTCACAAATCAGTTTTACAAGGGTTTTAGGCATTGGGAAGTTGAAGCCCTAGAAGCAGTGTGTAGTGCAAGCAAGGCATGTTGGAGTAGAGAAGGAGCACCATTGTCCTCTGTGTGAGAAGTACTTTGCTCAGTACCAGAAAGGGTTAACTTCACAGTCAATATTTTTTGACAATGGAAGCAATGTTGGTTGTCATAAATCCCATCTTTCAACAATTTCAGGCTGTGCCTGCAATAATCTGCACCCACAGGGGTTTAATGTTTCACATTTGTTTTGGCACTAAATGAAGAGAAACCTCTTACTGCTTCAATTACAGCAGTACCACGAGCATTAGCGAGCAATAACTGAGCAATTAAGGACTTTATGAATCAAACAATATTTGAGAAATATGTTTTTTGGTTGTGGCTTCTGTAACCTGAGAAGTTCAATAAATCTGTGGAAGAAGCCATGAATATAGATGCTCCCTTGCTGACACGTTGAATGCACGATTGAAGTTAAAAACACTATTATTTCCATAGACACAACATGACATTGAACAGAGGGTACTCAGGAGAAGGCTGTGTCACAAAATTTACAGAATTGGGCCTCAGCATAAATGTATACAATCTTAAATGTGAAACTGTTTTCTTGCAAATACAGGAGACACGTAGTAAGAAATGATTGCAGAACTGGATCCAAACTACCACTTAAGTTCCCTGTTTAACAAGGACACCTGGGACTCAGGTCTGCCTGTCCCCATTGCTTCATTCCCTGCACTGGTTGGGCTCACAGACCCTTGCTGCCAGCAAGAGCAGCACAGATGTTCCTTGATAAGGTTCTGCTCTCAACCACTGCTGGGCCTGCTACAGTTCTGCTCACTGAAGCAAGCAAAAACTGCAGAAATTGCAAAGATCTGCTCATATCATGAAGACATGAGCTTGCCAAGAGTGCCACTGCTCCCAAGGGCTGAGCACTCAGAACCACAGCACATAACAAAAGGGAAGGGAATGGGACGCTGCTGTTGCACGTGATGATGGAAAGGCTCCAAAGAACCACGGAGCTGGGGGTGGTCCCGGGTGCTCAAACAGCCCGAGCAGAGCGCTATGCAGAGCACAGCAGATGCGGCATTTCCTCTACCTGTGCCCACAAGGGACTGCAGTAACTCCTACTTAATCCAGCTAATTCGTTATACAAGTTTGGCTGCTTCACGCAGAACAGCTTGAAATGGGTTGGGTTATGTTGTGCTGAATGCACTTCACCGTCGGCGCGTAATTCATTATTTTTTTTTTTAATAATTGAGAAGCTAATTACCCCACTGTTGGCTTCATTTCACTGCCAATTTTTTTTTCACTCGAGCTTAATTTTACTAAATAAGTCCCTCTTCACATCACCGCCTCATTGCTCTCAGACCAACAACAGTTAAAAGTGGTGAAACATTCCTTTCATTGCTGTGCGTATTTTGTGCATCACAGAGCTCAGCGCATCCTTAAAGATGGGGCTATTTATCTAAGTTCCACTGAACGCATAGAATCACAGAACGGCCTCGGTTGCAAAGGAGCACAGCGCTCATCCAGCTCCAACCCCCTGCTGTGTGCAGGTCACCAACCAGCAGCCCAGGCTGCCCAGAGCCACATCCAGCCTGGCCTTGAATGCCTGCAGGGATGGGGCATCCACAGCCTCCTTGGGCATCCTGTGCCAGTGCCTCACCACCCTCTGGGGGAAAAACTTCCTCCTCATATTCAACCTCCCCTGTCTCAGTTTAAAACCATCCCCCCTGGGGCAACCCAAGGAGCTGTTAAAATGGCACAGATCACCCACTGGCATTCACACGATCGCTTTTCTTTTGTCAGGCAAATCATTTGCAAGGCGAGTCACCATGGACCAGCCTCCCCAGAGCAAGCACTGCACATTTATTAAGCTAAGACACAAAACCAGGCAGATTGGTTTGTGCCCCTCTCTGACCACGGCAGGGAAAACAGCTTTCAGGATTACTTTTGCACACCAACATAGCGCCCTGAGACTCAAACTCTCGTTGTTTAAAGGAAAACTTTAAATGTGCTTGGTAAGTCCTATAGCTCTGTATATCCATACCACAGCAGCAGCTCCGGTTTTTTTTCTTTTTATCAGTGTTTCCAAATTCAGCTCTTCAGGCAGTGGTAAAACACGAAGTTCAAAAGATTCAGACACTGAAGAAATAACACATTGCTAAACAAGACGCATCGCTTGGCTCAGAAAGTGAGATTTGCTCTCCCTCTAGAGTTGTGTCTGCACGCCCTGCCCGTCGCTGCCAGCTCGCACTTATTCTGCTGGTGCTATTGTTGCTATTCTTATGCACTCAGAAGCAGCTGTGACCTTCCAAACAAGCCTTTTGCATTAAATCCCTTAGCAAACACTTTATCCAGCCTTGACTGCCAGTCTAAACTCCTCCCGGATACATTAGAAGAGTTTAATACAATAGCTGCAAGCAAACCTCGTGCAGAAGATCATATGTATTTATTTTGCCTCAGCACTCGTTACCTTTAGGTGATTCTTTCTCTTCACTTCTGACACTGCGATATAACTGAGAAAATTCACCTTGAACAGCTTTGCAAAACGTTGCACAGCTCTGAGGACGAGCCGGATCAGTCTTTTGAATGGCACGAGAAGGAAAAGCACCCGCTTTGTGCCTGTCAAATGTGTGACGTGCGTGCAGAAGCAGATCTCCCAGGACAAACCCATCTCCAGCGGCAGGCACCATCCAGCCCTCGGAGCTGAGCAGGCAGAGGGAGGCGGACACGGGGGGGGGTGGCCCGAGGGCAGGGAACCCCGGAGCCCTGTGACAAACATCGCCCTATGACACCGCAGCTCTTTATGCTCAAAGATGTAGCCGCTAATGCGAGCAGCTAACCCACCTGGTGCCTTGTTCTCATGGCTTTCCTGTCCTGCCGCCAAGAGGAGACTCAGCACAGGGCAGCGAGCTGAGGAGGAGATGAAGGCAACGAGGTACTGGAAAACAAAAAAAAAAAAAAAAAAAAAAAAAAAAAAAAAAAAGGAAGAAAAACAATATTTACAGAGTCAAAACAGCTATAAGTTATCATGCCTGCAATTTCTGCCTGTTTAGCAGGCAGAGAGGCATGAAAAGCCCAAAAAAAAAAAACAATTGAAGCCGTGCTCTCTTGGGTCTGCGTTCCCTTGCTTTTACCTGTTGTGCCCCACGTGAGATGGAAGGCGGTGTGTTTTTAGGCTGTGCTGTGTGGGGCCAGGAATGGGACTCGATGACCTCTGTGGGTCCCTTCCATTCCGGGTCTGTCAGCAGTGCAGGGCCGGCTGCTCACCACTCCTTGGGGCGGGCTGAGCTCCTGTCCCACCCTCATCTGAGAATCAGAGTCATTGCTACAGCTTCTCGGCTGCTTTGCTCTCATTCTTCCCTTCTATTCTCATGTCCGTGATCTTCTGTGTTAGAGAAAACAGCACAGTGACCATGATTTCTTTCTGAAGTACCCTTGATCACAGCGAGTGTGGAGGTCTGCAGCATATCCTGGATTTGCTCAATCACCGAAATTTGAACAAATTATCTTTTAAGATCTTCTTTCCTTTTGCCTCGAGCAGCCCTCTATCAATTAATGTCATAATTAGGTGTGAATTCAGACATCCAACTTCTTATCTTTATAAACACGAGCACAGTGCAGGTGCATGGTGAGCCTTAACAGACTCACCTTCCTTGATCTGTGCTTCTAACAACACGCTGTGACTTTAGAAAGCTTACATTCAGTCCTGTTAGTAATGCAGTTGCTATACAATCAGGGCAAATTTGACTAAATGCTTCTTATATTGGGAAAGGGAGGTTGCAATCGTTTTGCTTATCTGATTATCTCAGCACGCATTCAGTCAGAAGGGATTTGCTCTTCCCAAGAACACGCTCAGTATTATTCTTCTGCTTTGTCTCTTTGTCTCGTATCTCTTTCCCAAGAAATCTGATAGTGTGAATCTAAATACAGCTCTTTCAGCACTTGAAGGAAGCAGCCTGGGAGTGAGCCAGGACTGCTGCACTCCATATTGACATTCCCAAAAAGTCCCTCAAACTGCCTCCAAAAGTTCGCGGTCCCCATTTGCTGACACTTTAATGCATGCAGCTTTCTAAGCGGCCCATTAGCAGGAAAACGATGTGCTCATGTGGTCACTTGGTACTGCAGCAAGGACGTGGCAGCCTCTGAACTCAGTGTGAGCACAGCCAACACCTGAAGCATGTGTTGGTGCTCAGTGCCAAGGAGGGCAGCAGCACGACGCCTGGCACAGGTGAGGAAACGACTTCAGCTGAGATGGGCTTGTCATGGCAGCACTGCACACTCATCTGACCAACAGCTCTCCATAGCACATCATAGACAAAGAGCATCCTTTGGCTTCCTCTCCTCTATGTGGGGTACTGCTGGATGGTCACAGAGCCTGATCAGACAGCAAAAAGGGTCAGCAGGAGAACTGTGCTTTCGAGCCTTCTGTGAGCACTGAGCTACGTGCCATGGCCAAGAGATCAGTTTTGAGCTCTATCAAGCTTTCTTTTCAGCTGCTTTGCAATAAAGGTGATGTTTTTAAGACAACGGCTATGCAAAACAAATACTTGTTGCACAGACAGTGCTCAAAGCTTCTGCTGATTGCTTTACCTTTGAGATGCTATCTGGAGGAGGAGAAATAACTGTGTGTATATAGATACAGACACACACATTATATATATATGTATACATATGCTAAAAGGATGTGATATTGAACTTCTCCATCCTGAGGACAGACCAATCAGACCTGCCCAGGCATCCTCTTTAGATTCCTCTGGTGATATCCTCCCTCTGCACAGACCCAATTAAGACCACCTGCCATCCCTCAGCACAGCTCAGCAGCACAGTACCGTACACTTAGGGAAAGTAGAAACAAAACCCACACAGAGACATTCCTGGCTGTAAAAAAAACCATAGTTCTCACCAACCAGCATTCTAGGGTCACAGATTCCAGGCTATCTTGCTCAATAGCATCTGATCATCCCATCCTTCTTTTCCTCGCCTCACTTAAGGCCTTTGTAGAACCTTTTTGGCAGTGAGTTTTGCACTGTGCTCACACTGTATTGGGTGCTCCACATCCCAGCACCCACCCAGCTGCTGGCCAGCCAGGTTTGGAGAAGCAATCTGACACCACAGAGGTGGGAAAGCAGCACAAACTCTGGGATAAATACTATTTAGGATATACTCTTTTTTAAATGCATGTTATGAACAAAAAGTACTGGAGTCCTTTGGCACGTGCTGGGAGATGCCACCATTTACCCAAATCACACATTCAGCTGTTGGCATAGACAGGGAGCCCCTCTGCACACTGCTGCAGACAGCATCCAGTTCTCCAGGTAAATTCCTACACTGCAAGACAGGAACATAAGCTGTTATTATCCTTTCCAGCTTGAAACACCGACCACATCTTTGCCCACGTATGCCAGGCAGAAGCCAAGGACTGCATTTCATCAAGGTCTGAAATAATCCTTTTACTCAAAGAGGGTGAAAGCTCTCCGTTTGTAATACAGGCATAGATTTAATAACAAAATGGATTTTCATCAGAAGTTTCCAAAGATTTCTAAAGGGCTTTGAGCATTACAGAGAGTTAGAAATAAGCCACAATTTTCATTTGGCCTTTTTAGCTATTTCTCACTCCTTCTGCTATCCCAGGCACGCGATGGTAATCATAGGATATATCACTTTCCCTCTGGAAAATACATGCCATTATGTAAGAGCCTGTGAACAAGGAGTTCAACACAACTCTATTTCATGAAAGTAATCTCCTGGAAATATAGCAAGTGGTAGAACAATAAAAAAGACACTGCCTAACCAATCTCAAAACTCAGACATGATTTAGCAATAACCAACGCAGCGCTGCAGCGCCTTGTAAGCCATCCTGCAAAGAACTTCCATGCCTCAAGAAAAGTGGGAGTACAGAGAAATGTTATGTCAGCGAGTCTCTATCACGGCGATCGACACCATACAGATGTTCATGGGGAGAAAAGGCAATTTGGCTGAATGTCACTGAAAGCCCCACCATCTTCTTGCATCCTAAAAGTCTTCCAAGCAAAAAAGGCTCCTAAGCTGTCAGGTCAGCTGTCTCCTCCCCTACGAAGACAGGCTGAGGGAGCTGGGCTTGTTCAGCCTGGAGAAAAGAAGGCTGCAGGATGACCTCATTGCAGCCTTCAGTACCTAAAGGGAGCCTACAAACAGGAGGGGAATCAACTCTTTGAAAGGGTGAATAACAGCAGGACAAGGGGAAATGGTTTGAAGTTGAAGGAGGGAAGATTTATGCTGGATATCAGGGGGAAGTTCTTTACAGAGAGAGTAGTGAAGTGCTGGAACAGCTGCCCAGAAAGGCTGTGATGCCCCGTCCATCCCTGGAGGTGTTCAAGGGCAGATTGGATGGGGCCCTGGGCAGCCTGGGCTGCTATGAAATGGGAAGGTTGGTGGCCCTGCAGGTGGTGGGGTGGTTGGAAGTTGATCCTTGAGATCCCTTCCAACCCAAGGCATTCTGTGATTCTTGGTACTGGATATAAACCATCTCCTTCAGAACCACTAATCTCACTTGACATAATTCCTTCGGTTAAAGGGTCTCTTGAGATTGCTACTAAAAAAACTTAATCATTCAATTTTTTGTACCTTTTTAACAAAGTCTTGCCAAAATTGGAAAATCCATCTGCGTTCTGAAGAAGCACCCAGAACTCGTGCCCTCTCACACGCTCTTCTGAACAGTGATTCACAACGTGGCTTTAACTGCAGCATGGTCAACTCCAGCTTTCCTCCCCGACGTCATGTAATGCAGACTGAAACAAGTGGGCTTCAACACAGGAATGCGAGACAAAAGTCAAACACCTACAGCCTCCTTGTGCAACCTGTTGATGTGCATCACCACCCTCTGTGTGAAAAGCTTCCTCTCAAATCAGCACTAAAACAACGCCAACAGATGTGTTCAGAAGCTTGCTAAAGGAGAGCAGGAGAAGGATGGACACAGTGTGGCTGTGGTGGCTACCAGCTACTTTTGAGATCCACGACACACGTGATGGGATACAGCACAGATGCTAAAATTATCTTATTAAAGTGGATTAACAAAACAGACTTCTAAGGGGAAGCCAATAAAAAGGCCTCTGCCAGGCTTAATGCTGGACTGAATCATTACACAGGTCTTTTAACAAACTGAGGGAAACTTGTGTTCCGTTCAAGAAAAGCTTTAGTGCAGAAATGTCCCTGGAGCACTGGGCTCACTGCCTCTCATAGATCATGAACAGAGCCATCCCACCCCACCGCAACTGGCACCGATAGAGTGGGATTTCCGCAGGCAAAGAGCACAGGGTGGAACAGGAGAGGGTGAAAATGCCTCAGCAGCACAGAGCAGCCCACTGAGCGAGGTGGGTACAGGATTACACACAGTGCCATACTTGGGAAACACAGCCCAAAGCACTTCCAACCTAAAGCAAAAACGATCCTGAAGCCAAGAAGTGGCGGGGCGCGTGGAGAACTCCTGATGCTGCACTGCCAAATTAAATGTGGATCAAAGCAAATTTCTCTAACAGGGGGATACAGTCGTGAAGAATATTCATTTTTTTAAATGGGAGTGTTCTCTGGATACAGTTCATTAAAAACCCAGCATGCAGACAGCCTGCAGCCATTACCCATCGTAGAGGCTTCCATCTGCACCTTGCAGTAGTGCCTAAACAGCATTGCATTGGCCAGTATTTACACAGTGCCCGATTAAAACCTGAGAACCCAAAATGTTCAGTTCCGTTTTAATGTTCAGCATACTACTGCTGCTCATCCAGAAACAACATAAACCCATGGGCTGATGAAAGTCAAGTGGTGGTCACACATGCAGTGAATGAACACTGGATGTCAACAGTGAAAGATTTTACAGTCAAATTTATATATATATATATATATATATATATATATATATATATATTTTTAAGTCTGCTGTTGGAGAACAGTCAGAGTATGTAGCCATGCTTATAACATGCTTTAGGAAGCCAATGGTTCCATGGCCAAAAGGAAGAGAGTGGCCTAAAGGCACCTGGGGCCCCATTTCATTGGGCACGTGCTGTTAAGATGTAAGATTTCTCCAGTTGTACAAGCAGCTCTGCCTTGATCATGCCTGTGATCATGCCTGGCATTTGAAGTGAGCTTCAGCATCACATCACTGCATCCACCGTGAGTACAAACATCCAGGGATGGCCACACAACACGAGCCCTTTCTGACACGTTTGATCCCAAAAGAAAAAGAATAATGAGCCTCTTGCATACATACAGACAATCAGTGACGTACTTAAAGCGAGATTCAGTGTCTGCAGAAATCTTGGCTTAGGATTTGAACACGGACAGCAAGGCTTCTCTGGGGTGCATCAGTTCAGTGTGTGGGGCTGTGAAGCTGAAGGCTGCAGCACTAGCAGGTAACGAGCCACGGGCAGACAGCAGTTAGCCAGCTGAGAGCTGCGTCAGTCTCTGCAGCAGAGTTGGAGATCGCTGAAATAAATCCATGAGCACCTACATCGTGTATGTGTGTGTGCTTGTGTATGGTATTTAGCACCAGTCAGGGTGCATTGTCTCTTTTAAGGAACTAACAGATGCAATTGCCAATGTAATGCAAACATCTTGGTGGTATTGATGTGTTAAATGTGATCTACTTTAATGTACTGTAAAGGCAATTGATGCTAATGCAGCTTTCTTGCATAGAGCAGAGGAATCAAACTATATTTTTCCAGATTGGAAGTGGTGGCAAAAGGCTGAGTGCTGCAAGCTTAATGTTGGTTGACTGAAAAATATTTTTAAAGGCTGAGGTACAAAACTTCAGCTGATGAAGATTACAAGCATGTAGCTAAATGAAGCCACTTTCATGGTTCAGAGAGCCATCCAAATTAAAGACTCATTTATTTAGCTGGATTCTCCTCATTCTAACTGCTATGAAAGCCAGCAATGCTCATTTATGAAAGGCAGGATGGTATTTATAAGTGACACCAATAGCAGTTTTCCCTTCCATCATGCCCTGATCTGGGATGGGAGTAGGCCATGCCTGCAGAGCACATGCCCATTCTCCCTCTCCCTGCACACTCACCGCACTCCCAGCTCTCATCCAACAGATTTGGGTTCCCAGGGACACCCAGCCCTTAATGAAGAGAACATCAGATAGTGGCATGGAGGTATTTTTGCCAAAAGTTCCTGCACACCAAGCATTGAGATGGTCAATTAGCTGTACAGGGGAGTGGACGAGGCGGATAATTGAGTTACCTGGGGTCACACTGCTAACACAGCACACCACACTTCACCAGCTACCCAGAAAAATTGATCCTGATTCCTTACTTAAGCAGGGCTTTAAAGAAAATAAAATGTGGCACAATGTTCTCTGTGTGAGCATAAGCAGCTCCGTGGCACAGAGCTTGTGAGCTGGGGGATTTTGTTTTGTAATGTCTTTCCAACTGGAAGAGGTTACACATCTATTTACAAATGAGTTCTAAATCCATCAGTGAGGGAAATAAATTAAGAAACAATATAATTATTTCTTTGCCTTGTCTCATATCTCCTGCTCAACTGTTGGCAGGAACATGAAAGCTCAGTGCCTGGAAAAGGCAACCAAACAGCAAGGACTGCTCAAGCACGGAACTGAAAAACAACAACTATGCCACCTGAGGCCAGAAGTAGAAAAGCAAGTTTTTATGTTCTCCGTACATCTGCATTTCCTTATGCCACCCATAGAGCAACGCTCCTAAAATCCTTTCTGGAAGGTAAACATTTTGTGCTGGAAAAGTCCTGAGAGCAACATCCATCTGCCACCATGGGCATCCATCCCCACAGCGGCGATGCCAGCCTCCAGCAGACTGCAGTGATCCCTTATTGCCATCAGCAAACCCACAGCTTGAAAAAGGGAGAAGAACGAGAATCATACCATCATACCTCCTGGACTTTGGGCTCTGCTCACACCTTGTCAGGTATGGCAGCACTCTGGAAGGGTCATACTGAAAAAAAGAGCACACATGCTGTGTGGTGGCAAAGTATAGGCTTCACTGATGGGAAGGTGGTGTTCAGCCATACAGACAGCATCCACCTGCTTCGTGCTGTGCTGACAAATGACAACAGTTCCTCTCTGGCTACTTTAGAAAGCCTACATCTCAATACTTATGGATTTCTTTACTTATGGAAAGCAAGGGGCTCTGCTTCATTGCCGCTCCCGTAGATACAGATGAAGAAAGTTCTGTTAATTTCCATATATCAAGCAACTTAAGTTGCTCTTGTATGATGAATAAGTCCTCAGTGTTGGACAGGTGAACAAAATCTCCCTAAAGTAAAGAAAATATATTTTTGAGACTTCAGGTAATCAGTAATGTCAAATTCTGGATAGGGCCCCTACTTCATATAATGAATTTTGACATCAAAATGCAAAGATTGATTTCCTAACCCAAAACTACAAGGCACCCAATATTAATAATTAACTTAAACAAGGTTCATTAAAATGCAACCTAAGAAAAAGAACCTTGAGAATCAGAAAAACGTGCACCTAGAACATAAAAAAAAAACCCTTTTCTGTTTAAGTTACATGGCTCTCTTTAACTGAAAAATACTTTGATCAAACTTTCATTAAAGTGGAAGTCAATAAAGTCATCAAAATGTATCCTCTGAGTCCAGAACTGGTGCACAGAATTTGTTCTTCATTGCTGCCAGTGAACAGAGCTGCTTTAGCCCTATGGTCCCATAGAAGCACTCACAGGAGGGGTCAGCACATGGTGCTGCAGTGAGCTCTTCCTGTTGCATGGGAACATGAGCATCAGTGGTATGAACTGCTGCTCTGCACCCCATTACACACCTGGGAAGCAACAGGTAATCATCAGCTTGCATGATCAAAGCTGTCAACGCTGACTTTTCTAAGCAATTTGTAATCATTAAGCAAATCTTTCAGCTTGCAGACAAGGCAAACGTTGCCACAAATCTTCAATGGAGAGCCAAATTCAAACAGAACAGAGAAATGAAACTTCTCCACTGTTGCACAAAGAATTTCTATCACCCAAAACAAAGCCCTGCTTCATGGTCTTCCAACTTAGAAGCAGCTCACACCTTGCCTGTAACAGTTTCTGCCCTAACATTTGCATTATTATGTTCAGCATGAGAAGCCACAAGGAAATATCAACATCAAACCAGCAAGCAGTTTATGAGGAGTAATTACTCTAGGTTATTGACTTGAAGCTTCAAAGGAGGCTTGTCGAGTTTGTTTTCAGATTACACAAAAAGAAAGAATTTTTAGAGCTAATATTCAATTGTAACGCTAATGAAGTGGTGGGAGGGTCCTTCTGCTGCTGCCCAGAGCAGAAGTGAAGTAGCAGAAAGTGCATTGCTCCCAAGGCATGCACACAGCTCTCTGTGCAGACACGCAATGCAAAGCCCAGGGCTCCTGCTGGCCTAGAAAGAGCCTGCATTTGCATACACAGCTCATGGAAACCAACTCAAACGTGGTAGCAATAGCACCCACTCTTTACATAAGCTTCATGTTGATTCAGTGTTAAACACAAGATGAAAAATGGCAGAAAGCTTTACAGGGGGAACTGAGATGTCATCTTCAGTCATACTGCTAAGAGCAAAGCAGAGCACCTCAGTCCACAACGGCTTCCTTATGGTCTGACAGATCAGAGAAACCACATTTTTCTGAGCAGAAATATTCTCCCATGTGGGGAATATGGGCCCAGAGCAGAACCCATCACAGCACAGATCATGTGCAGCTAAAGCACTAGGGCTGCCTGTGCTCATCTCTCATTAGCTCAGGCTATCCATGCATCCTGGATGCATTCACGGCCAGGCTGGATGTGGCTCTGGGCAGCCTGGTCTAGTAGTTGCTGACCCTGCCCACAGCAGGGGTTTGAAACTAGATGATCTTTGAGGTCCTTTTCTACCCAGGCCATTCTGCGATTCTATGATTCTATGAATTCCATGTAATATGGGAAAGAACAGCTTCCTCTGTAGTAGTTACCCCCAGAGGGAAAGCCAAGGGATGGCTTTGTAGTGGTACAGTAACCTCACAGACCCCTTTAGCACACCTGTAAGACTTTAAGTTCTACACTGAACTTGGCTCACTCTGCCTCAACGCTGCTGACTTTTTTTCAAAACAAGAACAAACTTCTGATCTCAGCAGCTCTCTGGTCCAAAGCAGAAATCAGGGGATGATTTGCCTTTGGGGAAACCTCAGTTCAAGTTTATTTTCAGATCAGTGGTTCCTGAGGAAGTCCTCCCCACACAGATCTGCACCACAAGATCGTTCAGCAGCTGGCGGATGGTCTCACTCACTCTCAGTGAGCACTGAACTGCAGATGCTTATTGTGCAAGGACAATTCAGCAGCAAGCCATGAATGCCTGAATTGCAGCCATCCACATTTGGCTAATTTTCAGCAGTATCTGCAAAAAAAAGCAGAGCTTTCAAATGGGGGCTGCTGTGGGATGGCTGCACCCAAATTATTTTGCTATATGGGTGAAGATTGTCTCTAAATATTCTCCTGCCATATTACGTTCTTATTGTCAGCTAAGAAGAACCACATCCCAAGCCAAAGGGAAGGTAAGTTCTCAAAAGCACAGAAGTATCTTCAGGAACAGAGTCTCAGAGCTATGAGCACACCCATGCAGCACAGGCATACACAAGCCTGTGCCCATCAAAAAAAAAAGCCATAACAGGAGAGAGAGGTAGGAAATGACAGAATCATAGAGTCATTAGGGTTGGACAAACTCACTAAGATCCCCTGGTCCCACTCCAACCCATCCCCACCTTGCCCACTGACCGCATCCCTCAGTGCCATACGTACCCTTCTCTCAAACTCCTCCACAGTGCATGGGGCAGATCCTGCCTGGCTGGGATTTTGTCACCCCAAAGCCCTTGGAATATCTGCACCCATTGGATGTACAAGGATTTCTCCCTGTGCAGTAGATCATGCAGCCTGCCTTGCAGCAAGTCACACACTATAGGGTGAGAAATGGTCTAAGTGTTCACTACCATAGAAAGTAACTAAATTACACCCAAGGCTTGACAGGAGAACTGCCATGCTCCAGCACCACTGCAGCTGAGGGCAGTGAGAAATCTGGCTTCTTTAGATTATACAACACGCTTGAACACGTTCAGCTGCTTTAGAATAACATTGAGCAAACCCCAAAACCATTTCAAAACACCTAGATTTCAGGTTGAGGTTAGACATTCATTAATTTCACAGTAGAAATATGCACTTTTTCATTTAGACATGAATAAAAAAGGATTAGCCTGCTTAATGGATGACCTTCTGTAATCTGAATTGAAATTAAATTTTAGACCAGCTTCACAATATTCTCAGCACAGTCATTTTTGTAGCAATATTTCTTCTAAGAGTCAAGTATGAGGGTCAACATTCAGAAAATGGATTTTCTTTAAAATTTAATTGCTTAAGCAAGCAGAGCAAAGTAAATTGCTAAGGTTAGCATTGTTTTCAGTGAGTTATCATCAGCTTCAAAGCATCTACCTTCAGAAAAGAAGGTGAGAACGTGTGCTGGTTGGCTGTGCGAGGACACGGAGTACAGAGAGATTTCCTTGCCATTCCAAAGCCATTGCAGCACAGTGGGAAAACGTGCTGCCAAACCAAGCTGTAGCAGCATGGGGACAAACATGGGATGAATGAGGAAGAGGAGTAACCTAGTTACTATGCTTAAAGATCATAGAATCATAGATGGTCTGGGTTGCAAAGGAGCACAGTGCTCATCCAGTTCCAATCCCTGCTGTGTGCAGGTCACCAACCAGGAGCCCAGGCTGCCCAGAGCCACATCCAGCCTGGCAGGGATGGGGCATCCACAGCCTCCTTGGGCAACCTGTGCCAGTATATTTAAAAGATGTGAGATTGGAAGAGGAATAAGGTGCAGCATTGCACTTGGCCAAGTTGACTGTTTTTGAAGGCAAATGAGGATCAGGACAAAAATACATAACTATGAGAATCTTCTATTTTGTAAGTACACCAGCACTTCTTTCTGCAAGAAATATGTGCAAGGATAAACACCAATAGAAGCATGGACTTCCCTGAACTCCAGATGTGCATTTCCAAGTTTTAGTTATTTTCTTGGAGGTTTCTGTTGGTTTTTTTTTTCCTCTTGATGACACAAGAAACCAAGCTACCAATGCCACACCTCCAGCCCCACAGGAGGAGCTTGACCTGTGCCACTGCCTGCCCAACTCGGCCCCCTCCCACCCCACAGACTTTGGACAGTGGTCACTAATGGAATTTATCTACTCTTATTAAACATTTCCACAGCTGCTGCTCATCTCCACAACCTACCACACCACGTGGGCGATGCAAACCCCAGTAACCAGGTGTGACAATGAGCAGCATGGTAATAAATGATGTAACAGCTTTGGGAATTGAAAGCCCAAAAGCCAGGAGAAAGCATTGTTTGCTGGATCCCGCAGTAAAGAGGCATGTAGTGCTCTCTCTGACTCATGTACTATTTATATGTTGGATGGCAAAATAAATATTGCAACAAACGATTTTTTTTTCTATACTTTGTTCTCTCTGCCATACCTGCAGGTTTTATTTCTTCTTCTTCAAGAAATTCATAAAAGAGCCCACACAAATGAGCAATTAGACTTATCTTGTCTGCCCCATTTCAGATCACACTCTGATTGTTCTCACCATGAAACAATTTGACTACATAAAACCTTGCAGCCAGGTGGATTTGTTTTAGCATATAACATAAAAATACACATATAATGAGGAGGAGGTGATCACATTAAGAACCTGAAATGACTGCATGCTTTTCACACTTCTCCCTGGAATTATTCCCATTCCGTAAAATGAAGCAAATCTTGCCATCTGCCTGCAGAATCTTTTCATCTCAACCTGTGATAACCCAAAGCCACTATCTTGGCTACTAGCCTGCAGAAACCTTGAGTTGCTACAGAAATCACGAAGACCAAGCAGAGCTAAAGAGAAGAAAGGTCCCTGTGGGTGACAGCCCATCTCCAAAGCCACCATCAGCTGCACATGACCACCCGCTTGCAGAGCAGCCCCACCACACTGCTACCAACCAGCAGGTGATGGTTCCTACACCCCAAAAAACCTTTTCTGGTTTTACTTGCCATACTAGAATGCATCTAGTGACTTTACACTGGAGGACATGAGGCATTCCCAGCAGAGCATGTCCCCAAGGGTGGCAAGGGCAGGGAAATGCCCTGAGGCAGCTTTGTGAAGATCCCTAACCTACATTTGTATGATTTTCAGAAAGCAATTGTAAAAAATGGAAGAGTGTTTTTCTTTGGTTACCAACGTCCCTCTCCAATAGAAAATCACCTTCGTGTGAATTGAATTTTCTGCAGCTCCAGCAGTGAACCTGCTCCTGTAAGCTGGGCTCCTTGGAAGTGCTGCTCAGCAAAATTCATTCTCCAATCTTCAGCAGGGCGGCTTCACTTTGTTTGGAGCTCATTCCCTCTGGTTGGTGACTTCCCCACAAGGCTGAGTTATGGAAACAAACAAAAAAACCCACAATTTATTCCGTTGTTCTTCACCCTGCCTTTCTTGCACTGGGAGCCCCAGACCTGGGCACAACACTCCAGATGGGGACTCACCAGGGCAGAGTAGAAAGGGACGATCACCTCCTTCTCCATGCTGGCCACCCCTCTGCTGATGGAGCCCAGGATACCCCTGGCCTTCTGAGATGCAAGAGCACACTGCTGGCTCGTGTTCAGTTTTTCATCCACCAGGATCCTGGAGGTGTTCAAGGCCAGGTTGGATGGGGCTGTGGGCAGCCTGGTCTAGTATTAGATATGAAGATTGGCAGCCCTGCCTGCGGCAGAGGGGTTGGAGCTTTGTGATCCTTGAGATCCCTTCCAACCCAAGCCACTCTGTGATTCTATGACCCGGCTCCTTCAGTGACAGACAGGCTTCTTTCCTCCAATCTGGAGCACTTTTCCTGTCTTCCTCATCCCCATCCTCCCATTTTAACATCTGCCTTTGTCTACTCTGCCTGCCTCCTCACTGAGAAGTACACTGAACTCACAGCTACAGCTATTCCTGGTCCCCAGAAGAGCCTTTATTCCTTTTACAACCCAGATTAATTCCCAGAACTGGAGGTGTTTAATTTCTTTCTTTCTTTTTACAGCGTAAAAACAGAGGACTTCTTTATCCCAAAAAACCCCCACAGTTCTGATCCAAACTTCTAATGATCAATTTACTGTAAAAACAAAAGGGAAAACATTCTGAAAAGCTCCCTTTCTCTGAAACCTTAGGCACTATAATGGCACTATTTCATCTGTTGTACTATAGAAATCTGCTTGCAATTATTAGACCTATTTCATATTTTAATGTAATTATGTTTGGCCTTTGCTCTAATAAATCCTTGAACCAAAACTGGAAGATAAGGAATTCAAATTCCCTACGCTTGCTAAAGATAAATACTGAAAGAGGTGGAGTTGCTTAAATAGCTCCACTCAAAAATCAATACAGAATGCATTCATAAATTAACAATCACTCCAGACTAAAACATTTATTGCTGGAGGAACACTGCATAATTAAACTATGGCAATGAATAACAAATTAAAATTTTATTTTATTTTTGGGATTCATTTTAAAGCCTGTGACAAAAAATAAAAAATAAAAAAAATACCCTTTACTACATCTGACTTTACATTCAGAGTGTGGTGAGGCACTGGCACAGGTTGCCCAAGGAGGCTGTGGATGCCCCATCCCTGCAGGCATTCAAGGCCAGGCTGGATGTGGCTCTGGGCAGCCTGGGCTGCTGGTTGGTGACCTGCACACAGCAGGGAGTTGGAGCTGGATGAGCATTGTGCTCCTTTGCAACCCAGGCCATTGTATAATTATGATTATTATAAGATTACATGCATTACTTGGTCATGACTCCAGAAAATCTTACTCTTCATTGGTCACGCTCCAGCTAAGTGATTTTTACTGGAGCTTTGGAAACATACAGGGTTGGGTAATGGGCAAAGTCAATAATAATTAAAAAAAAAGGTGAAGATGGAGAAATATAGCATTTGTAATCCAGAAATGGAAAATTCAGGTTGGTTAAAGCACTTAAACCATACTTCGCTGTGTGGATCACAGCCCCACAGCACCATGCAGTGCTGGGACCCCTTCAGTTGTGCCGTGCTCTGTGTTTCAGCAAACCTCACTTGCTCCCTTAGGACGTTGAGAGAAACATCTCGAAACACTGAAGTTCCCTTTTTCCCCCTTACTTTCTCAGGTTACAACCACCTGTTTACATGCAAGATCGTTTCAGCGTAGTGCAAAGGAAATGCACTTGGGATGGTTACTGCTTCCTCTTCAGAAGTGGTAAACGGACAGGAAGGAGAGAGGCACAAGATCTAATTCTGTTTCTTTTCTCATTTCATGTTCCATTTTGCCTCTCCCTTGGACAAAATCGCCTCTGGCTGTTCAGCATGGTGTGCCACTGATTAATCCAGAATAATTAAAACAAGCGATACGATATGCTAGCTGCAGCACTCACATCCTATGGGCACCTCTGGCCTTCCAGCAGGGACTGCAGCCTTCCCAGGTGAACATGCTTTGTGTAAAAAGATGCAGGGGAGAGGGAGAAAGGTGGGATGGGAGGACAATTAACTTCAATGCGTAATCAAAGGATTCCTTTTTAATGTGCTGGCTATTCTGCTGATTTCCCCTAGCAAACCGTTAGCAAAGCATCTTCCCTTCAAACACCAGTCTTTTTAGTTACATCTATCATCAGTCATGCAGTCACACTGAATGGTCGCACAGAAGTCAACTTAAATAAGTCCTTTCCATTTGCAGACCTGCTGTGGAGCTACAATACTGGAGTTTGGTCTTCTAAGACATTTGGTAGTTAGACGTTGTCCATGGAAAAGGAAGTTAGTGATTTAGATGTTTTTGGATTCAGATGCATAAAAATGGGAATAGCACCATATTTTAGTGTTAAGAAAAAATCGGTAAAGGCCATAATGAATACATTGTGAAGGTCACACTTAAGAGCATCATTAGCAGATCATTAGACCGTTACCACATAGGTCATTTCACTGAATACAATTTCCTTCTGAATTAAATAGTTTTGTTTTTTGTTTGGTTGTTTTCCACAGTACTTAAAAACACCATTTCAGCAGGGCAATAAAAGACAACAAAGAAGGCAGGACCTTTCCTTTGTGGCTTGCTGGGGGGAAGAAAGTGCTAACAGCTGTCTTTTGCAGCAGATGCAGCAGAGTTACACAGATTATTTTGGGGTTGCTCTCTTCTTGTGAAATGTTGACTCTCAGTGAGGGGGGGGAGGATCATTGGGAATGCTCTTCTTCAAACCAGAGCACAAAGCCCATCTGCAGGCTTGGCAGATCCTGAACAAGGAGCAACAACATTTGTGCAATCGTCTATCAGTGTTTAATGACCACAAGCCAGAGAACAGTTTTGGTACATCCTAACAGTCACCCCAATCTCCACAGCTGTCCACTCTACTCACCTGGAAGGAAATGAAAAGCAGTATTTAGCAGAAAATAAGACATTTTCAGGCTGTGTTTCTACTCACCCCCACGTAACTGCCTGCAGTCAATCCTGCAAACACATTTCCAGACACTGGTCAGACCCAACGTTGCTGTTTTGTTCCTACTTATCCCTATGGAGGCACTGGACTCAAGTGAAATCCTTGTGGTGCTTTTGCACTTATTACATTAGATGAGATTTTCAAAGATTCATAGATTTTGGAGCCAAAAGAGACTACTGTGGTTTACTCCACTCATGCATCTCATAGACTGTACGTTTCATCAAGTGATTCCTCCATGAGGGCCTTAATTTATAGCAGAGTAAGAACACATTTTAAAGAAAGAAATTGAAGTTCTCTATAAAAAGGTCGGCTCTTTCATGTAGGATGAATGACAAGTGGGACCCAACAGCATAAATACATACAGTACTTTTTTGATACCAAACACTTCTCAGAACACATTTTTCCTTACACATTAATTTTGCTCATTTTAAGATTAGAAGTATAGTGCAAGTACAGCCCTGGAAAAGGAATTTCACCCGTCAATATTCAACTGCTCCTTTCCTCCTAATCATTCTAGAAAGAGCAACACGTAATTGCCACTAGCATTAGCAAAACAGACAGTGAAGATGTTAATCCTGAAAAATAATTCCTTTCTTTTTACATAGTTTTGCTTGAGGTTTTACAGGCAATTAAGCCAAATAAGCAACTTTCTCTCTTCGACTACATGTGAATAGATAAAATACATGTATTTTATCTATATCATTTACAGCTGCTGAAATCAAACAGCACTTTGGACTACACTAAGCAGTACACACTGAGATGATATAATCAGAGTGGGAAGATGGTTTGCAGAGAACAGGAGGCTCATCACTGCAATTGTCAAATATTATCAAAGGAAGTCCAAGGAACAAGTCACCAGTAGAACCCAATGTGAAAGTGTCTTGGGAAAGGAAGGAAAAGCATGGTTCCTACCTGGTGACACCTGACAGGGGGAACACCTCATGCTATCACTTTGGGTGCTGTAGGTACATAATTAGGCCTTGTTTGGAAAAGGAGTCTCAATTCTCTAAAATCCTCTGGCAAGAATAGGGAGATGGACTAAAAAATGTCTAGAGATTAAGAACCCTGTTGCTTTTTTGTTTCAGATGCAAAGCAACACCTTTTTAGGGACAAAGGCAAAAGGTCTCCATTATACATTGGAGCTCATCACAAGATATCTGTCATTCATTACTTATTTAGATTGAACTGAGGCTAAGTAGGCTTTTAGCACTTATCTTTCCATAAGAAAAATGCAGCAATTCTTGGGGAGCAAGTCTTGGAACTGAAGAAAGAGAATTTAAAAAAAAAAGAGAGAGAGAGAGAGAGAGAGAGAAAGAGAGGTAGAAATGAATTTCTTTTCCCCTCTACCAGAGGCCACGTGCAATTTCCAGACTCACAGACAACAGGATATTGTGACATCCCTGCAAACCCAGGGATCCATGGGAGACCTGCAGTGACAACCCAAAGCAGCAGATGTAGCACATGGTGGAGGATGAGGTGGAGGGGATGCTCTGCCCAGCAATGCCTCGTGCAGCACAGCCACCTGAGGCCAACCACGTGGAAGCAGTGATGGCTCAACAGCACCCACAAAGCTGACAACCAGTAGAGCTCCCTGCTGGGCCACAACGGTGTCTGATTCAATAGGAGCCCATCACCTAAATTCTTCAAGAAAATACTCCTATTGGAACCGACTGCCATAATTGTTGTGTGCCAGCAAAACCAGCCACCTGGATTCCTTTCACATTTCTGCTAGATGCATGTCAGAGGGAAATGAAAACTACCACGACACACTGCCTCAGCACTTCATGATATTTCCCTGACTTGGCCACTGCTAATGGAAGACTTACTAAAATGAGGTCTTCTATAGCATAACTGGACTTTTTTTTTTCACACTGCAGACACTTGCAGTTCCTACCTCACGCTTTCTGCATCTCTTCCTTAATAACTACACTTATACCAGAAGCGAAACAAACCTTTTGAAAGCCAAATATTCTATCTGCTGCCAATTCTCTTTAAAATAGACATACAGGTCAGTAGGCTAAAGGGAAATATTACATTTGAGCTCTTCTGGGAACAACTTTTGCCCAATCCAACCCCAGCCCAACCTCACCATGCCTACTGATGTCCCTCGGTGCCATATCTACTTTTTTCTTGAAAACAACACATCTGCAGAGACCACAGCTTCCTGAGGATGCCCCACCTCACATTAGAAGCACTCAGCTTGAAACGGCCGCTAAAATTCATGCAGCTTCTAACAGAACAGCAGCCACAGCACACACCAGAAAAGATACAGAGAACTTTACAAATGCGTGACAATGGAAAGTTAATAATGTGCTTTCCAAAGAAATGTCTTTTAATACAAACTGGATGGCTGCATTTTCACAGGTAGAAATACAGTTAGTTCAACTGAGCTGACTGGAACTACCAGGAAAAATAAAAGTGCTTCTTGCCAGAATCAATCAGAAAGCCTTAAAGAGAACATAAGAAAAGCTAAGCGGGTGTGCTCTCCAATTCAGAAATTTGAAAGAAGATGGAAAAACATAATTCAATAGTGCAATAAAAGATCACCAAACAATCAAAAAGCCGTGTAAAAACAGGGACTGGAATATTAAAAGAGTCAAATCAGAAATAACAGCTAAGAAAGTAACTCAATAACGACAACACGACTGAAAAGTATTCGCAGAGGTAGAACTGAAGGTTTTATGAATGAGCTCGGCGTATGTGAATAGCTGGGGTTTGATGGAACATTTTCTTCTGAAGAAACAAGAAGTGCAAGAAAGAATAAGGCTGACAGTGAGATAACAGAGGGGTTGAGATGGATTTCAGTAGGATAGGGGAGGTGTGCCTGAAGCGAAGTGGTTTGAAGTGCAAAGAGGAAAAATGAATGTACACGTTTAGTCATTTGGGGGATTAACAGATTACCAGCAGTGTAACTGTTTGCCACTGCTTTAGAGGACACATTCTAAAATGCAGGAAAATATACAGGAATGAGAAAATGGAAGATCATTAAACACACGGTTCTTTCTTCTTGGCTGATGCTGAGCCAGTTAGTGGTTCCTGAGTCCTGCTTCCCCTGCACTGCAGTCTTTCTTCAGTATTTCCTCCTCCTCTGTGGGCCCAGCACTCAAGGATTTCCCACCCACTGACTGCAATCACAGAATCACACAAAATCACAGAGTGTCTTAGGTGGGAAGGGACATCAAGGGTCATGAATCTGCAACCCCCTGCCTCATGCAGGGCCACCAACCTCCACATTTCATAGCAGCCCAGGCTGCCCAGGGCCCCATCCAACCTGGCCTTGAACACCTGCAGGGATGGACGGGGCATCACAGCCTCTCTGGGCAGCTGTTCCAGCACCTCACCACTCTCATAGCAAAGAGCTTCCCCCTGACATCCAACCTCAGTCTGCCCTCCTTTAACTTCAAACCATTTCCCCTTGCCCTGCTGTTATCTACCCTTTCCAAGAGTTGACTCCCCTCCTGCTTGTAGGCTCTCTGTAGGTACTGAATGACTGCAATGTGGTTAACCCACAGCAATGCAATGGCTGAGAGGGGCCTGAGTCTGAACCAGCTCTGAGCACAGAGGGGACTTGTGTTTGCCATGGCTCATTGTGGTGCAGCACAGAAACTGCTGGGGAAAGGTACAGAACTGAACTTTACAAAAGGTTGGCTCGAAAGTTGGAGTTAGGAGATGCAAACTCACAAACACTTCACATTTGCTTGGAAAATCTGAACATACATGTAACCCTAGCTCAAGGCATAGCCCCCAGCTGGAGTCCTGCTGAGGTGCTTCCCAGCATCAGAGGCTCTCTAGAGAAGCCAAAGCTGTGCTGCACACACACATATGAGGCAGAAAGTCACCAGTGTCAAAATAAGTGGCTGCAAACACTGGCTCTGCTATACAAAACTGCACAAAGCTCCAGAAAATCTGTTCTCCCATGGAGCACCATGATTAGGAACACTATCTTCTGTATCTTCATCACTTAATAGAATAATATTTTTTCTGATATGCGATTAATGAAGCTTCATATGAACAGAACAACCTACTGCAAGTTACACTGATGTAGTTTAGTACAGATGTGTAGAAAGGCAACAAATAATTGTAGATTCACAGCATCACAGCACAGTTGGGTTGGAAGGGACCTGAAAGCACACAGTGCTGTCAGAAATTGCAAGAAATACAGTCTGCATTGAAAATTCCAGTGAATTTAGCTAAGAGATGCACAGCTGAAGTGAACATCTTAAAACCATGAAGCGCACCATAGACATAACAGAAGACATAGACAAAGAAGAGTGCCATACACACAAAACATCTCTGTCTGATTTTGTTTTGCGGTGCAGGATGCCTGAATGGCTGGCAACACCACTTGTTTCATTCATGGAGAAGAACCCAGCTGTCTGGGTTGAGATCATCATAGAATCACCAAGGTTAGAACAGATCTATAAGATCATCCAGTCCAAAGATGCAGTGTTGTGATCAAAGAACTGCATTTTCCAGGCACGCACACCAGCTCAGGACTCAGTGCCTTGCAAGCATGGATTAGAGCAGAAAGTTTTACATTTAGAACGATGAAAATCTTGTTATCTTACCTTAAGGCAATTCTCCATTGTTAAATTCAATTTCTCATCAGTAAATGCAATTATTTAATTCAATTCCTGATTCTTCATAGCAGTTGTTTCCTATGCCATTACAGACTCAATCTCCAGTATCTGAGCCTCAACAAGATTACAGTCTGTAAACACAATCCCTGCAAACAGATGAATATCACACGCAGATGAAGAAACACAAAGCAGCATTCATAGCTTCATCAGAGCTCAATGCCCATCATTACAAAAAAGGCAAATAATAAAATTACTGCTTATCATTCTGTATCACAGCGAGGGAAAATCTCTGACCGTGCCCTCTAATTCACCAATGCTTGGGGTGGTCCCTTCAGAGAGTGAATTAACTTAAATATATCCCTCTCAGAATTATTAGGAGCACCTGCAAAGTTATTTGACAGGGAGTAAACACTGGAAATCACTCTGGAATGGGAAATTACTGTTATAAATGGCTGCACTGTTTTTAAGAGGCCGACAGTGCTGTGGTTCTGACAGCTGTGAGATAATTTCTCTGAGTCCATCTCTCAGAATGAAAGAATATTACTAAGAATCATAGAATGGCCTGGGTTGAAAAGGAGCACAGTGCTCATCCAGCTCCAACCCCTGCTGTGTGCAGGTCACCAACCAGCAGCCCAGGCTGCCCAGAGCCACATCCAGCCTGGCCTTGAATGCCTGCAGGGATGGGGCATCCACAGCCTCCTTGGGCAACCTGTTCCAGTGCCTCACCACCCTCTGGCTGAAAAACTTCCTCCTAAAAGCAGAGGCAGTCTGTGCTTACCACCTCAGCAGCAGGCAGCCCTGTGCAGCACAGCTGGGCTGACCCATCTCTGAGGTGATGCTCGCTGTCCTGCACAGCTCAACCAAATGGAGAGTAAGGCTCCTCCCTGGCCTACAACTGGTCTCTGTGCCCCAAGTATACGGTTCTGCAGAGATTGGAAGTTAACGTTTTAGGAACTGAACTGGAATATTAGGTGGGGAATCCAGCAAAGCTCGGCAAGACAGCGGCTGAAAGGTTACAGACAAGAAAGAATTTGAGAACAATCACAGCCCACAGTGGCTGCTTGCACACCACTGGGATGAACAGCAGAGAGGCAAAGAAAAGAAGTGAATCAGAGGCAGTCATAAGAAACCTGTAGAAAAAGCACTATGAGAGAACTGTACAGGACACAATGACACCTGAAACACAGCTGGTGTTCCCTTAATTGCTGTGAGGGAAGTAATCCCCACTGAATGGAAGATGGGACAGCTCTAAGTTTCACACCACTTACCTGATATTTTGTTCAGAGGTGCCTTTGGGCAAAATCATTTTTCAGTTTGTTTATTTTTGGGTGGTTTCTCTTTCAATGTTATTTAGATATAAGAAGCATCGTTATAGCCAGCCTGGCACTTTCAGATATTTCGTTCCTCCTGCCCAAGGATTGAGCTCAGGAGCACCAAAACTCAGATCACAGTGCCTTTTAACTTCCCAAGTTCCTCAATCTGTCTATTACAGCCCCAATTTCATGCCCTGGAAATGCATTTCCTACATGAGCAAAACTATTACTGTTTCTTCCTTTCTCATCTTCGGAAGATGCTGGCCCTGGAGCTGGGGCTGCAGGGGAATGATAGCAGAGGGGAGAGATCAGCACACGTTTTATCCCTCAGGCTCTAAAAGGAACCACCTCCTCCCCATTTCAGAGCTAAAACCCCTCTGCACAGCCATGCTTCCCTCACAGCTCCCAGTCTCTGGACAAATGTCCCAGATATTCAAAGGGAACAAAGCCCCCCCCCCGGTGGGTCTCCAGCCCCAGCCTGAGGCACAGCCCAGGTTCCAAGTTAAAATGGCCAAAATCAGCACTGGAAGCTTGAAAAACAACGCAGCAGTTCCTCTTGAGGAAAGCCTAGGAAGGCAGAAAATCTATTTTATGCTTGAAACTCTGAGCACCTGAGATTGATTTCTATAGAAGAATGGGGAGAGAGAAGCAGGAGAAAATATCAAGGGCAGATGATCTTGTGGTGTTATTTTATGAAAGTAGCTGGGCTATCAGTGGCGTTTTCTCCTTTCATTGCTTAATGGCTACAGCAACTCCTAGGATAAATGAGTTATTTAGG
Organism: Centrocercus urophasianus; assembly: GCF_019232065.1. Lineage (NCBI taxonomy): Eukaryota > Metazoa > Chordata > Aves > Galliformes > Phasianidae > Centrocercus > Centrocercus urophasianus. The sequence continues at coordinate 980,402 of NW_024884722.1, forward strand.
AGAGCAGTGCAATTCTTCTGAAACAATTTCTGAAATCACACCGAACGCTTCGGTTCTCAGCAGCTCACCTCCAAACAAACAAGCAAGCAAGGTATTACCATGGCATATGACACAGATTATCAATGAATTTATAGAGAGAGAACCACAGAACTGGTGTAAATCCCTCAAACTCCTCAGCAAAAACTCCAGCAGTGGAAGAAAATTGCAATGCCTTTCTGGATCAAAGAAACCAGTTCAGAGCCCATGATGCTCAAAGCCAACCCTTCCCCAGGAGGCAGGGATTGCCCTGATGCTGCCCTGACATCTCCTTACTTCACAAGGCCTTAACACTGTATATGAATATGTATATGAAGTACTAAATTACTCCCTCTGGACAGAAAAGAAAGTTCAAATAATTATTCATTTGCGATCACTCTCCAATTAATTTAAAGGGTATACAGATAACTCATGGTGTCCTATTGACTAGGGTTAGTAGAAAGTACAGTGAGAAATAGGAGCAGTGAACACCTGCATAAGAATGACCTAACAGAGCTTTAGAGAGGGAAAATTTGGTACAGTTCATAGCTCATCTTGGGGCCTCCAGGAGAGCTTGTCCTGAAGTCCTTCATCAGGGGAGGTTTTGAAAGAAACTGAGTGGGAATGGTGGGAGGAAGGGAGGTGCGCCTTCTCGCAGTAGAAGTTCACCACCAATGAGAGCTGGTGCTGTGATCTTAAATGGATAAGAGTTAACCAAGCTAACAAGAAGTTTTGGTAAGACAGGCATCCCCTTTCATCTTACATTCACTCATTCTTTGTATATACAGAGAAATAAAACAGTGACTTGATCTAGCATGTGCATATCAGTCATCAGGTTTGTGTTCCTCCAGAGCCAATTGTGTAATCTCCATGCAAAAGCCATCCTTGGCAAGCTGCTAATTTACCCTACACCTCACCCTTCTCATCTCCTGCTGGCATGACAGGAGGGCCTATATTTTACAAAAAGGACTGTTTTTCAACAGGAAGGTTTATGGGCTCTCTTTTCATTTCTTTTTCTTCTTTTCTTTTTACTTTTGTCTATATGCATTTTATTTTCCCACTTCTGGCAGCCAGGAAGCCTCAGTCTAAACTCTGAGAGATTCACGCAGGATTTCCAGAAGCCTTCACCCAGCAGAACTGCAAAAGTATTTAATTAAGTCAATTCAGTCATTATGCCAATGTGTTTTTTCTTTTTCAGCTCTAAGTTGTCTGATCAATGTATTTTACTCTGTAACATTCAGAATGATGCAAATGCAACTGCAAATGAATTAAATGACTTTTTTTTTCCCCCTCAAGTACAGCTGAGCTGGGGAATATTGATAGCGCTGTAGAAATAACATTCTTTGAATTTTCTTAGCCCATATACATTTCTTACTCATATCACCCCAGACATGGTTGGTGTTACCTCATAAAATGTAAACAGCTGTTTAATTTGGTTTGGCTTTCAACTCTGCTACAAGAATTGATTAACCCGATTTTAGGAAAAGCCAGCTTGAAATGAAGAGATCAGGCAAAGGACAAACCAAGGAGCTCACCAGTCTGGGAGAACATCGTTAGCAAAACCATCTCTGGGAAGTGACTGACATTAAATGACATTATACAGTAAAGCCCCCATAGCAGCCACATGACAAGTGGTTTCTTTGAGTTTAGGTTGTTAGGGTTGGTGGATTTGAATAGTCTGTTAGAATTCACGCCGTTCTTATGGTGCATTACTGACTCCATCTGTACTGGATCAGCTGTCACCATCATCATCTGTCCCTTCTCCTCCTCCCTAAACAAACCATTCTCTCTCACAGCCCCAGTAGGAAGGCTGCCTCAGAGCTTTGCCTAATTGTGTTTTATCTCAAGATGGACACTACCTGTTGAGTCAGAAGATGACATTACAGCCCAGCTAAAGCCCCCTCAGAGACACCCTGCTGAGTTTTGGCAATACTCTTGTTTAGTGTTTGCTTCATTGTTAACACAAATGGCCATTGAACTCATTTTCCATAACTTCCACTAGTTATCTCATTACTCATCTTTGCCTCAGTTATCCTTCAGCAATTCCAAATGTAGTTTAGCACGATAACTTCTTTTCTTTTTGTTCTTTTTCTTTTGTTTTATTTTTGTTCATCAATCTCATAGAGCAAATCTTAGTGTCTCGTATTTCTGCTAGGAAAAACAGCTAGCATATTTCTGCTAGGAAAAACAGTCATTCCCAAAACACTCTCTCCCAGCCACCAAACACGTGTCTCATCTGCATCCTCCCTCTACCTCCTTACCAGCTGAGTCCAACCTTACCCCACCACAGGAGCCATTCACAGGACTGCTCTCACTAACACCAAGATCTCTCCTGAGCAGTAGTTAAGAGACTACTTGGCCTAGGTAAGGCTAGAAATACCTATTCCCCTTTGTACGACCTCAGGTTTTCACCTCTTTATGGCACTGTATATTGCATCACCTTGCCATTGAAGTTGCATTGCAAAATTCTAAGGCTCTACTCGTAACTTCTCTTTGTGAAACTCATTTTAAATAGATGGGTGGAAATTTAGCCAACAGCCCCCCTCCATTCATAGTGATCAATAATATCAGGTTTTGATGGATGGTAGAAGTAGATAGTTTTTCTCTGCAGCTTCCCAGCCTTGCAGGGCTGAGTTACGAAGTACTGCACAGGAAATGGAGGTTAATAGGAAAAAAAGAATAGAATTGTTTAATAGAACAACAAAGAGGCATTGCCAAATGGTCTTCAGTTTGTCTATATTGCTGTAAGCATGAAAGCTATATATCAAAAGAGACCTGATGTTTATCACTTTCTTTCCATGCTGCTTTTCTCAATGGAAAAATGGCCACAAAGCATCCTCCAAACTGTCCAGCAATGAGCACCACAGGCTGGGGCTCACAGCCTGGGTATTGGATCAGCAGGATTTATTCAATCCCTCCACCAAGGCTGCAAATGAATGCTTTAAGATCTCCCTCACTATAATTTCATGGGAGAACTGAGCTGGGTTAGCCAATATTGTTATTCTATTTTCCCTGGCTTTGAAACCTCTAGCAATTCTATGGGATCTAACAGGCCTTACAGCAGGAGTCAGACTGCATAAATTACTTCCCTATGCAGATAATCTCCATTTTAGTAACCAGAAGGAGTGACACCTATAACCTCGGACAAATCTGGGTAATAGTTCTAACCTCCAGGTTGAATCAGCCTACACCAAAAACTCGCTTTCGACAAGAATTTGCTGCTTATCCTGGTTTATAGCTCAAGAGATTTAGTAGACAGAAATAATTTAATTTGAAAATTTAATTGAATATGGGGCTGAATAAGTTGGTTAGACATAACCGGGATTCCATCTGTATAAGCATGAAGGAAGCCCTTAACAGGCAGAACTCCCTAAATCCACACTTGTGCGTATTGATCAAGCACAGTTAAGAGAATTTCTCCTCCAGCTCTGAATTCTATCTCTTGTGCAACAATATCTCTGTATGACAAAGATACATTTTTTTCTTTTTTAAATGAAAAGTATTTCAATTTTTATTTGACAAGGGACAAATGTACTCAGACTCCTAAGCAGAAATATAGCAGAGTTTCCAAAATGAGAGATTTCAAAAAAATAATAAAAAAAAAAAATTAAAAAAATAGGCAAGCCAGTAAGGATCCCATATTTAAAGATAAACATCTTCTCTGTTCAGAAGGAGAAGTATACTTCTTAGATTATGATCTAACGTACACAGAGATAAGAAACATTCAAGAGTGTTTCCCTTCTGGGGAAACATTTTGAGAAACTTTCATCCGTATTTTCAGCACAAAAGGATCAGCTAAATTAGGTGTTTATCCCTATCAGCTCCAGGAGCAAGAGAAATCTAACAGTAGCCTCAAAGTCAATAAAGAAGAAGCATAACCCATCCGAAATGACGGTCATGGAGAAAGCAAATGGTACCAGCCTCCCTGAGAACCTGGGATAGCCCAAGAGAAGTCCTGCAGATAAGTCAGAGCTCTTTCATTTCAGCACACTGGTGCATCTCCAATCATACAGTTGGTTTCTCCCTCGGGTTGGTTGTTTTTTATTATTCCAATAACAAACATGTACTATAGAAGCTTGACCTAACAAACTCCTGACTCATCCTGGGGATAATTTCCTTCACTGTTTCAGTGTATAACTTGGCATTAACATCTGAACTTCTGTTTCTCTTTTATGCAGCGTTTTACCACTGATGTTTTGTTCCTTCTAAACAAAGAAAACTCCAATTGCAGTTTGGGAACAAGCCAGGTTACTTCAGGGCTGCTTTTGGATACCGTAAGAATATCTGCGCAAGTGCTTAAATGCTCAGAATCTGCCAGCTCTACAGTTTGACTGCAAAAAAATCCCAGACGAAGGTGGAAGAAAAAAAAACAAACACACAGAAAACAAGAGTGACAAATGCTCTCTCCAAACACTTCTTCAGTTTTCAGAGGCTTTCCAAGGGCTCATGTAGTGCAGTGAGCATTCAGAGCATTCCTGGTACCTATGAGACTAGTATTGCATCCCTATTTTCTGTATATAGCTTCAGAAAGGTGCAAGGAAGCCCTCAGCAAACTGCCTCTAGAGAATATCTGCTCAGGATCATCAATCAGAGGAGTTCATGCCTATTAACAGTAGCAGTTTTAAATCATATGTCACGTTAAAAACCTGTTTTGGCATGATTGAATGTACATATCTTCAGCTGAGGTCTCATGTATAATTTCAGCACAGACTAGGATCCACAAAATTCAAATTCTCTTCCATTGGTTTCCTCATCCAGAGTCCAGTTCCCCAAATTCAAATCTCATTTTCTGTGGATATTTCATCACAGTGAGGGCCAGCAAAACAATGCAATTAGAGTTAAAGCCTGGCAGTGCAGCACATAGAAGACAAAGGCATCTGATTTACTATTACAGCCTTATAAATGCTTTTCTCTGCAATATTGGCAGTCAAACCAAGAACTCAACCCAACAACTCCAGCAGGGCAGTAGGAATAATTGATTTTTCAGTTCAGTAGCCAAATTGGAAAAGAAAATTGTTTGCAATGACCCAAAATGTTTTTTGTTGCATTTCTCATTAAAGTGAAACTGTGGGCAAGGACTGCTGCTTTTCCATCACCCAGCAGCCTGGCTGGGATGTGTTTCAGCCAACCCACAGGCAGTCTGAATTGAGCTCCCAGGTTCCTCTGCCCCATCCCCAAAAGAATGGCTCTCATCATCACCCAGGCCATTCTATGATTCTATGACTATTTCCCCATCCATTTAAAGAGAACCAGGTGTCCTCTCACCAACATCAGCCCTGTCCCAGGCACCAGATGACTGCATCACTGCTGGCCACTCCAGCATGGTGCATCCAGCAAAGCACTGTGGGCAGGAGAGAAATTTGTCCCAGGCAAACACATGTAAGGGTCAGGATGCTCCCTGAGGACAGAGGGAAAATTTCAAAGCTGCTTACATTGAATGTCTGTCTCCCAAACAAAAGTCTGGTCCTCCACTTTCTGGGAGCAAGGCCAGCAACGCATATCTACAGAGAAGTGCAAGGACAGGGAAAGCGTGGGCCTGTATTTTGCTAGAATATTCTCCCAGACGCCGGCGACTGCCTAACACACTTTCTTTAGTGGTCTCTGATGGGTACTCGGTTAAAATTGAAATATCTCAGAATGCAATAGTTATTTCCAAATTTCCTAGTAGTCACCAGCTACGAGCGCAGCCTTCCTTCCCTGAACCTGGATTTGGCTGCCGACGAGAACAGCAAAAACTTTTTAACATTTGACCAACGTTTCTCATTAGCTCCAGGTAATCGAGTATGCCACGTTTCATATTTTGGAAGATCAGATATCACTCTTCAGTCAAATCATACCTCTGCTTGTGGAGCAGCAGCAGACCCAGCTGCTGGGAGGGCGGTCCAGCCGGGCAGTCCATTTGCACAGCCCCCAGGCAGTCCTTGGCACCAATGCAGGCACATCCACTCCCCAGAGCTATCTGAGGCTGGCACCAGCACAGACCACAGGCATTTTGCAGCAGACAGACATCAAATCCAGTGCTATTGATGCAGAATGGGTTCTCCTCACTACAGCCAGATACACTCCTGCGAACAGCCGAAGTGACAGCTCTTGGTTGGGTGTCAATCACCTTCTTTAACTGAATATAATGAAAGACTACTGAAAATTACAGAATAAAAATTATCTCTATTTTGAATTAAAAATACCGGAGTTGCTAATTATTTACAGTACAGTTATTTAGAAAGATAGTTATCTAACAAATAGAAATGCTTTGCAAAATATTGGAATATGTTAATCCAAGTGTTTTCTGAAAACTAATTGAGTTGGAAATCCCCAGTTTCCTTTTACAAACAAGGTCATAAACTGCCTTAAAAATCTCCCAGGAAATTCAAGAGAATTTATTCAGTAAGGTATGAACAAGTAAATCTCTGTTATGCTTATGGATCCTCCCCAAATACGTGTTCATTTTAATTAATCCCATTAATTTTTACAGGATTACTTGCTTGTTTAACCTCAGGGAGTAGCTTTCCAAATGGAAATGAAATTTTGAGCTCCTGTGTATGTTTTTTATGATAACAAACACCGAGAAAACAGAAAACATTTATTGCTGCCTGGAAAGCCTGATTTGTTTTTCTCATATACATTTCCACAGCAGTGACAGCAACTGATAGCAGTATATATACTAGGCAAGCACTATGCCGTGGAGGACGTGAAGTAACTATTCATTTTATTACAGGTAACTATATTTGAGAGGGAAGTTAATCTGACAATCAGATGAATGGTATTTTCAGCTTCTTATAACTTTGATATAATCGCTATTTCCATTTGCATATCTGACCTAAGATTGTAGGCTCTGGGCATTCGAGGAAACCTCATTTCTGGCACTGAATTATATGAGTTAAAAAAAACAAACACAACAGTGTGGCTCCCTCAGTGTTTCTTACAAGTGGCTTTATTTACCTTGAAAGCTTAGTTGAAGCATGAGATTTATTAGCCCTTTAACATTAATCAATTTTGCTATAAACTTCCACCATCCCCCAGGTTCCTGTGTTATCTTACATGGACACATTCAGCTCTAAAACTAAATGCTGTCCCCAGTATGGCCAAGCACTGAATCAGTCACCATCTGAAAGTCTGCATGCTTCCCCAAGCTCAATGGCACTCAAAGGATACCGTCCCAAAGGCACATCACCTTTTAGAAGGCAATGTAAGAGACACATCCTGGTGTTCTTTTACCTAGCAGGTCAAGTTAGCTGAAAAAATGGTTTGGTTTCTACTCTGGCTTAGACATCCTATTTCACCTGAATATTGGGACTCTAGAGTTCAAGTTCTTGTGATGCATTCTGAAGGAATAATGAATATTTAGTTTCATGAGTTCCCTGCATGTTTCATTGTTTCACAGATCTACTAGGCTCTGTGCACACATTAATGCTCATTTCAACTTGATTAGCAAAGAAAATCCAGACTTTTTGGTCAATTAAATAATCATTGCACTTCATAAATATGATTTCACAGATACAGGTTCTAATGATCATACCATACCGCTAATAGAAGATAATCTCAAGTAGGAAGCTGCAAGAGCCTAGGCAAAGTGTGTTGCAAGATATGGATGTGCTTGTAAAACAGCCTTCCTCCTTTCTTTTGCTTCATCAGATGCCATCAAGACTGCCAGGACTTGGACTGAATGCTCAACTTTTCTTTGCATTCCTTTTTCACTAAAATATAGACATGCAGCCTTATAAAACACAGTTAGAATCACAGAATCACAGCATGGCCTGGGTTGTAAAGGAGCACAATGCTCATCCAGCTCCAACCCCTGCTGTGTGCAGGTCGCCAACCAGCAGCCCAGGCTGCCCAGAGCCACATCCAGCCTGGCCTTGAATGCCTGCAGGGATGGGGCATCCACAGCCTCCTTGGGCAACCTGTGCCAGTGCCTCACCACCCTCTGGCTGAAAAACTTCCTCCTCATATCCAACCTCAACCTCCCTTGTCTCAGTTTAAAACCATTCCTCCTTGTCCTATCACCATCCACCCTCGTAAACTGCCATTGCCTGTCCTGTTTGTATGCTCTTATATTATTTATAAGCTTATAAGTTACGTTATAAGTTAGGTATATTATTTATAAATTATAAGTTAGGTTGGCCAGACTTGAAAATCTTGGCATTTGGTACATGCTATCATATGCACATGCTGTATCACTTACAGCAGATAAACTTACTTTGGTGCAGGGTTTTGAGTTATCACTTGAACTCGTGTCTTCCTGAAGATAACACAAATAGTGGCACAACCATCAGACGTCCATCAGAACGAATCCTTTCTCTGGGCTGTCCTTTTCAGGCTGCCTATAATGCTTGGATACGACGATATACAGAAATATATATATATTTGCTTGTAAAAAAGCTAACAACAAGAACGTTCAAATGCTGTGCTTTTGTTTCTGTCCTGGTAAATACTCTGTCCAGCAATACAAATACCAATCATAAACTAACGTCTCCAGGTGAAATGAAAGGGAAACTTGTTTAAGGCTGCAGGAAAGTGGCAGCATCATGTATCAGAAGAAACATCTAATAGCATGGGCAACAACAACTACACAGCTGTCATCTGTAATTAGGTGCCGTGAATCGTAGTACGTGTTTGCTTTGAACCAAAGCATACAGTTTATTCCATTGAGCAAAAAACATGATAGAGAATGGTTAAACCCCAACCCTCGTTAAATTTGTACCTCATCAGACAGCAGCATTCTTTCCCAGGGCACCAGATGGATGAACTCCTCATTGCAGCAGCTGAGCCTCACACACAGCCCAGCTGCTTGGTGCATGTCCTGAACTGGGAGTGAACTTATGGCGAGGGTGGTGCTGGGTCTGCTGTGTGTGAGTGCCTCTCAGGGCATTCGGATTGCCATGCAAACTTTAAACTTTATCAATCTCCATCAGCTATTCAGGTTACTTAGTAATTAATTCCTTGGCATTTTTCTATTTCTGCAACGCCAACATCAGGAACTCGGCCAGACCCAGCCCTACATCCTTTTGGTGTGAGTTCAACATCAAGTCTGGCTGTGCAAAGAGCAGCAGACTGGGCACCAGCACTGAGCATAGAAACTGCAATGGTGCAAAGACTTATCAGAAATGTGCTCAGGCCCAGTGCTACCAGCCTGCAGCATCCCCTCAGGACAACCTCAGGAGTGGGAGAAGGCCACCTGCAAATAGCAAGGGAAAAAATATCTGCGAGTGAATCTGCATTTCCAACAATGGAGAATCTCCATTTCTCCCCCCCCAGTTCTTCTTGAAGTAAATTTAAATTATTTGAAAATGGTCATATGCTACAGCAGAGACTATTTTGGGGACAGCAGAAGAGAGCAGAAGTGTATTTTAATGAAAAAAAAACAGCCTCTTCCCTTCAGGGCACTACTTGGCAGAGACCAGGAACCCACAGATAACAGATGGTCAGCAATCTCCTAACATCCTGGCATGCCTGACACTACCTACTGGGACAGGATCTGTGGCAGAAAGATAAAAATGGCACTGCATAATGGATGGAGAGGTCTGAGCATTCAAATACAGAGACAGAACAACTAATTAGGTCTTACGTCCTCGAAACACTTGGAAGTGAAGTCGTTTTGAAACTTAGGCATGCAGGAAAACCAACACAAACAAATAAATACTATTTAAGCATGTACCAGAAATTATTCAGACCTCCCGCAGGGTTTTGACAGCAGTAGGGACCAATAGCATAAGCAGCATTCATATAATGCTCATTACAAAGCTAAAGTAAAGCCAAGCATTCCTAATAATCCAGTAGATTTTTAAAACAGTGCAGTCAGTTTCTTTGCCATTTAAGACAAGAAGTGAGAAATAACTGCCCAGCAGCAGATGTGCTCCTCTGGGAGCCTCTTCTGATTACCCTTCAACTGCTCACCATGGCTGTTGCTTCATCTACACCATGGATGCCTTTTCCCCCCAACCTGAGACTTTCTCATGTGTTCTGCATGATGTCATACATCTTTATCTTGCTCTTCTGGTAAATCCCAGCTTGCTGGGACATGAGAGACATGGCCAGTGGGAGTGGTGGGGATGGGCTGATGTTGGACTTAATGATCTCAGAGATCTTTTCCTACCATAATGATTCTGTGAGGGCATAGGAGGTGCTCTGTGTAGATTCTGGATGTCCAAGATGTCTACTCCATACCGTACAGAAGAGCCCCCCAAAAAGACATGCAGGGAACCTTCATTTCATCCTATGTGTGTCTTCACTAATACCAATGCAACCATCTAGCACTTCCAATGAGCAACCTGGGGAAGGGTGACAGAACCTGGCACCCCAGACAGGAGGCAAAGAGATGGGAATCACACCTTGTGCTGAATGTTAGACAAACAGAACACAGGGTGTGAGAATACTGGCGTGGGAGCAAGTAAGGGAGATTGGGAAAATGAGCATTACCATAACTTCACAATACAGACTGAGAGTCCAAAACCATTCTCTGCAAAGAGGTGCTTAAATCACTGTCCTGAATTCTGGCAGCTGGGCTCTTCTTTATTGGGGAGCTGCCTTTCCTAATACATAATATAACAGATTGATAGTGAGAGCAGTGGCGCGTAGAGGAGATGATAAAATATAGGTAAGACAACACTGAAGACAAAATATAATGAGATTAAATAAGAAGGAAGCCTGGCTCCATAGTGTGGCTGCCTCAGGAATGGGATGCAGGCTGGAGCACTGCCCTTGAGGCAGGCAGGAGCATGAGAGCCACAGGCTGAGGACAACACTGAAACACATCTGTGTGCATGGCAAGTGCTCTCACCACTGGGCTATGGCAAAATAACATCACGTGTACGTATGGTTTCATGCTTTATACTCACGGGTATCATTCAGTTATAATGAATATAAAATATTACATGAAATTATATTTCGTATGAATATAGAAATTATGTACTTTTTGGAAAGAAGCAGCTGATCCTTGTGCTTGAGGCATGTGTTGAATCCACCAAGCCAATCACCAGGGTTCACCTTCAGATATGGAAGCTCCCACAGGTCCTTCCCCTCAAAGCCTGTCTCAGGACTTGCTCCAGCACACAGTGGAAGCCCTGCTGGCAACAGTCATTACACCCCAGAGCTGAGATATGGCTCAGTGGATGGGAACCTCCAGCCTGGCATGCACAGAAAGAGTCAAAGGCAATTTGGTGGCACTGACTGCTCACTCCTGCCTCCAAAGTGCATTTCTGTAGTATTGAATTGGCCAAAGCTCCTTTTCTTGGCTCTATTTGCACCACAAAATCATTGCTTCTCACAATCTGCGCAAGAGCAAATGGAACAAGGCTAAACAAACTCAAAGTGTTCTCCTCTTCTGCCCAGTTAATGAGATATATGAAAGACAAAACTTCAGTCCTGCTGAATGTTAGCATATAGAGGGTAGGCCTCAGAAACTGTATGCAGATCTCAAACTTGTATGTTCAGCTCCACTCTTAGCCTAAAAACAATTCCTCCTCCCCATTTTCTGCTCTTTGCTCCAGGCATCCAAAACATCATATGGGGATTTGGGATCCCCATTTGAAACAAATTGTTTTTAATTAAAATAGTAATTTTCAGCCCTGAGAGATGTAAACTATTAAAAAGTTGCCAGGAGGGAGATGCTCTAATGGAGAGCAATGAGCAATTATTGCCAATCTGCTGCAAGTTGTCAGAGAAAAACAGTGGAACATCAGCACAGCCTCTTGCCAGTTGACTATTTATCACTACAGACAGCATTTAACAGCATACAGGTTTTCCTTCCATAAAGGCTCAGCAAGTGCACTCCATTCTCTTATATGTCATCAAGACGTTTTGATATAAGAAAGGGATCAGCACGAGAAATGGAAGAAACAAATCTCTGCTCTCTTGAAAACAGCTCCTGAGCACCTAAGACAAGAGGCATGCAGGGACTAGGGGAGGCAGACACAAGTGGTTCCCTCCTGACAGTGATCTCTCTATCCCAGACCTCTCCTTGTAACCCAGGAATACTCCATTGGGACATGCCAGCAGTGTGGACCATATAGACATGCCAACCAAACACACTTGAATTTTCTCACACACAATCAGAAGTGAACCATAGGATCAAACACACCCAAAGGACGAGCCTTGGAAGGCAAAACCCACTCGCTTTCTGACAACACCTTTTCTTGTTCAAGGACTCAGCGTGTGCCATAAATGTGTTCTGAAGGAATTTAACTTCAGCATAAAGAATGCTTCCTATTACCAAGAAACTTTTGCTGGACTTCTTAGATTCAGATGTACCACCATTTACAGATACATTAGCCTAAAAACAATATGTTTGGCTGGAAATCAGCTGTACAAAAGCACTGACAGCCCCCCAAAAGCTATTGAATTCTTCTAGTCTGATTTGGAAACATACCTGCTTATGTCCCACTGGGAATGTGCTCATAGATGTCCTGGCCATACATGGCTGTGCTTTTTGTTCTCCCTGAAGAGTCGGTCTGTCACCATTCATACCTGCAGTGAAACAGGACGCCTGCCAGAAAGAGCTGTATTTGTGGAAGTTCCAGATTTCTAAGTGCAAATCTGCATTTGCAGATGTGTCTGTAGACACATACAGGTGTTAGCCAGTGTCCCATAGGGAAATATATGCACCGATCCACTTCACACTTCCAAAGTTTCATAGATTACCACATTCAACGTATTTGAAGAAACACATCTTACTTCAGAAGCCAGGACATCAAATTTTCTCTCTTAGATGTCTTCATCTCCACTGAAACAATCTATGAAGATCTATACTGGGAATCAAAAAGTACAAATAACTGAGCTGCATGTTTTGATAGGCAGATTGTTGGTGTAGGAAACAACTCAGATGAATAATTAAAAAAAAAAGAAAGCGTGTTGGCAAGCTTCCTGAAAACAACTTTCAAAAGAAAAACTCTGCATTTCCTGTAAATAACTCGTTTTTCTACTCAGGAAGCAGAGAACATCTGCCTCCGCCACCACAGACACCACGGAGCAGCACATCACTCCAAGGAGCATCTCTTCAGTGACCTTACTGGGGTAGCATCAAGATGAAAAGTATTCTTCTTTTTGGTAATTCCCTTCTTGCCTGATTCAGACCTCATTAAATCAAGAGGAACGTTAACCATACATTGAAGCATGTGTTGCACGAGCCCCTTTTTTTCCAGAAATGCAGGCACTGTTTATTAATAACGGTGTCACTCAATTTCCTTAGGTAATAAACACCAGCAGACAACACTGTATTCACCCACGGCTATACCCTAATCATTAATTAATATTAAGAAGAAGTGCGAAGGACAGAACTACTGGAGAAATCAAGACTCAAAAGAATTCCACTGAAAGATGTTTAAACAGATATTCCACAAGGGCAAATAGAGAAATTAAATTTTCCCCTAGCAGTCTCTGTGACAACAGGAGAATACTAAATACCGAGCATAAGGGACGTGTTGCAGCAAAATGTTTTGCCTTATTCTTAATTTAAATGTAGTGATATAGACAAAGAGCCTGGAGGCATCAGGCATTGACAATCAGAGCTTACATAATGAATAAGTCTTATTAGTGTACCAAAATCACTGCTGGCCACAATCGCTTAAGTCATCTGAGGATGCACTTCTTCACTGTAGATGTGTGCAAAGTCTTTTTTTTTTTCTTCTTCTTCTTTTCTTTTTTTTTCAGTGGGGAGTATTTTCAAAAAATGTTATTTCTTTTTTGCAAAAAAAAGTCCTTTGAAGCCCTCCAAACAGTCTTTGAAGTTGAGACAGAGAAGTCATTTTGCATTCCTACAGCCATTTTACCTCCCCCTTCCGCCTATCTCCTAAAAAAAAGAGGGCAGAGAGCTTAGTGAAAAATTTATATCATGAAATAGGTGGACTCGTCTCATGACATCAGAAGCATTCAAGCAAACAAAATTCCGTCCAAGTGGAAGTGTGCATATCTTTTATGTAAATCAAAGGCACTGTGAACTGAAATACTGGAAAATCAGGATTAATTGTTTCAGATTAAGCGCTACAATCTATAACTCAGAATTCTGCAACGTACATCATCATAGAATGGCTTGGGTTGGAAGGGACCTCAAGGATCATCAAGCTCCAACCCCCTGCCGCTGGCAGGCTGACAATTTCTATATCTTATACTAGACCAGGCTGCCCTGGGTCCCATCCAACCTGGCCTTCAACACCTCCAGGGATGAATGGGGCATCCACAGCCTCGCTGGGCAGCTGTTCCAGCACCTCACCACTCTCATAGGAAAGAATTTATAAATCGTCATAAAGCATATGATGCATTAATGGTCTGGTAAATAAATACTTGCTTTATAGGGCTGTCCTCACTTAGCAATCTAATGGATTTATTAAAATCAGGTGCGTGCTTTGTGGCAAATCACAGAGGTCATTCAAAACCCATGGAAGTGACTGAGGCCATAAAACCCATTAACAGCACAATTTTAAAGCTGTTCTTTTCCTCCTTGCGTTCCTATAAATGTATTTCTCTTCTTGACAACGCTTCCCAAGGTGTCAAAGATTTCCCCATATACATCTTTTTGGAGCCTCAGACAAACAAGAATGGCTGATTTCACTCGAAAACTAAAAGCTTTGAGAGAGTTTGCTGTGGGATGATGAAGAATCCCACCGGCACACGAAAACAATCAGTAAATACAGGCTTCTTCTTCCACAAAACGCAATTTGTTAAATACAAATGTTCGCTAATGGAAAATGTTTTACTGCTGCAAATACGAGGCTGCTAGAAAGACAACTTGAAATCAATAACAAAGCAATAAAAGCACCAGCACACGCATAGAGTGGGCAAGTATAAATAAAAAGTGCATTCTGTTATTTTTTATGCCCTCTTGAAGAGCAGCACTGCTTCTCTTTAACCATCCACAGCGCTGAAAGTCGCATCTGCACTCAGACTCTGGTATGTATCACTTCTTATTCTGCAATCCACCATATCCTTCTGCTCTAAATCTCACCAACAGGTCAGCAGAAACCTGACCCATCCTGTGAAAGAAGTAGTGATGGGATAGATATATATATATATATTTTTTTTTTTTAAGTGATTCCTCATTGCTTTCATCACCACTTACAGTGGATGTTCGAGCACAGGGAGGCAGGAAAAAATGGCAAATAAATCAGGAATTCTCATAGATCTGTATTTATGTTGGAAGACAAAGTGAACTCACAGGAGGGGACTGACTGTCCCTAACCATGAATGCCACCATGAG
The DNA here is from genome assembly GCF_019232065.1 of Centrocercus urophasianus. Classification (NCBI taxonomy): domain Eukaryota; kingdom Metazoa; phylum Chordata; class Aves; order Galliformes; family Phasianidae; genus Centrocercus; species Centrocercus urophasianus. The sequence continues at coordinate 995,604 of NW_024884722.1, forward strand.
GTGCTTAGATTTTATTAACCCTGGCAAATAACATTTTATGTTCAAATAGTTAAATACTCATAGAAAGCAAAACTATTGCAAATATCAAGCATTAAATTACTTCAAGTTATGTGAAAAATTCACTCCACAGAACGACCTGGGGTGAAAAGGAGCACAATGCTTATCCAGCTCCAACCCCCCGCAGCCCAGGCTGCCCAGAGCCACATCCAGCCTGGCCTTGAATGCCTGCAGGGATGGGGCATCCACAGCCTCCTTGGGCAACCTGTGCCAGTGCCTCACCACCCTCTGGGGGAAAAACTTCCTCCTCATATCCAACCTCCCCTGTCTCAGTTTAAAACCATTCCCCCTTGTCCTATCATTGCCCACCCTGATAAACAGCCGTTCCCCCTCCTGTTTATACACACCCTTCAAATACTGGAAGGCCACAATGAGGTCTCCCTGGAGTTTTCTCTTCTCTAAGCTAAACAAGGCCAGCTCCCTCAATCTTTCTTCCTAGGAGAGGTGCTCCTATGTTTATTTAAAACATAATTTTCTGCCTGCAGAACTGAAGTTGCCACAATTTGAAACTTCTGCTTTCCTGGCAACTCCAAAGCATTTGATGGCTTTATTCAGAACAAACAAATGCAGGCACGCTTCTCACAGCAACGGGCAGCCCAGAAGTTGATATTTGGAGTGTGGACCACAAGAGAGCTTCAGAATTCAATGGTGAATGACTTAAGCAGAAGGGCAGGACACCAAAATACCCCGTGGTTGTGGAAGAAGAAAATAAACTACAGGCACAGATCGAGTGTGTTGAAAATGAAATAATAAAGATAGGCATCATCTAGCATCAAGTCCGGGCAGCACTCTGCCAAATGAGGCAGGAAATCCTACAAATGTAGTCATTTAGCAGCTCCTGGATTTCAGGCCACCAGGGAAACCAACCACATAGGGAGTTTTCTTATTCTACGTGCAGAGTTATGGTGCTGCTCAATTATTTTCATTTTAGCTCAGTGCAAAAGAAAATAATGTTAACAACAACAAAAATTCTGCTCCTCAAACCGTATTGATTTGCAGGATTATGCTGGAGGACGGGAGAGCATTCCTGTTGATTTCATGCTATTTGAATTGATCACTATCTGCCTACCTGCCTTAAACAGCCAACTGCAATGCTCCTTCATGTCTCAGAACCTCAATAATGAAAATGCTTTCATTTTGTAAATCACAGTCCTGAAACTGACAGCGCTGTTCCAAACGCAGCCGCCACTTGCTTAAATCAGGTCCAACACACACCTTAAGAGCAAACCAGAATTTTTCACATGACCCTACAAATTTGAATCCCTATTTCCATAGCAAACACTGTGTTTGGTCACCTTCTATTGCAGTTCATTTGCCAAAACACGACACGGTACAAGGCTGTGACTTTGGGTCGGTTTTATTTGCAAATCCTCCCCCAGAGCATTAGCAATGAACCACACCTGTTATCAGAATTCATTCTCCATCTCCTAACCCTGCTCACCGACCTGTAGCCATGGGATGATGAGGAAAACGTTTTCAGTTGCATAAGTTAAGCCCAATAGTGAGATAAAATGCTGTACAACCTACAACAGAGAGTGAAGAACTAGCAAGTATGGAAAAATCAGAAAGATACTTAAGATTTGTGCCTCCCTTTGCCACACATGAGCAAACATTGCCAACCACAAAGATGTTTGATTTACTATTTAACTGAGAAATTAGCTGCAGAAAACAGGTAGGAAGGACTTGCTTGGTGCAGGACAGCACAACCAGACCAACCTGGGCCACTGACATTCCCCACCCATTCTGAAGTTTTTTTTAAACCATGCAGTTTTTAAATACCACCAGGAGGGATTTTCCATGAGCTTTCATGTAGCCTGAAATTACTCGGGGCGACGCTGCCTGGCAATGACTGCACCTGTAGCAAATTCCCCTTTTATTTAAGTTTTGAAACATGACTTTGGAAATCCAAAACGAACTAAAGAAAGAGGAAGGTCCTTGCTATGACTGAAGCAAGAGGCTCATCCTTACCCAGTAATAACCCAACCCACCCCACCATGGCCAACATTCCTGCACCAGGCCCACACTGCAGCTTGCAACTACTCTGATCAGATGTGAGAAGGGCAGGAGAAGTGGTACAGCAGTGATGCCCTTCCCACTGAATTCTATTACTGCAGCAGGCTGCCAGCATGGCACTGCTGTAGGGGCTGCCTGTGACCCCCCCCCTACAGCTCCAAGGATCTGAAATGAGCCTTAGGTTTCATGCTCACCTTCCTATTAAATGGCACAGGGAACTTAACTCAGATTAATGCATGTTTATACATTTTAATTGTAGATTAAGGTGTTTGGTGGATACATAAGAAACATCAGAAGCATATTAACTTCTGCTAGTTTTCACAAAATAAAAAAGCTACTGACAAGTTAGCAATTATTCTGCAATTAGATGGAAATTACTTTCCATGCTAATTGCTCTGACAGGTGCCTAATAGCTTCTCTAAACGGGGGCTGAGAATTTACCCCTGGGTATTCTCAATTACTTTGCTTGACCACCTTTTACATCTCCTTAAAGTGGTGCAGACAGACAGCCCCAATAACATCCTGCTGGGGCATTCCTCCATGCCCACATTGTTCCTGCATGCCCACATCTGTGCACCCCTCAGCTCCACACCAGGGGAAGTCTCCCATCTTTGGCAGCCCTCCTGAGCCCCTGTAAGCTTTTCTAGGTTTGCTCCTGCAGCCCCTAAGGTCAAAATGTCAGCAATATTTATTATGCTATCATTTTTAACACAGAGAGGCTTTCCTCACACCTGGCACAGGCAGCAGCCCTTCCAGTTGCACATGCAGAGTGCACACTTATTGAGCTCTCCCACATGTAGCCCAGATGCAAACGTGCTCAGCCCAATGCAGACACACAACTAGCAGTCACTCCCAACTGTTGTTCATCTCCATTACATTGAAGACTCTCCCTAGCAGACAATTTCAATATTTTTTTAATTAATTTTTAATCATTAGACTCACGCTGTAATGTTACTACAGGTGTAAGGCAGATGGCCAACCTGGGTCCTGTATGTCTGCAGATAACCAAGAAAAAACAAACTGCTTTTCCTACAAGAAGGCAGCAAAGTGCCATTTCAATGCATAAGAAGCACTCAGCCCTCCCTTCCAGACAGGTCTCAAGAGGACTTCACCACTACAGTCCTCTTCAAATTGAAATTTCATGTACATAGAGTAATACAACCCCCATATGTTTAACATAGTCTCACTGTGAAATCCTTTCCTGACTTGTTTGCAAACACTATAATGCTGAGAAACAAATGCCAGCTCTTGCATTCAAATGGGACTGTTATTTGTGAAATGGTGACCTTTGTTTTCTATATAGGCATTCACAGCTGTTAGCCAAGATTATCTATATATCCCAAGGTGTATTTCATCTGAAATGCAAAGCATTTCTCCATGGCACCTATGGTTGGCTGGGGATACAGCGAGTTTTTTTCCCCGTGACTGAGAACTATTTGCATGACTTTCAGATCTTTAGAGGTGATTTACAACCCCTGCATTCACATCATGGGTAGATAAACAGGAAAACTGCAATGCCTACAACAATCATTATCCTCGACATCTGGTTTATCCTGACAATAATTCTATACACAATGAATTTTGTCTTAATTATTAGGGCTGAGCTGATTCGATTTTCCTTTGGAGTTTACTTTCAATGGCACAAGACCCCTTTTCTGTCCAAGCCCGATGGACTGCAGGTACATGGGGTTGGCAGCTGAAGAAGATGCAGCACAACGAGCCCCCTGCACCACACAGCGCTCTTTGAGGGAACTCACACACTGACCGCCTCTCTCTTACAGCCAATATCAATTTTATGGATAATTTGACCTGTGAAATTCAACTCTCTGCATGTCTGCATTGCAATTAGGCAGTGCAATAGCAGCTCAGGAACAGCCCGGCATTGGTTTTAATGTAGCCAGTTGCAGCAGAAAGAGCAGGGAAGGTACAGCTGCAAACTTCTGTGCGTGTTGCACATGGAAGCCTATGCCATCAGGAGCTCATCCTGAGAGCAAGCTGGCCACTAAGATGGTCAGAGAACTGGAGCTCTCTGACCTTCTCCTTCTTCCTTCTCCTAGGAAGAAAGGTTGAGGGAACTGGGATTATTTAGATTAGAAAAGAGAAGGCTTCAGGGACACCTCACTGTGGCCTTCCAATACTTGAAGGGTGTGTATAAATAGGAGGGGGAAATGACTGTTTACAAGGTTGGATATTGATAGGACAAGGGGAGGTTGAGGTTGGATATTAGGAGGAAGTTTTTGAGCCAGAGGGTAGTGAGGCAGTGGCACAGGTTGCCCAAGGAGGCTGTGGATGCCCCATCCCTGCAGGCATTCAAGGCCAGGCTGGATGTGGCTCTGGGCAGCCTGGGCTGCTGGTTGGTGACCTGCACACAGCAGGGGGTTGGGACTGATGAGCACTGTGCTCCTTTGCAACCCAGGCCATTCTGTGATTCCATGAACAGAGCATGTATTCAGGAGAGGCCAAAACTTTCACTGCAGAATGGTCAACATGCAGTAAAAAATTACTTAAGAAAAAGAAAATCTATTTATTAACTTGTTAACTTCTGGAAGTATCGGGTTAAGAGGATGAGGAAGGTAAAGCTGTCACTGAATCTCTATACCTCCCTGACTTCACTGAAGCACAGCTTGTGTTCGAAAATAGCTTGGGCTTGCCTCAGCACTTCTGTAATTACACTATCTGTCATTAATTACAGAGCTTTAAAAATGCACCTGAGTGACATTTCTGATGACACAAAATTACAGACATGAACACACCGTGCAAAGATTGCAACAAGTATTCCACTCATTTATGCAACAGAGGTGTCTGAAAAGAAAAATACACGGTGCCCTTCATTCTAGAAATACCTGAAATAAATAACTTAGGCCAGTTCTCATCTTTTGCTCTTTGGAGAACTGTCATGCGTTGTTATTCTGCCTGTCTGTATTGGTCTTGCAATACACTATGCAAATGCAGCTGCACTCCATTGCAATTGCACAGAGTTCAGAACATTTTGTTTCCAATTTCCCTCTCACAGCCTTGTTTATACTTTCAGTATTAGCATTCAGAAGTTGAGCAGCCTTGCCAAGCTTACTCCAGGGACTTGTAATGGCTCTGAAGCCTTCTCTTTGTTCCTAATGCACTCGTAGCCAAGCTCTGCAAAGTGGTCGCTTACAGCTTGCCTTTGCCTCAATGTCAACTAAGGATGCAACTCAAAACTCTGCTGCTCGCTCAGCTCCCCCAGCAAACCCAAATATGTTCATAGAATTGCTCAGGTTGGAACAGACCTTAAAGATCATCGGGTCCAACCACAACCTAACCTTACTACCCTGCCTCTAACAGCCCTCTGCTAAATCACATCCCTGAGCACATCCAAATGGTTTTTAAATACATCCAGGGACGGTGACTCAACCACCTCCCTGGGCAGCCTATTCCAGTGCTTAACAGCCCTTTCTTTACAGAAAAGGTTAAAGCAATTTAGAACGCAGCCAACACAAATGCTCCTGAGTGCAGCACAGCCCCAGGTATCCTCGTACCAACCCCCAGCAGGGCTGTGCAGATGATGCTGGCTCCCAGAACATCATCACAGGGGCCTGCCTGGCAGAATTAAATGCATGTCCAAGCAACTGCACACGATCCCTAAGCAAGTATCATCAGCTTGCAAAGAGAAACTCAAGCACAAGAGCTGCTGGCTGCTTAAAGCTCACTGCAATCTTTGCTCAGATGCTTAGGCTGGACTCCAGCATCCTAGGTATTTCTTACTGCCTTCTGTTCAAAGTCAGCAAATCCAGGGAAGCCCCCAGCTTTTCAAGCAAGTCTCACTCCTCACCTTTCCCTCCTGCTTTGCTGTGAGATTAACTATTAATGCTGTCCTTTGATTCCCTAGGTCACAAAACAGCTTCAGAAAACCAGAAGACCTGTTTTACCACCCCATCTGTCATTTTGCACTTGTATCTGCAGTTCCACCTAAACTGAAGGCTGGTTTTCTCCTGCTGTCTTTGAAAGACCTTCTTTCAACGAGTGCAATGTTTCTATCATCCTCCACTGGGCAGACAGTGTGCTGCAAGCATCCTGTGATTCACCAAGAAACACTGGGAAGACCCAATGCACAAAAAGTATCAGAAGGGGAGGTGGGAAAGAGAGCTGCATAAAGTCACTGCCCTCACTTTTACTCTGCCTCATCACAGAAGGTTACCAGCAGCTGGAGATTCGAACTCGTGCACTCCAAATCATCCGCTCCACGTTTTGAAATGCAGCTATGTGTGTCAGAAAGAGAAAGAAGGCTGGAAATAGGGTCTGCTTAAAATGTTGGTTATTTCTGAAGAGTAGTTTTGATTTTTCTTTTTCTGTATGCCTCCCGTAAGTAATACTGTGTGATCAATTAAAGAAAACAGCACAAAGCACGACATGCACACTCGTATTTCAATACACAAGTGAAATGTCTTCTACATGAAAAAAAGCCCAGAAAGCTCCCACTTCACTCAGACCTTGAATCACTCAGAAAGCAGATGAAGACTTTTCAGGCATCAAACAACACATTGCTCTTTCAGTCTCCCTTGCTTGGACACATATTAATATACAAGAATCTACGCATTGAAAAATGAATGGGTTTCCTCAGTTCTGCCAGGTTCATTAAAAACACAACATTTTTGCTTCTCCAGCTAAATTCACCTTAAAATACTCATGCTCTTGCAAAACTCCCCTCTTAAAGATGAACACTTCATAAATAAACTAAGCCATGAAGAAAATCAAAGGGCTGGAGCATCTCTCCTATGAAGAAATATTGAGGGAGTTGGGCTTGTTTAGCTTGGAGGAGAGCTCATTGCTGCCTTCCAGTACCTGAACAGAGCTTGGATGGGGGCCCGGCAGCCTGATGTTGTGGCTGGCAGCCCTGCTATGGCTGAGGGGGTGGAACTGGGAAATCCTTAAGGTCCCCTCCAACCTAAGCCATTCTGATCCCATGATTTATCCAGGATCTCACCTCAGCATCCATGGCTGCAGCTGTTGAATGGCTTACAGCCTGGAAAGAAAGAAGCACTCAGAGGCAGGGTTGAGCTCCCTCAGAAAGTTGATTTTTGTCCACATTTATTGGAAAAAAATCCTGAATGTCACAGCAATCACAGACTGCATCTCATAGTACAGAGAAAAATCTAAAGCTCTGATGGGGAAAAAATCTAATGTATTAGAATGAAGAATAAGAAGAGATGGGAAGGAACAGAACTTACAGCAGTGGCACAGCGCACTTTCTTGGGAGCAAAAGGAAACCCAAATAAATCTCCTTCAAAGAGCCAAGCTGAGCTCTAGAAGGCATGAAACTTTGAGTCATTCTCTGTGCCTACTGGGAGCATGATTTTCCTGGAATTCCAAAATTTGTTTTCAATTTAAGAGTAAAACAGCCTTTTGGTTTTCGCTTCCCTTTTTTTGGGGGGGAGGAAGGGGAAGGGGAGAGGAGAGGAGAGGAGAGAAGGCAAATTCATGGTTTAAAAGAAAATGGAGAAAATCCCAACTTCAAAACCACAAAGCAGCTGCCTGTTCTGCAAGATATTCCACAGAGCCTCCTCTTCCTCTTCTACCCTATTACACTGCTGAATTAGTTCTGTGCACAAACTATCTGACGTGTTCCAAGTCAAAGCAAGCATTAGCATGGCACACTGTTCCTCCATACACAACTGCAGGAGTAGAAGTGCTTCAACTTAACAAAGCCTGCAAGAAATCCATTACCAGATTTTTTCCTCTATACTTTGTCAGGTCTCTCCAATTAAGTTAAGATTCTCAATTTTTGTACAGCAGACCAAACAACTTGCCTGAAACATGGCTTTAATTAAAGCACTCCAGCATCTCATCTCCATGCATGCAGATTTCCTTCAGCAAAAAAAAAATACAGGAGGAGCTGGACACTAGATCTGAGACAGTGGTTAGCTGCAGAAGGAAGAGTCACACAGAGAAATAAAGGAGAACCAGTAGAACTGGAACAAATATCTAAACCTAAATCCCTCTTCTATTGGGTGCACCTTTTAACACCCAAATAAATAAAAATGCTATTACAAGCATTGCACTTTGTACATCATAATCTCCTTCCTGGTTGTTGACAGATGGAACAAATTGGACTGCAACAGCAGAATGCCCAAGGAGAGGATGGTGTAGAATCAGCCTGTTCTTAAGTCAGTTCAGGGAGTGGGAGCTCCAGATGTCAAAGAAAGTCTTTGCAAGTGAATGACAGGGCCAGAAAGCTGTAACTGGCTCCTTGCCTTCCATCACTGAAAACAGCAAAGGGTCCGGCCAGCTCTCATGTCTTACACAACAGCCACTTAAGAGATTTATCTGAATGTTCTGCACTATAATTCACAAGTGGAGAGGGTGGAGGAAAAGGCTACGAAAACATATTGAGAGATTGGAAAGTAGGACCACAGAGAAAGATCTGCAGAGGTCAATCTATTTAGTTTACCAAAGAGAAGGCAAAAGGGGAGCTTTGATCACAATTTAAGAACCTGAAAGGATAATGAAAATCTGCAATAGCAAGCACTTCAATCTAGAGATGAATGTGCATCAATTTCCAGGGGTCGCAAGTGGAAAAGTGCCAGAATCACATTGGAAAAAAAGAAACACTTGAATTAGTACTGTGGATAATTAATAGCTGAAGAAAATCACTGAAGGTTCTCACAGATGCACTACTGAGGAAGTCTTGAACTCAGTATTTCTCTACAGATGTGTTCATCATCAGTTCATCTGAATTAGCTCAGAGAAAATCATAGAATCACAGAATGGCTTGGGTTGGAAGGGATCTCAAGGACCATCAAGCTCCAACCCCCCACCACAGGCAGGGCCACCAACCTCCACATTTCATAGCAGCCCAGGCTGCCCAGGGCCCCATCCAACCTGGCCTTGAACACCTCCAGGGATGGACGGGGCATCACAGCCTCTCTGGGCAGCTGTTCCAGCACCTCACCACTCTCATAGGAAAGAGCTTCCCCCTGACATCCAACCTCAATCTTCTCTCCTTCAACTTTTCAAACTCCTTCAAACCATTTCCCCTTCCAAAGTTTTGACTCCCCTCCTGTTTATAGGCTCCCTTAAGGTACTGGAAGAAAATCCAAAGCCCGTGCTGTGCACTGCTCAAACCAGATCTGATGAATGCAAAACTTGGTGTACCCAAAGCAAAACAAAACATAACCTTCTTTAAATGCAGTTTTTTGTTTTTCCCATAGACAGTTAAAAAGAACGGAGAAACACCCCATTATACAGCATTTCAATTCAGAACTTACAGTTATTAGTAGACAAGTAGACAAACTCTCCTGCCCCCCTTGTATAAGCCAGCTTTCTGAACAGATCCAGCCTGGTGAGAGAAGCATCTGGTGAGAAACGGAAATGACTTTGCTGTTTCCAAAGGGTCAGGGGCCAGATCTGATCCAACCCAAGCAACAAAGATAATCACCGTGCTCAGAGACACGGGGGTTTCCAAAGCACACTCCTCATCCAACAGAGGCTCTGCCACCTGCCTCCTTCTCTTCTCCTCCTCCCCGAATCACCGTTGGGCACGGCTGCTCCAGGCTGGCTGTGATGTGATCTGCTTTGCTGAGCAGCCCTCCCAGCCCCAGCAGTGGTTGCACAGTTGGCCATCGCCGGCTCCATTCAACTCGAATTGCATTGCGCTTAATTGATTCATTAAGGTAATCACCACTGTCATATCTTGTGCTCATTACAAACAACAACAAATTACTCAAAACGTTTTCCCTTCTGAGCAACTGTATCAAATACATTAATCAAAAGTTGTTTGGTTGTTTCAGTGGCTCATTATCCACATGCCATTTATACAATAAAAAGCAAATGAACAACAACTTGCCATCAGTCAGCTACTTCGTTTTTCCCTAATGAGCTCTAAAATGTACGAATTAAACAAGCAGTGGTGCTTCTGATTTATATGAGAAGGGCTTTGACCAAGAATATCCTTCATCCGTGGGCAAATCTATGCTCTGCCCAACAGTTTGTCAGCTTTCAAGAACTCTGCCAGTGCGTGTTATTGATGGCAGAAGGCAAAACTGGTGTGGCAAAGCCAAAGTTCTCAGATTAGATATGAAAGAAAAAAAAAATCACTTGTAACTCCTATCACCCATAACAAAACTTATCTAAGAGTGAAAAACGCCCACATTATGAACTTAACCTAAAATCAAAATGCACCCCTTGCCCAAAGAAGCACTTCATGAACCACATCCTATCAGGTAGGTGTAAAATTCGTCCATGAGAGCTTTGATAAAACTTCTTTATACAATATCCAGAATCTGGTACCTTGTGTTGGCGCAGCAGGTGATTATGGTCTGCAGACTATGCAACAAAGCAGAGAAGCAATGCCATAGCAGTTAAATCAGAGCAGATGTGAATAATTCCCATTATGTCAGCCATGTGTTTCTGGCAGCCACCAACCAGGTCTCCATTGCCATGTCAGCCTTCTGGTTTTAAACCCACACAAAAGATTCCACCAGAAACCCACAGAAATGTCTTAACTGACAGTGACTCCCACTGTTTTGAAGCTTAAGAAACTAACATAATCACGTAAGTGACTATTCTTTCTAAGGAAGAAACATTAATTCTTCACAGCATTAAGTTAATGCATTATTTATTTCTTGCCATGATGCTGCTTGTGCTTTCTCACACTGGGATTCAGTGCAGGGATGCTCCTAAAAGCCCATCAGCATATCATAATTTGCTGCAGGTGCTCATTGCTCTATCCAGCTCATTTTATACCACCCTTAGCTTAGCCATCACCAGTTACCTTCAGTGCAAAAACAGCTGTTCTTCGGCTCCTCAAGAAGGACTATAATGCAAAGTTCCAATAATCTTTGGTCTTGGAGATGAGACAGCCAGATGTATTAACAAGAAAAAACCATCACATCACCTTGGGCAAAGCAGCATGTGTGGAGTTTGTGCAAATCTCCTGGATGTGTCAGGGAGTGGGAGGGTAACAACCCAGCAGCCTCATGCTGCCCACCTTCGTGGGTGGACATCAAGATCCATATCTGCAGGCCAGGAGGGGTCTGCTCTTGACAGCGGGGGGATTGCATGTGCTCACTGCCCATTCTCACCAAGCAAGCACCACCCATACAGGGAGAGTTGCACTATTGTGCCTTAAATGATCTCATGTCTCCACTTTTTTCCAATTTTTGAGGGAATCTACAGAGCAGCTGGGTTTGAGTGAGGGAGAGAAGTGTCAGGAAGGTGAGCGTGGAAGTACTGCAATGAAGACGGATGCAACGCGGGATAAAGAAGAAGGCCTGATGTGATAGATGGGCTGTTCTATAGCTGATGATAGTTTTTCTACAAATCATCAGAGCTCCTGCCTCAAAGATGGATTGTCCAATTTGTCTCCATGGGAAGAGGAGCAGCAGTTGTGAGCAGCTGTTCCTTCAGCATTGGGTCAGGCAGAAGGAACACCTCTGCCCTGCCGGCACCTGTGGCATTGGCCAACCAGCACTGGCCAGTCACTGTTTTCTGCTCCCATACAATGATCCCCTCACACTTACAGGCTCATCATTCAAGGGAAGTTAATTAGAGTGAGAAGCAAGGCAGTGCAAACAGATAATCACATTAGCATCACTGCTAAATGCACCGTGGTGCTGCTGTTCATACAGAGTAGGAGCAGCAGCCCATTTATAAAGTGCTGAGAACAGGTTGGCTCATAACTCAGCTGCTCCTATCTGCAGAAATATTTCTTTGCCTTTTAAGACAGTTTCTTGTTTTTCAGAGTTATCTTTGAAGCAGCAGATCTGAACTCTATTAACTTTAAGCCTGACACATTGTTTATAAAAGGTCCTGAAAGCTTCATCCTTTCCTATTGAGTGCTTCCTAGGAGAAATAAATAATCTGTATTTATTTATGAGCTGTGATATAATTATTATTTAAAAAAAATAATCAAGCCATAAAGAATAATCTAACACTGCTCATATTGCTCAAAGCAGGAGAATAACAAAGTACTCAAATCCTGCAAGAAAGCTTCATATAAATGCTCCTTTCCCAATATAATCCAAAGAAACCCTACCCTACCAACACCACGGTGGTACTGGGCTACATTAAGTAAAACATCAAGCATCATGATATGGAAATACACACACACACACATATATATATATATAGATACACATGCATATTTGGTTTGGGTATTTTGTTATTATTTTTTTTTTTTACACAAATGGATAAGTAATAATCTTTGTGATGTAGAATGTACTTAGGGGGAAGAGGCATCTTTAACTCAGCAGTAGATCATCATTCATCATAGCACAGGAAAGTCAATACCACAGAGCTCAACAGCTGACTTAGCCTGTATCCTTCTTTCAATACGAGTCAGCTAGAGAAGTAGAAAAGAAGAGGACAAGCGCACAGACACATAGGAAATGCTCCAGCATCCAACATCTTGCAGCATAGGGATAAGCAGACATTCATTAATCACACACCTCTGTCTTGTTTGAAATGTAAAAAGTAAACAACAAACTAAACAATAATAAAAAAGGAGTCATCTTGGGCACGCAACGAGTTCTTTGTGGTGCCACTTTCTTACGCCAAAGTGCAAATTAAGTGGCAGATTCAGAGTTACCATGGACCTTTTCTAAGGAGGAAAATAGAGAAGAACCCAAGAGCTTAATATGTCACTGTAGGGATTAGATTAACCGATTGTATTTTAGGTCAGGGAAAAGAAATAGAAAACTTGATTTACATAATAAGAATAATTTATACAGTGAGGATAAAATAATGCAGGTTCTGAAAAGATTTGCTAAAATTCTCTGAGAAAAGGGGAAAACTCTGCGATATCATTTACTTAGACTTCCAAGCATCTTTCACAGAGCACTTGGATTGCACTGGGTGATCTGGAAGGTCCTTGCCAACCTCGAGGATGCGATGATTTTGGGAAAGCATCACAAAAATAGATTTCCAGAGGGCAAAATAGTTTTCTTGTGGCTTAGAATCCTGCTCAGACACAAAAAAAAGAATCAGCAGGACGGATCAGCCACACAACCAGACAAGCAGGTAAGCTTTTAAACCAGCACTTGCATCTAATTTAGAACACTTCAGAGATAAATGCATGTTCAAGGAGAAATACTGCTCCTATTTTCCACATCAGACTGACACACCATACATGAGCTGCCCCTGCCCATTTGTGGCAAAGTCTTTCAATGTTTTGTCCATTTAACCACAGAAGAAAGGATACATTTTCAAAGTTTTCTTTTCTCACACTAAAAACAAACAAACAAAACAGACCCATCGCCTGTTGTTTGAGAACTGCATCTACTGAGAGCACTGGCAGCTAAAGTACCATAACACACTGTCATTTTTGTTCCAAGCCTAAGCAGAAATGCCACGTTGGCACAGCCAAACCGGTTCAAGAAATGCAGTATGCATTATGGGAGAACATGCTGCTCTAGGATGACTTCTGATGAATACTGCCTTTTCTATTTGCCTTATTTCAGTCCATTCCCCTGCTCTTTGGATGGGTTCTGGGCTAACTTCCACAGTCACTTGGAAGACAGGCCATCATAGTTGCACAGCTCCCAACAGCTGTATGACCAGTGCTGTTGTCAACCTGAAGGCAATGAAAGCAGTCAGCATTCAGATGAAAGCATGGTTATACCAAGCCAAACCCATACTGTGTCCAGAAGTAATCCGTCAGCCTCAGAATACTTCTTCCAATTTAAAAAGCTTTGCTTCATTCTATTCCTGCTCTGTTTCAAATGCCCCATTGCCAATAAGTCTTGCACTGGTCATGCTGGTGTCATGGGAAACATCCCAGACTTTCAGCTTTAAAGTTCCTTCCTGAATTATCTTAGAATCACAGAATGGTCTGGGTTGCACAGGAGCACAGTGCTCATCCAGCTCCAACCCCCTGCTGTGTGCAGGTCACCAACCAGCAGCCCAGGCTGCCCAGAGCCACATCCAGCCTGGCCTTGAATGCCTGCAGGGATGGGGCATCCACAGCCTCCTTGGGCAACCTGTGCCAGTGCCTCACCACCCTCTGGCTGAAAAACTTCCTCCTCATATCCAACCTCAACCTCCCTTGTCTCAGTTTAAAACCATTCCTCCTTGTCCTATCACCATCCACCATCACAAACAGCCATCCCCTCTCTCTCCTGTTTATCAGCTCCCTTCAAGTACTGGAAGGCCACAATGAGGTCCCCCCAAAGCCTTCTTTTCTCCAATCTAAACAATCCCAGTTCCCTCAACCTTTCCTCATAGGAGAGGTGCTCCTGCTCTAGGATCATCAAATTACAGTTCTTAAGAGTTTAATACCCAGAATATTTCATGTATAACACACAGAGGTTATCATCACCTTGTCCACAGCCACACGTTGCTGCTTTAAAAAGCAACAAAAGTATTCCAAGTACCCTCACAGTTCAGTAAAAACCTCACACAAAGGTTTCTCAGAAGTCCCCAAGACAGCAGCCTTGCTAACAGCAGTCTCCAGAGGATCAGCACACAAGACTGCTTTGTGCAGTGTCTTTACATTAGGATTACCTTAGTAGTTTTTTAGCAGAAGAGTCCTTGACAGCCTTATGAGCCTGCTGCAACTAAAATTGTATCTTTTTGGTAGCAGAAGCCATCGTTTTCTATGCTGCTCACAAAATATGATTAATTATTATGAACACAAATCTCACAGCAATCTTAGGAGGAAAAAAAAGAAGGTGTAATAATTAACTGATGAACACGGCCAGCCTAGTCAGATCCATGACAGTCTCTGCACCCCTTGTACCTCTCCTTGTACCTTTCTCCTCAAAGCTTTGAGTAGGTTAATAGGGAAATGTAGCTCTTCAAAGGATTTTAGCTATCAGTCGATAGGAGCAAGCTGGGAGATGTTTGACATGAGTGACTTTTTTCAGGTTTCTGAAAGGAGCAGCGCTGTGTTATCAGCCCTGCCCAGCCAGGCAGTGACACATTCAGTGCTGAGAATGGAGCGAGTCACAGCTCATCAGATAACACCCTCCTTTAGGATCAAAATGAAATTTAGACCCGGAAAGCACTTTTGAAACCTCTCTCTTCAACAAGGCAAAGATGACCTGTGCAGTGCTATTATCTGGAACAAGAAATTAGTGTACTGTCTCGCTCTAATGGGGCAATGTTTCAAAGAGCATGCTCTAGAATGGGTTATTTTCTCCAAGAAATCTAGGAAATCCAATGACTGCCAGGAAACTGGAACTGTTTCACTGGAACAGGTTGCCCAAGGAGGCTGTGGATGCCCCATCCCTGCAGGCATTCAAGGCCAGGCTGGATGTGGCTCTGGGCAGCCTGGGCTGCTGGTTGGTGACCTGCACACAGCAGGGGGTTGGAGCTGGATGAGCATTGTGCTCCTTTGCAACCCAGGCCATTCTGTGATTCATCCTATGAACCCTAGCACTACTGCCAAGCAGGCCCTGAGCAACAAGCAGCTGGAGTACCAACAGCACCAGGACACAGAATCACACAGCATCCTCCCCAGAGACGAGAGGACCACTTGAGAATCGCTATATAAAGTAACACATCTCTTATGAAGACACTCGTTAATCACAGCTTAATGAAGGGTGACAGAGCGGGAAGAGGGACAGCAAGGAGATGTTGCCCACACACCACAGGAATCCAAATACACCCATGCCCTGCTGACACCACAGAACAGGGACTGCGTGCTGCTTGAATCAACAGCTTGCACTGAGGTAATCTCCTAAGGTGTGGAGGTCAGCAAAGCACTAGGAGTAATCAGGGCTAATGAGCAACCCACTGCTACTGGGAAATGAAAATTGCCATAAGGCACTGGAGAGTATCATGTGAAAATTGCCCATAAATTTCCAATGGCTAAATGCTATCTCATTTCACTGAGGGTGAAGTTCTCATCGTAGCTGTATTCTGAAGACTGAAGGCACATGGCTTTTGCGCTTACTTTGTCCTGGATGAGAGAAACAAAAAGCACACGTCTGAGCTCAGCCTTATCCTCCCACCCCACTGCAGTTCTCGTGCTGGAGGCTGCAGTGTGCCCAGCACAATGAAGGGATGTCACTGCCCACAAAAGCCACTACAAAACCACTCAGCCCTTCTCCAAACACAGAGGTGATGCCAAACAGATGGTTCCAGACCTGGATCTGCTCCTACCACCCAAATACCCACAGCAGCCCACAGCCGCTTCTACAGCCAATACTTCAGTGCCAAATGCTGAAAGGATTTTCCAGAGACATGCATGACAGGCTAAAGACAATGCACTTCAATCCCAAAATGTTATCCGTCACCCACCAACCTCCCCTAAGCATAACCAGCCTGTCTCATGCAAAAACTATGCCAAGAAAGGTAAGGCAGGACGTCGCTTTTCTATGAAGCATTCAAGTTCAGTTTGCTGCATCTAAAATAGTAATAATAATAATAACCCAGAAAGTAACACAACTGACATTTGAAAGATTTTGATACTTAACCCTGAGGGAGAGAAACAGCATGGAGCTTCAGACAGGACAGGAATGCTGCTGAATGAAATAAAGCTTTTCTAAGTCCAGAGAAGGAAGGGATTGGAGACTGCCAGCATTTTTGCTCCTCCAGAACAACAAAAAACAAATGAGAAAAAAAAAAAATTAATACAACTGTAGATGCAGTCTCAAAATGTTAAAGAGCCCCAGCAGCCATAATATATTCTGGCTCCAAAACAAATTGTCTCCACAGTGCTATAGGATTTAAGACAAGCACATTTTGTCAGTGGATTTAGCATGATGAATCAGGTAAATTGGAGGCTGAATCATCATTGTGTCCCCAGGCATCTGCAGTGAAATAGAAAGGGAGGAAAATAAAAAATTAAAGAAGCACCTAGAGGATGTTCAGGAAATCACAGGCAAAGGCAATAGTGGGGAAAAAAATCTCACTGATATGGAACTTCTGCATACTTTTTTTTTTTTTTTTTTTTTTAAATGATAGGGAGTTCATGAGCAATTTAGAGAGACAGACAAGGGGATTTTGTACTGGAGGATGAACCCAATGGGGATCGGATCACCAGAAAGCAGACAGTGAGAAAAAAAAAAGAAAATTGAAAAAGAGAAAGGAAATCTTGGTAAGGAATTAGAGGGGACAAACTGCAACCTCAGTAAATGGGAAAGCAGGGACCTGAAATGACTCCTGCAGTGATGGGAGGGCTGCAGTGCAACCTGTGGGCATCTCAGGACATGGATCTGAAGCTCAGACAACCAGAATTCAGTTCAATTGTCTTCCAGATTTTGTTCTGTTTTCATTTTATTTTCCTGATTCATCGCAAGGAAAGACCATGAGAAGCTCAGAAGACCAGGATGCCTTATTATGCTGAGTGATCAAAGGCAGCACCTGGAAAAGACCTCTCACATCACCAAGTCCAGCCATCACCCCTCCTAGAGCAGGCACTGAGCGAGTTCTCAGATCTCACTGCTGTGCATGGAAAAATGGCACAGCAGGACTTCAGGGCTGGATGTGGCTCTGAGCAGCCTGGCCTTGTGGTTGGCCTCCCCACCCATGGCAGGGGGGTTGAAAGTGGATGATCTTTGAGGTCCTTTTCAACCCAGGCCATTCTGTGATGACTTCTTCCTTCTGACCCAACAGAACCGAGCTGCTGGCTGAGCAATGCCAGGTATCTATCATAAAGGTTGGGTGGGTTCCTCCAGAAAACAACAGAAATCTCTTCTAACAACTCACACTGCATATTATGCACATCATGGGGGTCAAATGTAAGTGCTACATGGCAGCACAGCCCCACGTGGATCCCATTTCAGCACCGACTCACTTAGGAAGTGCCTTAAATTTACCACACCATCATTTCAAATAGTTGCCATTGGAATTCAGCATCTGCACTTCACATCTATGTGCCCTCGGTTTATTGAAACTGCTGTGCCCAGAACAGCACACAGGGCTCCCAAGGACTTTCCCTGGGGAGGACCGTGGGCAGACACATTCCTCTGTGCCACCTGTGAGAGAACACAGAGCGCTGCCTTCAGAAGCACAGCAGCCACTCATCTTCCAACAAGCAAAACGTGAGCTGGGGCCATTTACATAACAGAGAGAAAAGCAGAAAGAAAACCTGTTCAGATCTCGTGTTTGAATGCAGATGGCAGGAGCAGCCATCCACAGCCAGCCCAAACTCACCCACAGCCAGACACAGGGCGTTCCTGTGTCTGTGTCCCATGGAGGTGAGGTGCCTGTCCCTGGGGATGAGTGCTCCTCATGGCACGTCCTGCCATCATTATGGGGTCAATGCTGGGCGCTCACCTCCCGGTTGGCGAAGCATCATGGAGAGATGGGAGGAAAAAAAGGAATATATACATGAATGTGGGAAAGAACACGTGGAACTAGAGTACATAATATGCATTATGTATAATACTAGTAATATCCAATCAGATAATACATATCACACATCATATGGTAACTCATTACTAACTGAGGGCAGTATTAACACACTGCTGTATTAACTGCATCAATATATGATGCTAATAATATTGTTCCTATGTACAAACCTACAGTAAGTACATCTCATCAAAAAAGAGTTGAGGCTGGTGGAGAATTTAGAGAACATCATCAGCCAAAATAGCTGAAGGCAGCTCCTTCACCACGAGAACCCACAGCCCCTCAGTGCCCCCACACAGTGTATGAGGTGCCACTGCTGTGTGCTCACAGAGGCAGAGCCAGGGCACCCCACTGCATCAGAAACATCTCCATGTTGGGCACCATTGCTGTGAGCATCAGTTCTCCTGGACAGATGCCATTTGAGACTGTTTTCTGCTGTCAGTGTTAGTGATAACAACTCAGCAGCAGCATTTCACAGTGTGCAGTGATGCCCTGGCTGAGAACATCCTGGATTTCACAGAGAAAAGAGCCTTATGCAAACCAAGGCTCTGCAGGTCTATGGAGGGGCTTACTGCTGCGGTGAACTGCCGGTGCAGGAGGATCACTGAGATAAAGTGGCTTCTGGGTTGTCAGGAATTTCCTTTCAGGTCTCTGGAAATAGCTCTGAGAGAAGCACTGAGAAGCTCAGGCTGAGCAGGAGGGGATTTTCTCTCCCATAACACTCTGCAGCTGCTTCCAGGCACCAAATAATATGAAATTCCCAAAGGTAAGAGGCTGTGCTGGCAGCAAGCCTGCCTCAGCACCCGGCTGCTGGCTGGAACCTCTGACACCACAAGGTTTTCCCTTTTAGCTGTGACTACAAACAACCCTGGAAGGTCTCCCATGGTGTTAATGGCTCTCATCTGCCACTTAAGCACGGAGCCATGTTCCATCTTCTCTGTGATCACACAGTAAACGAGACACAGAAAATAACTTCATTTCTGATGTCTTTCTGAACTTTTTGTTATTATTGAGTCCTGGGTTTGGCAATAGCTCTGTGATTTAAAGCTATTATTCAGGTTAGTTTGCACAACCTCAAGCAGCCACCACCATAAGTGAGTATTGATGGTGATGCAAGTGTATAAGTAGATCTACTTTTAGGTGCATTTCTGTGTTTTACAAACGCATGGCACCTGCTGAAAGCAAACAGCACTCCTCTGCTGGGCTCAGCAGGGCAGTGACTGCTTTGGAGCACTTCTACTGCACACAAGTGTTTTTATCCATGCATGAGTGCTTCTACTGCACACAAGTGTTTTTATCCATGCATGAGTGCATTTATACAGACATTCACACTCCCTGCAGTGTTGATAGAGCCCTGCAAATAATACAGTTGACAAGCCATCTCATTTTCCAACTCAAATTCTACCCACAGCTTTGACTTGCTGCCCTGCAGCCTCTGACAGGAAGCTTGTAGCCCTCATTACTTAGCATGCCCTTGGTCATCTCCTCAAGGAAAGCATCCCATGGGGGGAAATGCCATGTATTCCTCACCCCAGCATCTCCAAATGCCAATGATGGTGCATCTCACCTTGCACAATGCACAGAGACCTCCCACTGTCACAGCCTGCAGTTTCACAGCACTGCCCAGAGCGGAGAGGTTCCCCTTAAAGCAGAAATGCAATTGGTGCCATAACTTCTCCAGTGCCACCGCTGAAGTTTCTGGACCAAAAAAAAGCAAAGCGCTGTTGTGATGCTAAAGCAGATTTCTCCTGTGATGCTTTTAGTAGGGAGATTAATGTAGGTGCTCATAGAGTTCAGCTGCTAGTCTGAAAGCTGAGATTAATCACCCCTCTAAAGCCACCACTTGTAAGAAGTCCATCAGCATCAATACTCCAATGCAGCAGCCCTTTGCAGGGCAGACATTGACAGATTTAGGGGAATATTCTCACTTTCCCAGGTTGAATAGCTGCACACAACCAGGAGTTATGCAGATTTTTGGCACGTTTTACTCTGGAGCACCATGTGGGTGAGGCAGCACCCAGGGGCCAGCTGTCCCCTTCCATCCATACAGACCACACACCTGGAGGAGGAACACGAAATGACATTACCACATCACACAAACAGTCCTCAGAGCTGTCTGTCAGTGGCATAAAATCCAATGACATTGTGGAAGCTGAAGAGCAAGAAGGAGCAAAATGCCAGGCTGGTTCTCATTAAAAAAGAAAAAGGACCTTGGAGGGTGACTCAGGTGTCCTTTGTCACATCTGTGGGTCCATGGAGGGTCTTAATACCATCAGTGACACAACTGTGAGACAGTTCTCCTAGTGGGAAGTACCTGAAAGGGCTGCAAGGAAGAAGGGGACAGACACATGAGTGGGGGCTGTTGTGAAGGAGAAGGGGAATTGGTTCCAAACTCAAAAGAGGGGAGGTTCAGACCGGGTATAAGAAAGAAGTGTGTTGCAATGGGGGCAGTGAGGCACTGCATGGGCTGCCCATAGAGGTGGGGGTGGTCCCTGCAGACAGCCCAGGGCTGGGGATGGGCTCTGAGCACTGATGGAGCTGTGGGTGTCCCTGTGCATTGCAGGGGGTGGCACCAGGTGGCCTTTGGAGGTCCCTTCCAAATCAAACCATTCTGTGAAGCAGGTGGGCACCTCCAGAACACGAGCTTCAAGGTGCAGACCCTTGGGCCCACACAACAGCTCCCCACCACCCACAGGAAGGGTCACATCCCAGGCTCTGTGCCATAGGAACAGCCCGTGGGCTGGGCTGGCAGCACGGGCTCAGATGGGTTGCTGCTGTTGGGAAAATAACAGCTTCTTCCATGTATCCTCCTAAAATTAGGAATGTTTTATCCTAGGAAACAAATCCCTTCAGAGAAAAAAAGCAAGCAGAGAAATAATAATAATATCTTTTCATGGATAGGGAAGCAATCTTATTATTGCAGAACTATTACAACTTAGAGGTTTCTATCAAAAATTTTTCTAAGGGAGATAAATATCCCATTAAATGCCCAATTCAGTCCCAGAACTCCTCCATTTTAAAATCACCCAGAGGTCAGAGGCACACACACAATTATCTCTACGTCTCACTCTCTCTTACAAACCCTCCTATCGAAAAGGGACAGTGATTCCATTCAGGGTTACTCTGGCTTCAAGAAAGACAGAATTTTAGCAGGGAAGGCCCCTCAGTAGTGATGCTGAGAGATGGGGGTGGGCTTTTGTTTCAGAGAGCTCTACCAGGGTTACATCCGATTTTGTTAATGCAACTCCTGCTGTAGTCTCATCTCCATTATAAAAAGCATGTATTAGAGATGCATTAGAGCTATGTATTTCTATTTGTGCCAGTTGGGTAGGTTTAAATATGCCTTGGTTTCAATCTCATTTGTAAAAAGCCACATTAGAGCGATGCCTTCATCTCTCTTTGCATACATGGTGAGCCCTCAGAGACAAGGCAGGATATTGAAGAGAGCAGATCAGGGCTTTTTTTTTTTGTTCCTCAAGAGAGAGTTCAGTACAATCAACAGTTGATTTACATTTTTGAAGATCATCCAAAATAATTGGTATTTTAAAAAATTCCGGGGTTAACATCTTCTGTTATGGATTATTTTAAGCAATGTACAACGGTAGCAATTGAGAAAAACATTTTTCCAGTTGGCTTATTCTTAACCTCGGTGCAATTTTTCCCAATTACAACCAGAACCTCCTTATATGTTCTACATTTCTGCTGATTTCACTCATCCAGAATTGCTACAGAGCTAAAAACCTCTGACAGAAATCCTATTTCTTTAAGATTTAACTTCTATTGACTCACAGCTCTGGTGTTTTTGTTGAAAGAACACGAATTCTACAATCCTCTTATTTTCTCCTGTAATAGGGGCAGACAAATTCAACTCCTGATTGTGCAGTCTGCCATGCAAGCGCATGACTTGCATTTTCCTCTCCTGTGTATACACAGTTCTGTGATTTGTGGCAAGTAATTGGGAAATGAGATCATTCCTCATTACAGTATTGGACTCCTGGTGCAGTACCAGGGCACCATGTCTTTGAATCCGCTCCATGTGGATGACCCTAAAGCATGGAAGAGACACAAGGCTTCCTTAGAAGCACAGCAGCATCATGTGGTAGCCAAAGATGCTCTGTTTATTCATTTCTTTCTTATTACTTAATTTCTAAACGTAGTAGGACCCTTTGGAGAGGCCCAAACTGCAGCTGGCACAATTGCAATGAGAGAAGAGCAGTGCTGGAGGCCATTGGGATACCAGCAGCACCAACACGAGCAGTGCCCACGAAACACCACTTAATTTATGCTTTCCCAAAAAGGCAAAAACTGCTGTGGTTTGACTGCCTCTAATATCCAATTATCTCCATGTTTCACTGAAGATGGCTGGACAAAGTCTGAGCTCTGATTTCTAATTCCCAGCTCTCCCATGTGCTGTCTTTCAAGCCTGGCGTTCGCAACTTCAGAGCATCCCCAGGTGCCACAGTGGGGAGGAGTGAGGCAGCAGCTCCTCCAACACACCGCCCTCATTGTTCTGACCTAGAACTTAAATTTGAATATAAAAGACACCACTGAACAAAGAATTACTTCTGCGATTCTCTGATCCTCATTCCACACAGCAGAAATCCTCAGGAAGATGAGAGTTCTCCTCCTGCCCCTTTTGCAGCTGATAGCAATCAGGAGCATAGGAGGGCACACAGCTCAGCCCGCATCCCAGAAGCACATCTTGCTCATAAACACTTTCTTCCAACAGCTTCAGAATTCAGCTCTGCTCCTCAATTCACTGCCACATCAATGTGGTCCTGGGAGATTCATGAGTGGCACAACGCATCCCCTCCTTTTCACTTTTGCACCAAGAGCTGCATCTCCCTTTACCCTCCCATGCTGCAGTCCATCCGTCACCTCAGTGGAAATCCCCACTTCATGTGGTTTTCCAAGCAAGCAAATTTTGCTATGGGATGAGCTCACAGCAATATCAATTTTCTTCAAGAGTTTGTAGTTTTGGGGTGTGGTGCATCACACCTGCCCCCCAACAGCAGAAATAACAAATAACAACCACAGCAGAGTGCATCCCAAAGGTGAGAAACAGGGGATGAATGGCAGTGGCTAAGACATTCTCTGCCAAAACTGGTAAGCATTTTGAAGTATCTACACCACAGTGCCACAGTCACAATGTGCCCACATCCCACCAGCAGCGCCCATGGCAAGGAGCAGCCCCAGCTGGTGAGCAGCAGTTTTGCCTCCTCTCCCCACACCCATGAGATGCAGACAGGATGGGGTACGTGGATTTGGGGCCAATTAACCCATTCCAGCCCCTCTGACAAACACACAGAGCATTTTTGCCAAGGGTGTCCAACCATGACGTACACTTTCCATGCTTGAAAGCAAATGGCATGAGGGTGCCAAAAGGCATTGCAACTTAAGCAGTCATCCATCATTCATTCATGCTTTCACACCAACCATCCCATGCTTTCTCAACAAAAAACCATCTTTGGCACAAAGGAAGCTCAGATTTTCCTTGATAGATCCATCCTCATGGAGCTGAAGGCATCTCTCTCCACAGATCCAGCACTCAGCATTCCAGCAGCACACAGGCTCTGCTGTTCCTTTTTCTTTTCTTTTCTTTTCTTTTCTTTTTTAATCTAAATCATTCCCTCTGTATTTCCTCAACACAGAAATAACAGGAACTGTGCACTGGTTTGGGGGTTTCTCTTCAATTTTAAATTTACTTCTAATTTGTGACCTTGAATACCAGGATTTTGCCCAAAGCAAGGTTTTATTGCCATGTTATCAACTCCAGAAAATAAAACCCTCCTTTTATAAAATGTAACAGACCTTTAATTAACCATAATGATAGTTCTGGGTGCCATTATCACACATTTTAGCTACAATGAAAAGCTTTTAGGAGAGATGACAGCAAGTTCAGCCCATATTTCTCTGCTTTCCCATGCCCAGAGTTATGGAAGGAAGCACTCAGCTCCCTGTGCAAAATGCAGTATGAGAGGTGCAAGAATTTGGCCAAAGGATCAAAAAGGAAAACTAAAATGAAGTACAGTATAATCTTTTACATCAGTATTCTGAAGAGAAAATGGCTTTGGGAAGGACAGCCCCAGGTGAGATCTCCTCCTGCCCACATCCTGGTTCTGTTTTCTATTTATGATTTTCCAGTAATTCTAGGCCCTGCTTCCCATTCTTCAGAATAACAGCTGGGTAAGAACTTGCATCTCCTGTCACACCAGTTGCAGGAGGTGGAATGGGCAAACCTCCCAAATGAACCCTCTCACTGAAAAGCATTCCCACTCCCATGCATCAGCCCTCTGCGTGCCCTGGCAGAGGGGAACTGCTCACCACCAACTCTGCTTTCTGAACCTGCAGTCTGTTAGCCAAGCATGAAGTAGTTGGTTTCCCTCTTCCCTCTGCAAGCCATTGGGGCAAGCCAGAAAGCTGCAACCACGTGGCCAAGTCACCACTTGAGAACACAGCACCCATCTCACAAAGGGCTGTCACCCTTCACACGTTGGTTGGGGTTGGAAGGGAGATTATCTGGTCTGACCCAACTCCTTGGTTGTACCAAAGCGTCCTCAAACCTCTTCCTACCGAGGACAGCACCTTTCATTAACTAACATTTAAGAATATCAAACCGTGATTTATTTTGATTGTAGCCAAATGCATCCCAGGGTCCCATCCCCATCAACACCCACCTGGTTCCTTTTCCAGGCACAAGACACAGTGTGGTCATGACCTCCAAAACAGATGCATGTGAGATTCTCCTGTCCCATCCAGATCTTCTCCAAGATTCCTCAAATGCAGCCAAATCTTTCAGTAAATGAATCCTAGCGGAGACTACTTCAACTTTACTAACAGTTGCTGCCAAAGACGTGATGACTTTAAAAAGCACATCTACTTCTTGGACTCGATTTGTATTTTTTAGGTCACTCTGTAGCAAGTAATAGTGGTTACTTATGTACTTTCCTAATTAGCTGGGCAGATAATCCACATGATATCCAGGTAGGCTGCTCGTGGAAGACTTTGGCTGAGCTGTTGCTCCCCAGAGCCACCAGCCCCACGTCCTGTAGGATGGCTGATGTTACAGCCTGTGTGGCTGCCAACAGAGTGAGAAATATCAGCTGCAATTTATTTTCTTCCTCCACATCAACAGCTTTCAAAGAAGAACAAACTTCGGCTTCAGCACCCCAAAACTGTTCCAGCGCCAAGCAAAAAACTCCTGCTAGTCTTGAAATTAATGTTTTCATTCTCTAGCAACACCAGTACCTCAGCTGGGGAAATAACAGAGATATCAATGCAAAACACAGTACTCGACCAGGAGGAAAGCATTTCAGTATTATGCAGAAAAGTCTCTCAAAGGACACACTGTGATAAAAAATACATATGGTTAAGAAGGAATTGTACTTTAATATGCTAACCAGAAATGGAAAAAAATCAATAGCAGCAATTTAAGTTTGCAACCAGGAAAAACAGATATGGTGGAGTGGATGTTCAGAACGGCCCTCTGGCTGCTCAAAATGCTTCATCAGGTATTCTCATATGTTTGATTCGAATAGCTACAAGATACAGGATATCAAGGGGATGGTGAAAATCCAAAGCTGTGTTGACTCTTCTGGTCAGCTGCACTCATGCAGGGCCAGGCCAACAGCACGGAACAAAGATCACTTTATTTGCTAAATAGCTTAGCAGTATGCAAGAGAGAGGTGACTGATTATTAATATTTGCATTTGAAGGCAAGTCCATCTCTAACAGTTGTCAGCTCAAGTAAATGCTCTCCTCCAAAAGGAACTTCCTTAGTGCTACTTCCATCTAATCCACTTTCCAAAGACTCGTTCAAATGAAGGATTCCCCAAGCATGCTTCTGTATGTGCAAAGAGGATCCCTCCTGACAGCATCTTTAGTAACTTGTAAGATCTTGAAGCTCAGAAACCATATCTCTAGCACTGGCAGCTCAAATAGTATATGTTATCAGCTTCAAAGTGCTTGGCCCTGGGGTAGAGCAGAGAACTACTTTTGCACACCTCTGCAATTAAGAAGAAAATTAAAAGCTTTAAAAAAATGTAACTTTTTGTACAACGTGAAAACCTATTTTCCATTTTGCTACTGCTAGAGGTACTTCATTTGTACACAGCTAAGTCAACACACTGCTCACTGATGCCTTTTCATCCATATCCATGCTCGTGATGCAATGTGTTTCCACAAAACTCAATGGTGAAGGCAAACGTTAGGAAAAAAATATATATATGTCAGAAGGCCAAAGAGCTTTGCTACAGCCAACAGCATATTCCAAAGCCAGGTTTTGAAGGGAAAAAGATAAGGATTGCAAAGGCAGCTGAGGTGGCCAAGGAGGCTGTGGATGCCCCATCCCTGCAGGCATTCAAGGCCAGGCTGGATGTGGCTCTGGGCAGCCTGGGCTGCTGGTTGGCGACCTGCACACAGCAGGGGGTTGGAGCTGGATGAGCACTGTGCTCCTGTGCAACCCAGGCCATTCTATGGTTCTGTGACTCTATGAAGGTCCCAGGACTCAGGGAACACTGTAGGTTAAATACCTTTATGAAATGATGCTGTGCTTTTGAAACGGTTTGGAGAAAATCATATTTAATGAACACCTATAAAATATTTAAGGAGATGAAAGGGAAGAAAGAGCATTACATGAAATGGACTGGACGGGAAGGAAATGTTTAATTACTGATGCAACAACAGAATGCACAATGACCCAAAGCAGCCTCCAGATCTGTTCATTCTGTGGGCATTTTCATCTTCCTGCTCGTCTTTTGTACTTTTTCATTCCTTTTTATCACATTGCCTATATTATCATAACCCCCAGTGATATACGACTTGGTTTTACAAATGCCTGACTAACTAAATTAAAGAATGAATTACTACAATATTTAAATATCCCTTCAGTAAGCCTTCTTAGCAATTAAGAAACAATGATCATTAGCTGAATACTTATTTAAGCACTCCCAGTTTTAGCAAGAACTGCACAATCAGCAACGATTACACGTTAAAGAACACTTTTGCTTGACTCTTAAAGGAGAAAAATGTCCAGAGGAAATTCCTAATGGAGATTCCCCAAGGTCACCCCCCCTTCTTTTAGGCTAGGACTCATTTCTGTACTGGTTCAGCTGGCATTGTTGTGGGGTGTCAATATGGGCAGTGAATGCTGCAGCTCGAGGTGTTCCTCCATGCCAGCACCCTACAGAAGGTAGCACCCTACATGCATCTCTTTCACAGAAAGTACTCACTATAAACCTCCATTCTCTGTGACTTATTCACATTACTGACAAGTATTCCTGACCACTGCATGTGTCCTGTCGACCTCGAGTGCATTGGGCAGCAAGAAATTCCCTGCACATCAGTAGCCTTTCATTTCTCAAGTCAAGCCATTAGAAGGAGCCTGGGCAACCTAAACACATCCAAAGCCCTGACCAACCCTACCCTACCAAGGTCAACCTTCAGTGTTTGCCAACACAGGAGGTGTCCCCAGCACCAGTAACAAAATTTTAGCCCCTTGCTCACACCTACCAGTAGAAGAGTCTTTGAATCCCAGTCCCCTCATTTGTTGCAGATTGATTCCATTGCTGCTTTCTCTACAAATTGCTTTTCTCCCCAGAGATTCAAGCAAAGCTTCTGGCCAGGAACACTGTCAGCTCCAACTTAACTCCTTGATTCAAGCCTTCCTTCTTGGGCGAATTCGTCCTGCTGAGTGACATGTCCCTGGTGGTGACCCACACCTACAAAGTCTAAAGCAAATGCAAACAAGCTCAAAGAGCTGAAGGTGTGCTTTGTGTCAACATGATCAGTGTATTAGAGTGACAGCATGGGGACGAGCACGTGGTCTCAGCCACAGCAGCTTCACACATCCCATTGCATTCTGAGGACATTGAGCTGGGTCAGGGCCCAGCTGCCAAATATTGCACTCAGCTCCCCCAGCCTTCCTCTGGGTTCTTTTCTTTCCTTAAACAAGCCTCTGGAATATTTTATATGAATATGTAACCCCCTTTTTCAAGAATACAAAAGATCTCACACCTCATCTGCCATCGCCAGGTTACTAAAATTCTTTGCTGCACACATCTTGACACCACCCATAGACCCACAAATCCAACTTAATATGCTTTTATTCCAAGAAGGAATGGGTGCTTTTCAACATACTGCTCCATGGCCCCCCGTGAATGATTACATGCTTAGGAATTATGCCACTGTGTAAATTCCCAGTACCAAGTGATCTTGCTGCAGACCAAATTCTCACACAAGCACATTCACATCTGCATAATGCAACATATCCCAGGCCCTGAGAGGGGTAAATAATTGATAGGATCCACTCATTTTTCATCTTCTTGCTTTTCCAATTCCTTTTTCTACCGTACATCAGAGTGCTCCTAGGGCACCACAGTGTTGAGAGAGGCAACTTCTGCTGGGGCATCGCACTGCTCAGCGCTGTGGCAGACGCTGTACCACGCACTGGTTATCCCAGGGGGTGCTCGGCCACGTGCTCAAAGCCATCCTGATTATTACAGTATTTCCCAGAATTACTCACTGTGTTCTCAAAGCAGGAAGCTGAATATTCAATGCATGCGCCAAATCAGGACATCACTTGCCAACCCCTTTGATGAAGGTGAGCGTGCTGTTAAGTAGGACACTGCGTAGTGCAGGATGCACACACAGCAAAGGCAGCTCCTCTGATTTGGGCAGCATTAAGGTTTCAGGGGAAGACGCTCAAAAACATCACCGATAATGAAAAAAAATAATCAGGAACTGGAAAGATTTTCTTCTTCTTTCCCACAGCACTGCTCCTTGGGTGCTCTCATCTCTGGCTGCTGTGCAGTACGTATTTGCAAAGAAAAAAAATAAAGAGAAACTAAGAGAAGCAAGAAAAGCAAAAGAAGTGAGAGAAGATTGAAGGCCGCATGACAGAAAGAGAAATGAGAGACTGATCCATTTCCTTTGTAGTAATTTTGTGAAGGAAAGACAGCGTTGTACAAAGGATCAACCAGACTGCCTGCACTTTTGATCAACCTGCCCTTCAGAGGGAAAAATCACACCATTAGAGGTGCGCTCTGTGCTCTGCGGGAAACCTCATTACGTGCACTGCTCCCACAGAGCTCTCTCCACCCATCACAACCAACGGGTGCTGAATCTCCCCCCTCTCACACAGCATTTCTTCCAGAAGACGATGCCTGTGCTGTGATTTACAGTGCATCCAGAGTGACTCCCTGTGGCCCTTGGCGATGCACGTGGATCGCACGTCTGTTTGGCAATAATTCTACTCCTACTCAAAGCTCATAAAATCCAATCATGGGGGAGGGGGCGAAAGGGCACCTACATCACCAGAATGTCAGCATCTCCGATGATAATCAGTGGCCACGCATTGAAACATCATTCATCTGCATCCTAACATGCACTTGGCCCCACAGTGATCCAATGCTGCTGGAGGGGCATTAGGAGCAATGTCTGCTCCAGAGAGCAGCCAGGTGCTGGCACAGCTGCCCAGGGGTGGGCAGTCCCCATCCATGGAGGCGTTCAGAGCCATGGGGATGTGGCACTGAGGGATGTGGGCACTGCAACTGCGGGGTGGGTGGGGGTCTCAGGGATCTCAGAGGGCTTTTCCAACCAGCTGATGACTGGAAGATACGATTCTATGATCTCCATCAACCTCCAAGGGGTGCACACAAACCAGCGACAAGAGGAGCAAGGAGCAAACACCAGAACGCCCTGAACTTCACCGTGATGTTATTAGTTCATCATTTGTACCATTCCGTTCTTTGCAGATCCATTGCACGTCCTGTGTCAGGAATTAAGCACAGCTGTGTGTGAACCTCAGGATCTACAGTAGCTGTGTGTCCCTTTCCCTCAGCTTGGAAGCCACTCAATCCCTCACATCAATTAGGGGGCAGCAGTCCGTCAGCTATTTTCGTATTTTCTTGGCATTAGAGGTTTTAGTGCCTGTGAGCAGAAAGGAAGAATAAATACAGCCCAAATTAAATCACTCCAGCTATCAGACAAATGAAAGTCTTCCCTTTGCTGCCAGCAGCTCTGACCTCACCTCGAGCGCAGGTCTGGTCACACATCCTCAGCCCCAGTGATAAATTATGCATTTGTCAGCTCTATGAATCACAGCCACCATAGATAATCCGTTTTGTTCCCACAATACAGCTTTCTTCTAAATAAGAAACTGAGCATCACTCTACCTCTAAAATCAGATCTGCTTTGCTTTGTGTTGGAAAAAGAAGACAGATTACCCCTAATGGTGCCTTGTATTCTGCTACAAAAGCCCCGGGAGATGCGAAATGAGCAGAATTATATGGAACCAAAGAATATGTGGAGTGAGCTCACTAAGTTGAAAAGAATTACAGAGAGGCTTCACGATTTGTAAAATGATAGGAGTGTGAGGCAAAAGGACCAAGTTAAGCTGTGAAAAGAAGATCCATCCAGTTAGGATAAATTTAATTAAATCGCCCTGTCTTCTAATAACTGGGAGCAATACAGAAAAGAGTCTTAGAATCACAGAATGGCCTGGGTTGCAAAGGAGCACAGTGCTCACCCAGCTCCAACCCCCTGCTGTGTGCAGGTCACCAACCAGCAGCCCAGGCTGCCCAGAGCCACATCCAGCCTGGCCTTGAATGCCTGCAGGGATGGGGCATCCACAGCCTCCTTGGGCAACCTGTGCCATTGCCTCACCACCCTCTGGCTGAAAAACTTCCTCCTCACATCCAACCTCAACCTCCCCTGTCTCAGTTTAAAACCATTCCCCCTTGTCCTATCACCATCCATCCTTGTAAACAGTCATTCCCCCTCCTGTTTATGCACTCCCTTCAAATACTGGAAGGCCACAGGTGGCACATCCCTCCATCTAAGAAAAGAAGATGGGAAGAAAATATAAAACAGAGATGGATGTCAGGCAGGGGTGAGAGGAGAACACCCAGCCCTGGGAGCAGACGTGGCACACAGCAGGCTATGCTCCCACCACTGCCTTTATTCTCATAAGACTCTGCAGTCACAGAGAAAACTCAAAGCCCTTCCACAGTCAGTGGTAGAACTACTCCTTTGGTAACTATTCTGACACAGGATTCAATTACTTTGCATCTGTACCAGGCCCAGCCATGAAGAGATCAGGATTGTCCTTTGTCTGATGCTTTGCTTGCAACTGTTAACAAGCTGTTTTCCGTGCCCACTCCTGCAAGGCGAAGGGGTTTGAGCCCCTGCCTGCAGGAAAAACACACAGCCATTGGTTAGGGCCCTCTGCACAGGGGAGGCACAAGCAGAACACAACCAGGCAAAGCAAGGCTGCATTCCTACAGAGCAACAATTAAGAGCAAAAATAAAAGGAAACAGCCAGTGCTGCCCCTCAAGCATCTGACCAGAGCGGGCTAAAAATGCAGCGTAGAATGGAGAGGAAAAAAAAAAAGAAAAAGAAAACAGGTGGTTTTCAAGCCTGGCTAAATATAGCTGGCTCAATTTTCTTTCTAATGCCTTTAAAGATAGGAACTGACAGCAGAGATGGGGACTCAGGCTGTCCGTGCTCAAACCGCAGAGCGGACGGCGCTGGAGGGGACCTGCAGAGGTGACCCGATCCCAACCTGTAATATTTTATTTCACATCTCAGATGAAGTTTATTTCCACTTTCCCCTATAAAAGTGCTCCTACTTTTGGGCTGTACCTGCCTGCCTGTCTCTGTCCCTTCCCCCCCAGTGCATACACACGCAGGCACTCCTTTCGTCCTAAATACACCAGTGTGGCTCTCTTCTTTAAAGCAATCTAAGATCTCAAGTTCTATTTACGTTAGAAAGGAGACTGTTCAACATTTCTAGCTTCTATTTACTGCACTTTGCTTTTCATTTATTATTGCAAGGGCTCCCAGCTCCTCCTTGCTCACCATGGCTTAGCACAGCCAAAAACAGTGCTCACACCCTCAGCTTTTGGCACCTGCAGGTTGGTTGGCTTTTTTTTTTTTTTTTTCCTTTTCTGGCTTTGTTTTACTGTTTACATCCACAATGAATGCTCACTCAGTGCAGCTGTAAGCACAGGTAAAACAAACACCTCGAATCACAGCATCTGCCAGGCTGCTTCCAACCAGGTGCCTCGCTGCACTGCTTCTCCTTTAAACAGCTCTGTATTTTGTACACTGATACAACCTCCCCTCCTTTACTCAGCCATGCCACATGCATTCTGCTTTGTGCACTTCTGTGTATCCCTCCTGTGCTAATCATCCCAGCCTATTCTCCTTTAGGCCCGAACGAGATGTACTACATTAATCAGTTGATTGTTATTAACCCAGTTACATTGTATCTTTGCATAATGCTGCTCCATCTCTAAATCCATAGTCTAATCAGGTATTATGACATATTTAATGATATTACTTGCGTGCTTCATAGTAATCCTCTGATGATGCATCGGGGCTTTATGGTTAAAGCCTGCTGCAGTCTGAGCCCGGGTGCTTTGTGGGCCAGGATTGGGTACCAACAAGGCAAGGCTGCTCTGTGTCACAACAGAACGCCCGTGTCATGTTCCTATGGGGGAGAGAAACACCACACCACAACCAGTTTCTGTTTCCAGGAGAGAATAAGGGAACAGCTGGATGTGGAGCTCTTGGAATGAGTACACAGGAGGGTAACTAAGATGATCAGAGGGGCTGGAGCACCTCGCCTATGAGGAAAGGTTGAGGGAACTGGGATTGTTTAGCTCGGAGAAGAGAAGGCTCCAGGGAGACATCATTGTGGCCTTGAAAGGAGCGTATAAATAGGAGGGGGCATGGCTGTTTACAAGGGTGGATAGCGATAGGACGAGGGGGAATGGTTTTAAATGAGACAGGGGAGGTTTAGGTTGGATATTAGGAGGAAGACTCCAGGGACACTTCATTGTGGCCTTCCAATACTTGAAGGGTGTGTATAAACAGGAGGGGGAATGACTGTTTACAAGATTGGATATCGATAGGACAGGGGGAGGTTGAGGTTGGATATGAGGAGGAAGTTTTTCCACCTAGAGGGTGGTGAGGCACTGGCACAGGTTGCCCAAGGAGGCTGTGGATGCCCCATCCCTGCAGGCATTCAAGGCCAGGCTGGATGTGGCTCTGGGCAGCCTGGGCTGCTGGTTGGCGACCTGCACACAGCAGGGGTTGGAGCTGGATGAGCATTGTGCTCCTGTGCAACCCAGGCCATTCTATGGTTCTATGAAAAGAAGTATGAGGTGTAACTCACCTGAGCAGCCCAACTAGTGCTGCCTGTGGTCAAAGACAACAGCAAAAGCTCCACATCCCCTCTGCACCCGCCCCAGAAGCAAGCTGTGAGTTAGGAAGGGAATGAAAAACAAGATCACCCTCAGCAAGCAGAATAAAAGCACCTTTACCTGCCAGTGGGTGCACCCTCACTGCTGGGGCAGCAGAAGCAGGGCAGACTCAAGCAGGGAAACCCAAGGTTTCCCTCCTGCCAGCACCGAGGGGACACAGAGCAGCTGCCTGTAAAAGAGAGCAGTCAGCAGCAGGAGCCCAGCAAAAAGCAACCAGGTGAGATGAGAACCCGGCCAGGATTTCCCCTGCAACACTCTGTAATCTTCCTGCTCAAGGAAACAAACCTAATTAGCCAGTGCTAAAATAAATCCCTGGTGGGCTGGGAAGGCAAACCATGCTGCTCAGCTGCACGCAAGCCAGCAAGCAGTGCTCACCAGCAAGTGGAAATTAACCAATACAACAAAAAAGATCATACAAATTGCAACTGAATACTAAAGGAATGATTACAGATGGAACAAAAGTACATTTAAATTATCAGCCCTGGTTTTGTTCTTTAACTTTTAGATACAGTAAAGAGCTCCCATAGGAGCGGGCTGTTTGGTTCATGGATGCACCCAATGTTCTGGTTCTCCTGGAGTTACCTATGGGCTGAATCAGTCCTTCCATAGCAGAGTCCAATCCCAAACAATTTGGCTGCCAGGCATCCTCAGTACCACAAAATGGCTTTAGGAAGACACACATTAAGTGACACATTAAATATGTAGCTTGGAGAAGAATGACCTGCATGCACCTTTCTGCAAAGCATGCGGATGCTGTGAGTACAAAAGGGATGTGCTGAACTGAGTGGTGGCATTTGCAGTATCTACACGAACTTTCTGGGAATCATTAATGTATTTTAATAACCACTGCCACATTAACCAAAGGCACACTATGCAATATAGATGCTGCTTAATTATTAACATGTTGACAACAATTTTGCAAATAATGAACTAATTGCTCCCGTTATTTATTTTCCAATTATCTGCAAGCACTCAACTCTATTCTCTGCACAGAGGGCTGATGGCTGTGAGCTCAGAAAGGACAATGAGTGAGAGCCCAACGCCACCAGCACAGTGCATGGTGCCACTGTCAGTGACAGCCCAGCCCCACCAGCAGTGTCACAGAAAAATTGAATGGCCTGGGTTGCAAAGGAGCACAGTGCTCATCCAGCTCCAACCCCCTGCTGTGTGCAGGTCGCCAACCAGCAGCCCAGGCTGCCCAGAGCCACATCCAGCCTGGCCTTGAATGCCTGCAGGGATGGGGCATCCACAGCCTCCTTGGGCAACCTGTGCCAGTGCCTCACCACCCTCTGGCTCAAAAACTTCCTCCTCATATCTAACCCAGTAAAACTAATAAAAGCTATAAGAATAGTAACAAAACTAGGCTGATGAGCTTCAGTCATTCACTTTGCCCAGCAGTGGTTTCCAGGTGCTTTGGAGGAGCATGAAACTCCTGAGCTGCTCCTGACTGCTCTTCTCAGATGGATCTCCTGTTCCACGATCAGGAGTTGCTAATTACAGCCAGCTCTTAAGGTAAGGGTAGACTCTATGCTGTTATTAGGATGCCTCCTTTTGTCACAAAAGACCTTTTTCCCCTCTTATGAGCAGTATTTTAAGTTACAGCACTTAGTAGCCTTTTTCTTCCCAGCAGCTTTGCAAAATCCTCCTTGTTATCTCTGTTATAAGACTTCTGGCCCTTCAGTTATCTCAAATGGGATGCGACAAAATCAAGTTGTCAGGCCAGGCTGATCTTTGGGAGAACAAGAAGGTAATTTCTTTGGACCTGAGGGCCTCTTTGTGTCTCCTGTCAACAAAGTCAACAAAAGCACAGACAGTTGTCTTTGCTACCAGGTGCTGTAGGGCCACTGATACCTCAATACAGGAGGCCCCCCTCCATTCTGCACCCTCCCTTACTATTCCTTTCCTTTGGGAAGTGCTCCACGTGGCTCCCTGGGAGCTAAGTAATGAAAAGGGCATCTTCTCACCCTCAGTCAATGTCACCTCCTCACCCACACCGCCCGAGCTCCCCCAGCCCAAGAGAGCAGCCCTCTGTGCTACTCACACTAATGGCAACGCTTTCAAACAGTTGTCATCCACTTTTATATGGGATTTTAATTGATCAGCTTCCTCTGGATTATAAAATGTTATTGGGCTCTTTACATCAGTCATCTTCTCAGAGCTTTTTATGTGCATCTCCGCCAGTGAATCAGTCTGAAATTGCCTAAAAGCAAATCCTGATGGCTGCCTCACTAATGCTCATCTTCAGAGACTTTCATCTTCTGCTTCAGCTTTTTAGTGCCAGCTGACGTACACTATTTGTCCACCTTGGGCAGAGGATCCTCATCAGCTGTTGGCTCTTTCTGAATTCAGCTCCTTTGTGCCCTGTGTTTGTGTTACAGCATGTGATCATCTCTGTGCTTCACTTTGTTTGTTAGCCTTTGCTCTGTGCTTTAAGTCGATAATTTTTGGAAGCCCTGCACTTTCCTCAATAGGATTTGTGTTGCATTTCGTCCACATTCCTTCCAGCATCACTGCCCCATCAGCCACCTGCCATGCAATCACAGAACCATTCAGGCTGGAAAAGCCTTCTGAGACCCCCAAACCCACCGTGCCCACAGCCCACGTCCCTCAGTGCCACATCCCTGTGGCTCTGAACACCTCCATGGATGGGGACTGCCCACCCCTGGGCAGCTGTGCATTGCTCCTAATAGACATTGCTCCTAATGCCCCACCTGCCCCAGCAGACAAAGCCAGGCTTCCATGCTGACGTGCTCTGTGTAAGACTGAATGGATGTTTTCCTCAGTAAGAAGGTGCTGCTGTTCCTTCCAGCAGGCTGTATAATTCATTACACTGAAGTGGGCAGCATGCAGTCCATACTGTGTAGATATAATATAGAAAAGATACCAGCTAGGACCAAAGCAACTGCCGTCAGTTATAAGTAATGTGTGCAAATTGATTATATGTAATTCCAAGTTTGGTACCAAACCCCAGAGGCTTATTTTTCCTGCTTGATTTCACAGTAAACGCTATTAAACTAAAGCAGTTTCAATCACCACCTCCTGGAAAAGGAATGCTATGTAGCACATAATTATGCTCTTTCATTAGTTAAATCTGCTTCTGTTTCTCTGGAATATTCCTGAGCATCCCTTAAACTGGGAAGTCCTCAGCAGCTGTGCAGTGCCTCACCTGGCTGTGGCAGACCATGATTTGATGACCATTGTGCTGGTGGGGCTGGGCTGTCACTGGTGCCCCCATTTAGGAGGAAGTTTTTGAGCCAGAGGGCAGTGAGGCACTGGCACAGGTTGCCCAAGGAGGCTGTGGATGCCCCATCCCTGCAGGCATTCAAGGCCAGGCTGGATGTGGCTCTGGGCAGCCTGGGCTGCTGGTTGGTGACCTGCACACAGCAGGGGGTTGGAACCAGATGATCACTGTGCTCCTTTGCAACCCAGGCCATGCTGTGATTCTATGATCTATAATGGGGTTTTCATTAAATTCTCTATTTTGATTCTCTATAACATTTAAGATTAAATTCAGCAAACAGCCAATAAATTGGGTTTTTCATCCTGTTTAAACTTAAAGCCAAATAAATTCAGTATCATAAACTCCACAGGATCTCTAGGTTTCAGAAGAAAAGCCATAAAACCATCACATTGATATGCTCACCTCTGCAGTTTTCAGCATGTGAACCATTCACTGTCACATCTGCTCCCCCTGCACCACACACAGGATGGATATTCATGTCACCACATGTCAGTGTAACTGCAGCATCTCTCAGCTGTGCCCAAGGGGAGCTATGGAAGCACAACACACCTTTACACCTCCCACCCTGGCACGAGCTGCAGCAGAAGCCTTTCTGTAAGCTGCTTACCTGTGAGCAAACAGAGCTTTGGAGTGGAAAAGATGGAATCCAGGTGACACCACCCCAAATTCTCAGGGATGGGAGAGCTTGGCCACGTTCTTGCACCTGTTGGGGCAACCCAGAACCCTCATTGCCCACAGTGCTCCTGCATAGAACCAGAGAGCATTCAGGTTGGAAAAGCACTCTAAGGCCCCCAGGCTCAATCCATCCCACCATGCCCACCAACCCTCAGTGCCACATGTTACTGCATCCTCCTTTCAGGTCGTTGAGGTCGCAACTTAAATCAGTGCCCAGGGACAAAGCTTGCTGCTCCTGGAGCAACGCTGCAAGCTCAGGCTGCTGTTGCTCTGCTTGAACTGCACACAAGGCAGCCACAAAGCCACAAGACAGTTTAACCACAGTCATGCAAAACAACAAGAGAGAGAACGTGACTTTTCCTCATCAGTGCTTTAAAGCCAGCACCTGTGGCACTTCCAGCATGAAGAGTCCTCCACCGATACCCC
Organism: Centrocercus urophasianus; assembly: GCF_019232065.1. Taxonomy (NCBI): domain Eukaryota; kingdom Metazoa; phylum Chordata; class Aves; order Galliformes; family Phasianidae; genus Centrocercus; species Centrocercus urophasianus. Next base: position 1,033,549 of record NW_024884722.1, read on the forward strand.
GAATGGCAGCGATGGTGATGTGCACCTCCTTTGGCTACCAGGAGCATTTCTTGGGATGAAAGAGACATAACAGACGGGGGCAGGGAGGCACGATTTGTTCGTGTTCTCAAAGGCATTTGATAAAGTCCCAACCTACCTGGAGGCTGTAAAGGAAACACAGTTAGCACCGGGTGAACGATCACGTCTTGTCGCGGATTAAAACAAGTTAAGAGATAGGAAAGAGAATAGAAATAAATGGCCAATTCCCAGCATAGAGAAAGGTTAATGGTGTAGTGCCCCGGGGATCAGTCTTCGGGCTTCTGTTTTTCAGTGTGATCATTAACAGTCTGGAGAGGCAGGGGCTGGCAGGGCAACAAGAGAACCTAGCAGCATTGCTGCAGCTTGCTGCGGGCAGCAACATGCACACAGTGGTGCTGAGCGCCCCCAACAGCTCAGGCTGTGCCTTGGGCACCTCCAGGGATGGGGACAACACAGGACTTCCAGCAAAGGTCCCCAATGACAAACTCAGGTGCCTCAGGACTCTGCCAGCGTGGGGCTCACAGGTGGCTCACAGCATCTCCCCCTGAGAGCAGCCCTACATCAGCTCCACAATTACACACGTGCCTTCACCATGCCCCAGGGCATTAACAGTATCGAGATGTAGACATCAATATTTTCTTTATTAACACACCCCCTATCGCTATCAGAATCACAGGGAATGGTGGCTTTAATAAAAAAAGATCAAGAAAACCCAGTGCTGACACCACTAATACCTCCTTACCTCTCTACAGACACAGCCAGAGCAGGACGAGATAGCAATTTAGAGGAGACAGGATGAATGTCAGCTCTGACAGATTACTTCTTCCATTGGCAGCGGTAATCTTTTCAAAGGGCACTGACTAAAGGAGCAGCACAGGAAAGCAGTTCTCACCTGGAAAGGAGGGGAGATGCTTCCCAATGGGGCTGAGAGCTGCAGTGCTGCACAGCACAGGTGGGTAGGGAGCAAAGCTGTGGTTACTGATGAAACATACTGGAAACGTAACATCCTGCTGGGAATCATTAATGTGGAAGATGAAAGAAAAAAAGAATGCCTCCCTGGAAGCATTCAAGGCCAGGCTGGATGTGGCTCTGGGCAGCCTGGGCTGCTGGTTGGCAACCCTGCACATAGCAGGGGGTTGGACCTGGATGAGCAATGTGGGCCTTTGCAACCCAGGCCATCCTATGAAAAGGATGTTCTGAGGGTGATTTTGTTGTTTGCAACTCAGTTACTACTTTGCCCAATTGAACCCATCACCCTGGAGTCTCAGGGTAGGCTGTGAGCAGGGCTTCCCTGTACCACAAAGGCCATCAGCCCATTGATGTGTGGTGGGCTGGAAATGAAGTGGCAGCCTCTTCTGCCCCTCCCATGCTGCAGGGCTAGGAAGAGAAGAACTTCGATTCTCAATGATTGATTTTCCTTTTTCTAAACAACAAAGAAGCATATTCCTGCGTGCTCACGTAGAAGAATGAAACATCTGTCCTTACACACAGGGATAGGCTGGTTTAAATCATCTGTCAATATTTTTCTACCAACCTGGCTATAATGAAATTAATCCAGGAAATTCACAGGGAACTGATCTGCTGAGCAGAAGGCAGAAGCACTGCAGTGTATATTTGCTGAAGTGGGCATTAACCCCCCCAAGGATCCCTGCCTGCAAGGTCTGAAAATTGCAGGCAATCTTCCTGTCCCAAGGATGCAGGCCCTGCAGGGCTCCCTCCGTCCATCTGCGAGCTCTCTGCAGGAATCCCCACAAACATTCTCAGCACAAACATACGCAGTTTGCCTAAAATGTTCTATGCTTGTATTTCCTGTGATCATTCTGGCTGTCATTAAGACGCGCCCGTTGTTTATAGGCATCCAAAACTCACAGCGAATAATTAAGAGCTCCAGAGCGATGCTGCAATTTTGTCTTCTTGGAAACTCATCTCCTGCAATCCACCCACCAGAGGAGAGCTGCAAAGCGTCATGGAAAGCCCCAGCCACGTGCAGGCCAGAAGCAATTTTGCACACACCCCCCTCAGTGCCCAACACGGCCCTCCTGAACCCGAGCTGCACACAACCTTGCTGGCCACAGCCATCCTATCTCTGCGGCGCATCCTTCACGCAAAAGGAACACCGCATAGTTTTGGCTTTCCGTCGGTGTACAGAGGAACTTCCCAGTGTTTTCTCATTAAACGATGCCCTCGATGCCGGCAGCGCTCGCGTTAATGCGTCTCTCAGAGCGCAGCTCCAGCAGCTCCTCCGGTGCGCGGATGGCTCCGCCTGGTGGTGCGCGGGGGGAAAGGAGAAAGCAGGGATGAGGAAAGGACGGGAAGGAAAGAGGGGACGAGAAACTGGTGATAGCAACTGCTGTAGGTGTGCAGGCTGTCCAAGCAAAGTAACAGAGCTTTCTGCCCGCACTTTTACATACTTGCTATGGAGTGGACTTCACTACACGGAGCTGCTTAGGCCCCTGCTGTGCACAAGCCCCCCCGTGCACAAACAGAAACTATCACTCTGGGTTAACACAACAGCTGAGCAAACCTCAGCTCTTTCCCAGGTGGGAGCAGTGCCAGGAGCAGCAGGTTGGGGAAGCACAGAGATGCCAGAGACTGAGTCCTTCCTTCCCCCTCCCCTCCTCTCCCCCACTTCGCTCAGTGCTTGCAGTGTGTTGGGGGTCACATCCCCATCCAGAGATGGCAAGCATTGGATTCTGTACCTTGAACCCGGATGCCACATCATTAAAATACAACACAGCATTTCCTAATGAATGAGGGTTCAGTAACAAATAAATAAATCTGAAAGAAAGGGAAGAATCAATTTACCAACCAAACTGCTGCAGTTCAGGCCCTGCCACCCCTGCTCCCACATAGCACCATTAATTCTCATCCAAGCTGTGCTGGGGATGCAGGGAACCCCACTCAGGGGCTCAACAGAGGACCCCACTCCCAACCCCTCCCTCCATTTCCCTCCTATCTCCCCCAGCCCTGCAGCTGCCCCTGGTTCAGCTCCCCCTGCACACAGAATGGCCAGGGTTGGAAGGGACCTCAAGGATCATGAATCCCCAGCCTCCCCACCACACACAGGGCCACCAACCTCCACATTTCATATCAGCCCAGGCTGCCCAGGGTCCCATCCAACCTGGCCTTGAACACCTCCAGGGATGGACGGGGCATCCAAGGGGGATGCAGGGAGGGGGAGAGCAACAGTTATCTGACAGCAACAGGCACAGGAGGAATGGCTTTAAACTAACAGAGGGGAGATGCAGGTTGGGTGTCAGGAGGAAATCATTCACCCAGAGGCAGTGCAGCCCTGGCATCACCCAGAGCTGTGCTGCCCCATCCCGGAGGTGCCCATGGACACAGCTGGGCTCTGGGAGCCTGAGCTGGGGGAGGGGTGAGAGAGTACCCAGATCACAGGAAGAGGGGCTGTGAGGGTTGGGATCCCACGGTCCCAACCGCAGTAACCACAGAGGGTTCTTATTACTCAATGGGCAAGTTTTAAAAAAGAAAAAAAAGCCGAAAAAAGTCCGAATTCCCCTTCGCGGACCCATGGGAGCGCCGTTAAAAAGGAACCGCAGAAACACGGCGCAGCTGCGCCCTCTGGCGGACGGCCGCCGCAGTGCCGGCCTGCAGGCGCGGCCCCCCAGCTGTCTCGCTCGCCCCGCAGTTTTACCGTTTCATCGAACCACAGAATGGTTTGAGTAGGAAGGGACCTCTAAAAGCCGCCCTGCAATGCACAGGGACACCCATAGCTCCATCAGTGCTCAGAGCCCACCCCCAGCCCTGGGCTGTCTGCAGGGACCACCCCCACCTCGCCGGGCAGCCCATGCAGTGCCTCCTGTCCCCCTCCCCAGCCGCACAGCCCCAGCACTCAGCCTGAACCTATAAAGAGCTGCGGAGGTGCAGTGAAGAGGCAAAAGGCAGTGGCCTTTTGGAGAAGTGGTCTCAAGAAACACACGTTCTTCGATGCAGGAGACCCCAAGCATGAAAACAAGCAGCCCACAGCCTTTCACCACATGCACTCAGGCTGCACCGGCTTGTCACGCTTTTACAAGAAGCCTTTACAGATTGCAAAGGCCGAGACTGCAATCCATCCTTTGCCATCCCTTCAGTTCTTTGAAAAGGATGATCGGAGCAAAAGCAGATCTCAATTTAAGATAGGAAATAAGATGGGAAACAGCTCAGAGGGAGAGGCATTTCGAAAGAGCCAAAGGCCACAAAGCACAACAACCCACTTACCTGCTCTGATGGACCGTGACCACGTCCTGCTCCCTCTGCTCACCTCTCAGCAGCAGCACTGATGGGAGCATCGAGTGCTAAAATCCCCACTTTGGGAGCCAACCTGACCGTGGGCTGCTCAAAGAGCCCTTGTAGGGACAGGGCTCGTCAGCCCATCCCACCTGCCTTACTCAGGGTTTTAATTCTGTCCTCAGGTTGGGTCTCAGAGCAATTTGTTCTTCAGAGAGCGGCCAGGCGCTGGCACAGCTGCCCAGGGGTGGCTCTCATATCCTCAGCAGCACCAAAGGCAGCTCTGCTGGGCCTTCTAAAACTCTGTGCACCCAAAGGAGGAGCAGCTACAACCAAAAGAAGCACAGCAGCCCGCACACAGCCCAAACCAGGGGATGGAACTTAAAGCTTAAAGAACATCCCTGGTCTCCTCAACTTCTGCTTTAGCACTACAAAATGAGATACTTCCTGATCACTTAATACTCTCCAGATTAAAACCATTAAGTACATCAAATTTCCCCTTGGATTGTCTGAAGGTTTTTAAGTAATGCTTGTATATTTCCAACTTCATGTTTAATTTAGAAACAGCATTGGACCGTCTCAGCTAAGTGGCACCTCTAAAAGTCAGTATTTCAAGGTCTTTCTGATTTATTTCCTAACCAGTTACCCGGTTGGGTGAACTTGTTCTGTGTAGTTAACAGAACACAGCAGTTAACTGTTGCTGCAGGATTCTCATTTTGGACACTCAAAGCAAGACAAGTCCTGCTCCATGCTCCATCCACTGACACTTTTCACTAACGCTTCACTACTGTGTCATTTAAAACCACAGATGGACTTGGGTTGGATCAGACACCTGTTGGCCCTGCAAGGCAGCAGCAGGGCATGAGCCACGCTCCCCAGCAGCACAGAAATCAAGGCTTTGACCACACGGCTGGAGTTGTTCTCCAGCACATCTCATCAGGATTTCTCATGCTCCCCTGAGCCAGGAGGGAGCACAAGCAGCTGTGCCCTGCAGTCAGCATCCTGCAGTGAGCTCCTTCCCACCACCGAGAGGCAGCCTGTGCCCACACACCGCAGGCACCAGCAGCACTGCAGCTCCTCCTCCAAGCAAACCCAACCAGAATTGCAGCTGTGGGACAGCAGGGCCCATAAATGTACTTGCTATCAATTCTTAACTCGCACAGTAGGTCAACACCACAAAGTCCTGTGCAGAAACACAGCTGCTTTCAAAAGCATTCAGATGGCACAGGGTAAAATTCAGTCCTAAAAAACACCAAAGTGATCATTTAACTTTTGCCAAGTTAAAATGCAAGTAGTCCTCGTCACAAACAACACCATCTACTCAAAATACTGCTAGCTACCAAAGTTCAGGCTCACAATTTAGCACTGTGAGAACCTAGCAGTTGCTGCACATGAAATGTTAACCCCAGGTCCCTGAAGCAGCACAGCAGTTTCACTTCAAGAATAGACAATTTGGGTAAACAAGGTGCAGTACAGGAGCACATGGAATACAAAAACATTCAGAAAAACCACGGGTGGTCCTTCACACTTGTATCAACCTGCGAAGACACTGCGAACCTTCAGCAGTTAGACTGCACTAGGAGTAATCTGGAAGGGAAAGGGTTTAGTTGGTCGTTGTTTTTACTACAGAAGGATCAGCATTTTGGATTGAGTCTTGCTTTAGTTGGCCACAAGCACCAAGTACACAGGTGTTTCTCAGCAAGCACAGCCAGCACAAAAAACAGTGAGGAACAGGCTCCTAGCAATGCCTCTCCACTCAAAGCTCACACCTGAGGAGGTTCAGGCACACCCCTGCTCACCAGTATTTCACTGCTGGGTTTTATAATCAGAGCTTAGCTTGCTCTTCTTCACATCCCAGAGCTCTCAAAGAATACAGTTTCCTTGTCTTTACTGTGCACAGCCAACGCACTCAGAACAGCTCACTTCAATATTTCACAGCTAGAAGTCGGCAGCAGCTGCTATTGCTGTCACACAGAGCAGTCTGCATGTAGCTAACTAGAAACTTATCATTATTTCACAGACAAAACCATCCTTTGAAACAAACAGCTCAATAGCCTCAGTACAGGGGCGAGGATCTCAGAATGCAAGCACAAGGAAGAGAAATACCCTCCATCAGCAGCAGCAGCAACGAGGAATGTTGTATTTTGATTTTCGGTGCTGCTGTGCTTTGTTTTTCCAAAGGCAGACCTGAAAGCACACTCGTGCTGTAGCTGGTGAAGGTCAACGCGCCGTATGAGCTCTTCATATTTGTTACAGATACTGAAAGAAAGATTAACAACAAATCTAAACCTCTGAATACCAAAGGATTTACGTGCTAACACAATCAGTTCAACTGCAGCAGTTGTAGCCCAGAAAGCAGGCCTCTGAACAGCTGTAACAGTGACAATACACCAGAAGACTGGCCTAACCATGGGTTTATTGGCTCACTTCCACTGAAATTTAATCATGTCCAAAAGCTATGTTCAAATTGGTCTAGTATCTGCGATTAACAGCCCCTGTACCTGCTCAGATAATGAAGATGCATGTACGCAGCTGAAACCCATTAATAACAACTTCCTAATGATGCACTGGATTAAAGCTTCAACAGCATTTTTCTCACTCACTAGACGTGAAAACAATTATTAGCAGGGACAGAAAGTTATTAAGTTCCATACCAGAGGCATTCCCATTAATATTTTCCTAATGATAGATCAATTTAGCCCTATATAAAGTACAACAGAGCGCTGTCATTACTTGATTCTTAAACATCTAGATACAATGAATACATTAGGAAGTGCAAGAAACACCCCAAACTCCTCTAACATTATGTTTTAATTGAATTTGAAGATCTTGACACGTTTCTATCTTCAGTGGAAACACACTTTCAGATGCAGCAGGGTCTTGTGACAGAGTACATAAGAAGCCTTTATTTACTTCTGATTGGTTCCACAGGGTTAAGTCACATTATATTGCTCCAGCATAATCTACCAATGAGTAATTGTTCAAAGAACTTCAGTTCCCACTGCTGACCTTGGACATTAATTTTCTCCCTTCAGAATAGGCAACAACTCGCCGCTTTCTTTTAGTTCCTGTAAAGACACAGACCCAACAATTAGTCACTACATGCACCTTGTGTCACATTCACACCATTTCAGTAGGAGCAGTTTACAGCTCAGTTCAGTGAGCATTAGGGGGATGAAGCTGATGACCCACTAGAGGTCCCTCTAGACCAAGGTTCTTCGTAAGGTTGCCTTTAAATTCTATTTGGTACCTTCCAAGCCAAAGAGGAAACTTCCTTAGGCAGAAGATAAGTCCTCAAAATAATTGTTATCAACTTTACCAGGTAAATCCTCTGGCATGTGCCCTCCTAGATAGATGTGAGCATACACAGAATTTTACACCCAAAATGCTTCCCACAAAGTGAAAAAACAACTACCATGCACTGACAGCCCTTGTTACAGTGTGTGCCAGTGACTAACAAGACAGAGAAATCTGTGAGCCATAACTGAGAGGTACTTGCCCATATTATCTGTGTGGTTTAACTCAAGTTCTAAGGCTAACTTATCAGAACAAAAAAACCATGAGATGCCTTGAAAGTAACACATACTGTGGAGTACATATTCTTTTCCCAAACCTCAAGAGAAACAGTTCTATCTCAGCTTTATTCCATATTATGCTACATAATAGAATGCATTTTAAAGGGCTGACAACATTCATCTACCCATACAATTTACTGTGAACCAGCAATGCAAACAGACAACTTAAATTCAAATGCCAGTGAGACAAGACTTCTGCAGCATCTCTGCAATGCCCAAGACTATACTTACTGATCACCGAAATCACCCACACACTTGTTAAATAAATAAAATTAAAGTAATCTATATAATTTAAGTAATACCAGTATTTTTAGAACTAAATGAGATTTATTGATTGCATCTTCCCAAGAGTTGCAGCGTCTGAGGAATTGGCTATAAAACATTCAGACAAGAATGGGCTCAGGAGTATTTGGGGTTTAGAACACTGTGGCTGCTGTTACAGAAATCAAAAACCACAGTAACAGATGCAGATCTATTTTTGTTGCTTCAGGCTCTGTTCAAACAGCTACAATAAACTTTGCTTTTTCCTAGGAATGAGACTGTTTGCTCGGGAAAAAATGTCTCACCCACCTTATTTGAGGAAAGCAATGTCAGAAGTAAAACAAAGAAGAGAACCCTGTAAAAATACACCTACAGGGTAAAAATGGTCTTTACAGTAACAGTAATTGACTGCTGTCAAGAAAATACATTTCACTGCTAAATCTTGGCATATGAGAATGCTAGAGATTTAGAGCTCCTTTCAAGCATACGTTGAGCTAATGGGAGGCACAGTAAAAGCAACCAGGGCATTCAGTTCCAAGATCATGGGCCACTACCAGGAACTTCAGTATGTTATGGGCAGAAAACATTTTTACAGTGTTAAACAAGTGGTAAATTTACATTTCAAGGTTCTCCCACTCTTACCTTAACAATATCCAACCCTCCAACGAGTTCACCTTTCACGTACAGCTGAGGGTATGTTGGCCAGTTTGAATAGGTTTTCAGTCCTTGCCGCACCTAAGAAAAACAACTGTAAGTGTGAGCTTCAACTTCAGTGAAAGTACCAGTGAATTCCACAGTGATGGAAATACTTGATTACCTCTTCGTCCTCCAGTATGTCAAATGTCTCATAATCAACACTAGAAAGAGAGAGGAAAAAAAAAAGATGGTAAAAGGAGGGAAGAAAGTCAGCTCCTTAGGCATGAAGAACTAACATCAAGCCTAGTTCCATGGCCAGCTTCCCAGTGCACAGATAACAGCATAATGTGCCACAAAATTAAGCTGTGTGGTCGATGCTCTAACTGATCAAAGCAATTCTGTTCGGCATTAGCTTCAAAAAACTTCCATGCTTTGCAAGTTTTCACTGAGGAGTCATCCAGCTACAGTTTACTTCATGTATTACTTGCACAAAAAGTCAGTGTAAATCTGAGTTCTGGCTGCTTTGTACTCCGAGGTGTCATTCTTCAATAACTAGGAAGCATGCAGCTTCCTGCTAGTGGATAGGGTCAATGATGAGGAATAGCAGTTTGAATAACAACTTATTTCCATGCTGTGCATTGATATATACAGTTTTCTAGTTATCTAAAAAGAAAAACCTCATGCTAAGATCTAGTTATCAAGACAACTGTTTAACCTCAAACTAGCAGTGCACCCAAAAGATGAGTTTATGCAAAGAAAGATCATACTCATCTCTCACTACAGAAGGAACTGCTTTGAAGGAGGAAATTGAGACCATGTGAGAAGCTCCAAGATTAAGAAAACTGATGATGAGGGATTTCTAATAGGAGCTGCTTATCAGGATGGAAGCATTTCTTTAATGTCAACAGCAAAAAAAAAAAAAAAATTATCCACTGTTGCAATAACCTGTTTAATCAGAACAAGACAATCACTATGAAGCAGTGCTGAAGCAGTGTAATATCCGACCACAACTGACACTGTGTCAAATGAATGTAGTAGGGATTCATGCTGTGGGTTTCACACAGGGATACTTAGATACTTCTGAACAAAATAGCAACATCCTGGGAAGTTTCCCACTACCGTTTTTCCCCTTAAAACAGAAGGGGTAAATTAAATCAAAACTTACATACCCAGTATTGTTTATGATTTCTATAATTTGCTTGCTGAATCCACATTTTGCAGACTAGAAGACAAAAAAAAAAAAAAAAAACACATTAAAACATTTCTGCTGTGTTTGATCCTCCAAATTCCAGCTCAAGTTACACTGTAACTGCTATAAATTTGTTGCTAATGAGACCTTACTGAATAAGCAGTACTGATCCCTTAGATTAGTGCCATCCAGGCTGACCTGCTGGCCATGCTTCTTCGTGTGCAGCCCAGGTCACAGCTGGCTTCAGGGCTGTGAGGACACACTGCTGGCTCATGTCCAGGCACCATCCAACAGCACCCCCAGGTCCTTTTTGGCAGGGCTGTGCTCTGTCCTTACATTGCCCAGCTTCTATTGATAGTGGGATCGCTGTGACCCATGTGCAAGATCCTGCACTTGGCTCTGCTGAACCTCATGAGATTCTCTTGGACCCAAAGGAGTCCTAAGTTTCTCTGGATGGCATCACCACCACTGCTTCAGTGAGTCAGCACAACCTCCAGGGTTCCAGTGGCTATGAAACTGCTTAGACAAACACTCTCACAAGTATATTTTCTCTATAGATCTAGCAGGTTTAGGGAGCAAATGTGAAAATAAAATGGAAAGAAATCACATGAATAAAATCAGTCCCCCATCTTTATCACTTCTAAATAAAACACCTGTATACAACCAGCAACTATAATTATTGCTTACAGTACAGAGAGTACATCCCAATACTCCAATGAAGAGTTTAAGCTAGGTGCCAGTAAGTCATTTTGACAGGAAGAACTGCAGCATCTTCCTGTTCAATAGGGAACAATTTATCCCACAGTTATTTTGAGGATGCAACACAAAGAAACAGACTGAACTTTTAGTTGACAGTTATTTGCTGCTACTTCACACCTAATTGTTCACAGTTCTCTCTTTGATCACTACCTTTATTTCCATTGAGAAAGGTAATTAATCTCAGCTCAAAGTCACCAGGCATACATCATTCCATGTGTTGGGAGTGATCTTTTGTAGTATGTGGCACTATATTTTAGTCTCAAAAAAAACATCTGGCAGCTTTTTTTTTTCTCCTCCAAACGCAGTTGTTTCAAATGCATCATAAAAAAAATCAGAAATTGAAAAGGATTGGGAATCCAATGCAACAGGTGAAGAGAGGGAAACTCCTAAGAACATATAGTCAAAGCTGAAGTGTCAAGTAACAGTAGAAGTGTATGCTCCAACTAGGACAGATACTAGCCACAGCATTCTGAACAGCAGAAGAAAACCCATTAGCTGTGAACGCAATCAATAAGCCCAGACCAAAACGACACACACACTTCTTCCATTCATTCCTGTGTTGCAGATCAATTGACAGATGTCACTACAGTCAGGGAATTTCATGCCTGGTCTGTATAAATGCAACCAGCATTTCAGCAATAAATATTTCAATCTGATAAAACTCTGACCGCTCTTTCGTACAGAAGCACCAAATACAAAGAGGACAAATAACTTCCCAGAACCACTGATTTTTATTAAGCAAAGGAACAAGGGAAAGAAGCTGCTTAAGTGTTGCAAAATACTTTTGTAATCTTACCTGTTTGTTTCCCTTCATAAAAAGCATTACAGGAGCTTTGTTTATCAAGCTTTTAAGCCTACAGGAAGGAGGGAACAGGAAGACAAAACAGCTCAGTTATTATCCAGGTGGAAAGATAGCAACTTATAGCTTTATCAAATGCATTTGAAGCAGTGCTCTGAGCACTTCCATTTATATTGTTTACAGTAACTTTAGTCAATAAGACTGAACAATCTTGTTACATTTAGGCAATAATTTACACTTCTAGGTTGCTCTTTAGGTATTAAGTAACAAAATTAGGAAAAACACAGGATACTCCTAACACAGTATCTTCCTTTTGTAATCTATTGACTTGCACACACTGAATGCAATATAATGCTTCTTACTCTCCACGTAAGACAGTTCTGTAGAGCAAGAGCCATACACAGTGTCTGTAAGCCACACAATCACCAAAGACAAACCACCACTGAAATTCAGGGATGGGTCCATTTTGCCCCACTGTGCCCTGGCTGCTTCTGGTTCACCCTCATCAGACAGCCTCAAGTCTTTCCTTCTCCCTGTAGGAACTGTGCTCTGTGACAGTTGATGGGAAGAGCTAGCTAAACCTCCTGTCCTGCTGCTTCCTGCTAACAGGGTATTATCCTCTATAGCACACGTGGCAGGTGGTTATTTTCTCTAAAATGTCACTTCGCACTGCTCATGCAAAATGATCCCAGACCACAGAATCCAGGATCTCCCTGAAATAATAATAAAAAAAACCAACAAATTGCATGTTTGCATACAAAGCTAAAATCAACAACTTTGCCATCCAAATGGCCTCCAGCATAAGGAACAACAGGTACATTAACTGCTAGAGCAACTTCCCCTAGCAACAGATCTGCTCAGAGAAAGCAGTAATTTCCAGAGTCCATTTTCCAGGCTGACTTCAAAAGAAGATGCAGTTCAGCAACGGGAAGAGATCAAGCACTGAGTAAAGGAATATAATTGAGTATTAAATAGATTTTACTACCAATTTCCTTCGTTTTATTAAGTCTTAGTGTTTGACCAGGTAGCTCACAGGGTTTTTCTTATGAGCGACTGATAGCATGAATGTAGTCTGAAAGAGATGTGAAGTGTCCCAAAACTAACTATGAGGTTTGCTACAAAGAGTAATAAATGCATGTCACAGTACTGAACTTCCCAGCCATCACACAAAAACACAGCTCAGAAAAACACTGCATGACACTGCTAAAAAACAAACACCTACTAAATGATGAAGAGCAAACCAGGCAATGAGGATCAGATGCAACTCATGTGGTACTTTTTTAGCCAGGTTGCCTTCAGGTCATTTCTACATCAACATTTGATAAAACTGAGAACAGCTTCACACAGCTGTTCAAAAGCTGATGCTGCTCCTTTATGGAGATATTTGCCATACCAGTGACACTGATGCATTAAAACACATTAGATAAGTGCAGGACACTGCAAATCAGCTTATCTGCCTCAAGACTGAGCAAAGCAAAAGTCAGGTATGAATTTGATGAAGCTGCAAGCTATCCAAGCTTGCAGAAAGAATTAAGAGACCAGAGGAAGTTTCCTAGAATCAATTTTTAAAAACAACACTGAAGCAGTGTAACTTCTAGTCATAATTTAGTCTCAAGCTGCAGAAGTTTTCTGTGGTATCGGTGAGGCAATTTACAAATTACCCTACTGAACCATACTGAACCTCTACCACATTTCAATTGAAAAGGGAATTCAAAAGTATACAACTGTCCAAGTGCACCTCATTCATGCAACAAAACGGGTTGCATTAAGTTAGCTCTCTGCTGGGATGAGAAGGGGAGAGGAGCAGCAGCAGTCTTATCTGGTGGTTTGCAAAGCTCTTATTTCTTATCGTCTTCAGACAACAAGTGGGAAATCTATGCTTACACATTTGCCTTCAAGGCACAGGCTGTCCTCCTGGTAAATCACCCTCAGTTTGCATGTTTTAACAGCACTATCAACACAAACTAGGAAAAAAAAAGCCACACATCCTAGCATCCAACACAAGGACCCCTCGGATGTCTGGAGCTGCACTGCCTGGGGCATGTCAGAATTTCAAACAGGTGCAAACCTTCAAATGGGAAGGTTAAAGGAGGACAGATTGGTTTCCAGATATTACATGTGATTCAGGATGCTGCATTTCCTACTGATGTAGCATATGTTCATGTGGCCAAGGTGAGAGAAAACATGAACTGAAGGACATGAGCAATCAAGAAAAACGAGGAGAGAAACCTGAGGTTTTTTCCTTACATTAACATCATGAACTTTATGCCAAATAAAGATAGCCTCAGTTATTAGTGTGCTCAGAGGAGGATTTCTGTAGTTATCTTCATAAACTCTTACATCATCGCCTACTATCATAAAACAGTACAAATATAATTGCAAGCAAAGTCTATAAGAACAGCACAGCTTCATACTTTTATATAGAAATGATGCTTACTACACAGAAAATAGAACATACTAAACAACTTGAAGACAGTAGGAATGCTCTCATTAGAAGAAAACTTGGGGTTCTTGAGCAGTTTGATCTCATGGAAGCTGTTCCTGTCCACATTAAGGAGTTTGGAACTAGATGGCCTTTAAAGATGAGCTTCAGTCTTCCAAATTTAAACTATTCTAAGATCCTATGATTATCATCTGATAAAATAAAGTACCAATTTGTATAGAATGTATATAAGAGTGTTCACTTGTAAAACTGAGAAGGACACCTCAAAAATTGACCCCCTGAAAATAATGACAGAATACATCATACCTGTCCTCTAACTTCTGTGCCTTGGGACAGACTGTGTCCAGTTCTCCAGAAGCTTCAAGTTCCTAAGGAGACAGGGGAGGAGAAAAACCAGACGTAAAACCAAAAGAACCCAAAACCAGACGCTTCTCACAATTACCAGAACTAGAAATTTCTCAGTTTCTAACCTTGATAATATCAAGTCCACCTATTAGCTCTCCAGCTACATACAACTGTGGATAAGTTGGCCAATTAGAGTATGTTTTCAGCCCCTGACGAACTTCTTCATCAGAAAAAATATCAAAACTGCTAAATGAAATACCATGTTTGTTCAGTATCTCCACCATCTGTTTGCTGAAACCTGCAAAAAAGAGGAATTATACAGAATTTTAAGCACGGTACTCCCACATCCACACTAAACTTTATTCAACAAAAATACACAATTCTCTATTAAAAACCTCAGATGTTACAAAGGAGGAAAAAGCATATTTATTACTGGGATTACAAAGCCTAAGTACATGGACAGCTTGCCAAGTCAGGAACTTCACTACATGCAGAGCCACCCGATGGCCTTTGTATACATGCCTGTTGTTCCAGCATGCAACCAAAGCAATACTAAACAGATTTCCTATTCTGCCTCCTCCAGTCCTTCTCCCTTCAGCTCCCAAAGAAAAGCTGCTCAGTTACTAGAAGAGCACCTTCAGCAGCCTTCATTTTATCCCTCTGCTTTAATTGCTGTTTCTTCCTCCAGTTACTTATCTCCTACACTGAAAGGAGATGAGGTTGACAAACCAAGCAGGATTCAGGATTCAAACCTGATTGTATTTCACTAATTTAAACTAGAAACTTGGCTATTATTTTGTTCTTAATAGTTTTGCTTTGAGAGTATATCCTTCCCTTCCTTCTGGCCTTTTTAAACCCTACATTCATGAGCACATTATATTACTTTATTATCCCTGTGACATGTGTATAATGTGCTTTGTTTTCTTCTCAGGACACGAAGCCATAGCTCTGATAGCATCTTTTCAGAACAACATTAGGCACTGGCCATTACAGTGCAAACATTCAGATATAACAAATATTTGCAGCCAACCAGAGAGGAAAAAAGATCTCTCCCTTTTGTACCTAACAATATTTTTCCTAAGAAAATCACTTTATATGTAGAAAATCTCACATGCATGACAGTTCTAGCATTCGAAAACTCATCCAAATCTTCTTAAGCTTGAAGAAAAATTAACAAAAAAAATTCATTTTGCAAGTAATTCTCCTATTAAAATGAAACACTACATTGATGTTTTTAAAAGATTCTTTTTAAAGCTGCTCTCCATTAAAATCCTTCAAAGTTACTTTAAAACGAAACAGGGTCACACTACCCAGGCTGTATCCTTCACATCAACAGGTCCATTCTTTACAGGTTAATCTGAAAAAAACAACAACTTAGAACTGGATGCTCAAAGCCATCATCATCCACTTAACACTGCCACTATGCAGAGCACAGGTTGCCCTGCAGAAGATAGCAGCCCAGCAGATGTTTCCCCCATCCCTGCAGGCATTCAAGGCCAGGCTGGATGTGGCTCTGGGCAGCCTGGGCTGCTGGCTGGTGACCTGCACACAGCAGGGGGTTGGAAGTAGATGAACATCGTGGTCCTTTGCAACCCAGGCCATTCTACAGTCCTGTGATTCATTCTGTGGATATTTACTCCATAAAGAAAATGGATAAGAAGACAACTGCAGTAATTACAGCACAAGGATGCCCAGCACTCGATCGTTAGGGCTGATGATCAAAACTCCATTCACAACCCCACTGTTTCTCTTCTTGTCCTGCTACGAAAACTGTTAAATACAGAAGAACAACACTGAAATGCTCTGCAGCTCTGCTTCCTTTCTGAGGCATGATCTTTATCCTAAGTATTCCAACACCTCCTGCAGTTGCTCCCATGCTCATCCCTTCTAATGATGTACAGCCTCCTACATCACTTGTAGGGCTTGCTAAAGTGATCCATGAGAATTTGCCCACAGAACACTATGATGATAATGTATGTTTTATATCTGTGCCAACTCTTTCTGCTTCAGAGTCAAATGCCCTTGCAATCCCACCAATTCCCTAAAACAACTCCAACAAACACAAATGAAAACCTCTACACAAGTGTTAAATAAAAGACCACGCTTAAAGGCTTTAATAAGGGAAAAAGAGAAATAAAGAGCCTTAAATGGGAAAAAAGAATCAGAGGGCCATACAAAAGTAACCTTTGATTTCAGCTCACACGGCCACCTATTAGTTTTTGAAATATGGATTTTTTACTATAGCTTTCTGCAGTTTTCACCATCTAGAATTTATTGAGATATGAAATAGCAGTGTTTATATGTATGGCATCTAAGTTGCTTTTCTTTCTACAACTGAAGTGTTAAGTTCATGTACAGCCTGAAGTAAAACACAGATTCTGATATTATTTTTTTTCCCTTCCATCCATCTGGGAGTTCATTAGTAAACAGCTAAAGGCCGACTGCTGATGGTTATTCCATCACCAATGCATTAACTCATTTCTACTGTAAGAGACGGGGCGGGGGGAAGCTTTATTTTAGCTGTAGGCAATTGCATGCAAACTAGAAAGATTGATTGGTTGCGTTTCATTTTGAAGGGTTATGGTAGCAGCCTGCAAGTGTTATGCTTGGGGACAAAGTGTCAGAGCAGCTTTAGTTTTGTAAGAAAAGATTGAGGCCGAGTTTCTGAAGAAATACAACACGAGCATCGCGAGTAATAATTAAACTGCAAACAAACACTTTAAGCAATTATCTGGAAAAATCACAAGTGCCACTCCAGCTACTGCAGAGATAAAAACAGCCTGAATAAACGGCTTCATCAATGAAGCAAACAAATACTTGCACAGGCCAGAAGAACCTGATGAAACAACACAGCAATCACACACAGCTGCCAATAAGCACTCAGCCTTGCTTTACACTGTGCTTAGCTGGCTTTTCCAGCAAGGAAATCACAAGCTACAGAAGACCTTAAAATCCACTGACAGATAGGGATCCCAACTGCTCACCAACTGCACGGAATACATCTGGTCTATTCTTTGCACCAAATTGATTCACGTTGCAAATGTCTTCTTTCAACAGGCAAGGCTCTTTATTCAATTATATTTATATTATTCCTACTGCTCTTAGAGTAGATCTGAATTATCTTTGACAAAGTGTTACATTATCTCACCTTGAAAAAGGCTCTGTCTACTGCAGGATGTGAAAGCCAACTTACTGACATCTCCCAGCTACTGCCAGGAGCTGCCAAAGCATTCTAAAGCAAGTATAATATTTAATTACAAAATTAAGAGCCGTAAGCTCAGGTTATTTTCTATTGCATTACATTTTAATACATACATTTATTTAGGCAAGGACCTCCTGTGCATTTTTCAGGTTTGAAGAAACACCTACTTTATCATGTTAATGCAAGGCAAGTGAGCCTGTGCTGTGCCATTAATCTGCTTTCCATACTGGGTTTACCCCAAAGTAGCACTCCTTAGCTTTGATGTCTAGAAATGCCTTTTTGGTTTGTGCTTCCATGTTTTTTATTTAGCCTTGCAACTCTTCCATCAGTAACTTTAACACACAAAAATACACACAGGGCCTTCCTTCTCCCTGCCCAACAGATCTGCCTGGCATTCTGCTCACTGCCCTCTGGGAAACCAGTTCTTCATTCAGCAACACCAGCACAGCAGGTCCACCTGCAGCACTGCTACATCTGCACCCAACACAGCTCAATCCAAAGCACGCATCTGAATAACCGAGGCTGCAGGAAGCCCTGATGTAGGCACAAATATATGGAGCTCATCAGAGCACTGCCCTATTATGTAGTTATTATGGGAGGTACCAATAGTTGCATTTCACAGATCTACTTCAGAATAAGCCAAAATTCCAATTCCTAAAGAAAACAATCTACAATTCCTATGACCACATCAACTTGCAAGCACCTGTAGCTACACTGTTACGCAGCACAAAACTACAGATACATAGATGCAACTTCACCAGCTCAGGCACACAACTCCTGTAACCCCAAACACACAACAGCACAACGCACGTGGAAGCTCTGAGATCTGGGGTTATTCCTCAAACTGTTCCTGCTGAAGCAATACTGGCACTTTGTTAATGCAGTGAAAAGAAACAACAGGCTTGAAATTTGAAAGGGATAAAGAAGAAAAACAGACTGTGTAAACACTAACATAGCAGAAGCCTGATGCAGTTTGGGATGCCTCTTTCATGCACTTGTTCCTCTACAACCTTCTGACAGCAACCAACGGTAAAGCGGCACGCAAACATTTAAGAGCAGCTGGAATGCTGTGTAGGCACTGAGTGCAGGGGCAGTAGGAAAAGAGGCAGGAAAACAGGCCAGACAAGTGCTGGGCTGAGCTGCCAGGCTCCCCCTGCCCTGCCCAGCAGCACCCATCTCTGCAGCACGCAGCCCAGGCTGACACACACCTGATGTGTCACTACTTCTCTTTCAAATATCGTCTCTTTAAAAGCAAGTTTTCCTTCTCAGAAAAAGGCACCAAGCCCTGTACTAAACTCCCTCCAATTACCAGCATTTGACAGGCAGACAGTTCTCCTGCCCAACGCACGCAGAGTCAGCTTCTCCCTGTAATTCCATCCCAGTAGGCCCAAGCAGTAGATCCACTGTCACCTCCACTCTGCTCAACTCCCCCGTCTGTCAAGCACAGGTCGTGACCTAAAGCCACCTGAACTTAATGAAAAGACTCTCATTTACCCTGTGGACCCAATCCTCAATTTCAATAAGCACTGCTACAGACACAATTCCTGAAATACAAATAGCTATCCTGTAACATCCTGCCTGCACAGACACAATGTAAAATAGCAGAAACTGTTTTGAGAGTGACATAGCCACGTCTGTATTATCTTCACCAAATCAGTGTGCTCCAATTTGCATCTTTCCACACGTAAGTAAACAGTGTATGTGGTTTCTTTCAGGTACTATCACAGAATCAGGTACTTTTAGGTACTATCACAGCTCTTCCATTCAGTTTCTGGACACAGTCCAATGGAACATGCAAGAGATGCTACAGAGGCACATCTGCATTTGAAACTTGTTAGCTAAATCTAATACTTAAACCATTATGAGATCTTCCATGTGTGGAGGATAAGCAGCATTAGCACAGCACAAGGATGTTTGGCAGCTGATAGCACATCCCTAACTCACCACACCATGCCACCAGCTCAGATCAATCTGTGGGCTCCTGACTGGATAGGAGAAGCACTGATGTGCCTCTGGGCAGCACGTCTTGAACACTTAGGACCACAACAGGGGTGGAGAGTCTCATGTAACAATTTAAGCACTTGTCTCTTTATTGGTTCTGTAAATATTTGCTCATTGCCAGCAGCTCAGCCTGTAAGGAGTTACTGTTTCTAGTTCTTTCCTGATTTTCCTGTTACACTTGTAAATTCCTTCATCTTTTTGGCCCTGCAATATAGTTAGCACAACTTGCCTTACAGGAGGCATGCACACATAGCAAAGGAATCTAATCTTAGACATCTCAGCATCAGCTGCTTCACAAAAGGAACTGTAGACACTGAAATATTTAATCTCCAGACCAATATGGTGAGAGAATGGAGACAAATCATTGCAAGCTTCCCCCCTCCAGTTGTTCTAACCTTTTGGTTTTATAATTTTATAATTATAACATATTGCCACCATTCCCTGAACAAGACAGTCTTCAAACTTCAAGTAAACATCTGGGAGATAAATGATGAGGAATGGTTATTTTCCCACACTGCATTTTGCTCTTTGGTGTTGTTTGTTGGGTTTTTTTTTTTTGTTTTGTTTTGTTTTGTTTTTTTGGGAGGGGGTTGTTGGGGGAGAAAAAAAAAATCCAAGATGAGATATAGGGGTTAGAGAGCAGTTATATACATGAAAATAACAGCACAAAAACTAGAAGCTGAAAATTCACTAAGGTATGAAAGAAAAACACTGGTGGGTTAGAAGCTGACTGACAACTGAAAACAAACTGAAGCTGTTATCTTGAGACCTGTCCCTACAAGGCAGGCCAAGCAAAGCATCAGTACTGTGCAGCAACTTGTTGAGACCACCTGAGTAGAAAGGTAGCAGCTTCACAGCACCTAACCTTGCTTTTTAATATTTGTTTACCTGCTTTTCTACAGATAAACACTTCAAGTCAGCTGGGAATCAAGTCCTCTTAATTCGTGCTCACTGTTTATAGAACTAGGCTTAAGTAAAAGCCTTTCCACTGTAGCAGTCATGCTACTGTCTTTCAGTTTTACTAGCTAGTGTAGCTTTGGTTTCTTTATCCAACATGGCAACAGTGATTCTGTTAGTTAATTCTTGTTATTCCCCGAATGGAATCATACTCTTCAGACTATTTGACATTTTTACAGGTGAAGTGATGCACAAAATACACAGTGACTGAACATGAGGAATGTTTAAGGATAGCACTGCACATATTCTTCAGACAGTACCTAGTATTTGTGATGCCATTTCCAAAACTGAAGCAAACACACAACAATTCTTTAGCTGTAGGTAAGCAAGGACCTCTATTAATGCTTCTAAGCATGCAAGATACCACCGGGATGTAACTCCAAATCTTAAAGTAGCCTAAAAACAGCATTGCCACATTGAACATGACCTTCAGAAAATCCTTACCACAGCGAGGTTCTTTTGGAGACCCTTTCATAAACAGCATGCAAGGGGCAGCATTGATGAGTTTCTTCAGACGAACATTAAGATCTTCTTTTGCACTGTCATTAGAGCCAGCAGGAACAGAAGCGCTGGACGCATGGCGCTGGACTTTTTTGGTCAGCTCTGGGGCATGAGCACCATCTAATCTGTCAACTTTCTGGGAGTTCTGAGGAAGCCAAAATACAGGCTATGTGAAAGGACTGCATTCAGAACGTGTACCGTCCCAAAAAACAGTGAAACCACCAGATAAAACACAGGTTTTTGCATTAGTGCATTGATCTTGTAGCCAATCTTTAGCAGCAGCACACTCAAGACCCATACCATTCTGTTAGCTAGCTACTCAACGCTAGCAAAGCTTACACTGAAAGAATGATAGAGGAAGTATTAAGAATTTTATCATCACAGGTAAATGCACCCCATAAAGGCTTGTCATTTCTACCAAAAGACAGTTGAGTTTTCTTCTTTTATGTCATGCTGTAGCACCACAGCTAGAGAACATTACTAAAAAAGTATGACAGCTAACATAAAAACTTGTTAAGAACTCCAAAGCAATTAAGAAATCCCTGAAAAATTACACAAAAATAATGCATACAGAAATGATTCTTAGATTCCTCTGGATAGGTTAGATCAGACACACAAATGTTTCTCCACTGAGTTTTCACCAAGTTTCTGCCCTCCTAGCAGCATAAAAAAATATACATATTAAAAGCTCCTTTTCTTCTAAACTTGTCTTCTCTTACCTTAAAGAATAAGAACGTTGGAACAGAACTAATTTCGTATTTCTCAGACACTTCTGGCACAGCTTCAGCTTCCAGCTGGAAAACAGCAACAAAGAGAGAGAAGAAAAATAGTTTTATTTTCATAATCTTCTTTCAAGTTTGATTGTGGATGTCAAACCTGTCTAAGATGTTCTCAGAGATGCTTTATACATTTAAAAAGGAATTTGACGCACAAGTTTGTGACATATTTGCATTTAAATGAGACTCGCTGGCGTGTCATCCACTGAGCCTACAGTGTCAAAACAGGTTCAGAGGTTTTTATTCTGTTGCACATTTCAAAAGATGCCTGGAGGCTGTGAGGAAAATTTTTGGTGCACTGGTGACCTAGTAAATTTTCAATCATATGCAGCTACTACTATATTGAAATCCATAAATCATTGACCCCAGTTATGTCATGATTACAGTGCTTATTTTCTGCCCACAGCAATTCTTGCTGTTTGCTCTATTGACTAATTTCAAGGGGCAGTACATCACGAGTGACTTTTGCAGCCTTCTGCAAATTACGAAGCAAAAAGGAGCGTTTCTTCAATAAGCTCCTGATGCCTGCTAAATTTTGTTTTTAACTCCTACGATGCTACTGAGCACTGAGTGCAAAGCTTGCTCAGATTATTGGTTCTGATTTTATTCAGCCTTCAGAAACATGCCTTGAAATTACACAAGGTAGCAATTCACTGTACAAACATACCTTTTAATTGACTTAAATTGATGATTTGCTATGCATGGGCTAAAAGCTTACTGGAGTGACAAGTTTTACAGTACAGGACTGTGTAAGACACTTGCTCTACAGCAACTGCAGAGTTAATGGTAAAGAAAACAAGTGTTGCTAGATATTTTTCAAGGAGAAACCTGTGATCCAGCACCTAGAAGAAAAAGCCTTTCAGTGTTATTCCACAATCCATACAGTGACAATTCAGGAACAAGCACAAGCAAACAGCTCACAGCTGCCCACACATCTGTCCTCACTGAGCTGTTTTAGAGTGAGACCTGCCAGTTATTGCAACTGAAGGCAGCAAACATCTCAGCATTTGAGCATTACAACACATTTTGGTTCACTAGCTCAGCAGGCTCTCAAGGAACTTCCTCAACACAGAAGCAACTCAATGCAGTAACACAGAACTGTGAGCTGAAAACTGTAAATATTCTAATTAGCTTTTGTCTTTTAAGTGGCACATGATTAAAAGCCACATCCATAACTGTAATTTTCTTTTTCAGTAAAGTTGCCTACTTACCCAGCTATTTGTTTTCCACTCTGCTCGAGTCACACACACACAGATTTCACATTTCAATAACTTGCTCATCTTGGTATCTCTTCTCAAAAGACTTTTTCTAACAGTTTCTTAATACAAAACAACTTAACCAAGGCAAGGATCTTAGAATGAGGATAGGCAGCAACTAAACTGAGGAATTACATCTGAAAACATTTCAGCAATTACTGTCAGTTCTGAAGATCATTTCCTCATGACTTGCTCTACTCTAGAACACCCTGGGTTCTGACTGGCAGGGCACTGCCCTGCTCTTGGTCAGCCATCCTGAACCATCTGCTGAGCTAACAGGCTCCTGCCTGGGAAAAGTCCAATCCTGGCTACTCTGGAACACAGAAATTGCACAGAGCTGGCTGTTCCATTACTCCCTGCCTCCATAATCATACAAGCATTTCATTAACAAGAAAAAGTTGTTTTAAAATAAACAGCACGCTGTTGAAGTTCATTCGTTTTCCCTTCCACATTGCTTCTCTAGGATGTGCAGAAGATGTCACAAACATACAGCAGCTCATTGATGTCTCAACCACTTGGTGCTAACACTATCCTCATATCAGAGTGACAGTGTTGCAGAAACATGAACTATCTCTCCTTTAAACATTAAGAAGACTGCTGTTCTTTTCTTCTGAAGCACCACACAGAAAACTAAGAAAAGTATCTATACAAATTGTAGATCTACATGGCTAACTATTATCATTAGAACAAACAAAATCTATAGCATGTTTAAAAGGACACTGTTTCTAAATTAACCTGAAATCCACAGATGAAAAATAAACACACTGTACACAGAAGGGAAGGACTGAGAAGCTGCAGGCACAAACTTAAAAGCTTATTTGTTAGATAAGCAGCTAACAGAAGACATCTCTTCATCGTATTTTAGTAAACTTACTTTTTTTTTTTCCTCCTTTAAGTACTAAGATAAATGAAGGTGCTGTCTATAGAGTATCCAGTTTGGAAAGAAGAACTTAAAACTTTTATCCCACACATTTTTTGATGCGTCTTTTTCATATATTCAACTCTGTTTTCAAACAAGTCAAAGCAGATCTTCAAAGCCAGCTGCACTCACTCTCTGTGACATGCCACTCACACATCAAACAGCAGCTCTCCTCTGTTCCCAACACCCTTGGCTGCCCGGCCTTGAGGACTTACCTGCACAAACGTAACCTGCGTGTGTTCCTTCGCTAGAGTGGCCATAACCTCATTCATCTGTGCACACTGGGGAGCCCATGGTGCCCAGAAGTGGACAACTACAAGTGCTCTATTAAAAGGAAAAAAAAAATAACAGCATTTACTTTTAAGTAACAATTATGCGCTATACAGGCTTCATTCACAGACACACTTACACAAACCCACGTCTTCCTGGGAAGAAAACTGAGTAAGTGAAACTGGGAACATTTTTCTATGACTTACAGAGAGAATAACTTCACTGCTTCCTCAGGGAACAGACCAACACCTAACACTTCTGTTAAGGCAACACAGTAGAAAGAAAAAATGTCAGAGTCACAGAAAGGCCTGGGTTGAAAAAGGAGCACCATGATCATCTAGTGTCAACTCTCTGCTGTGTGCAGGGCTGCCAACCACTAGTCGTGTACTTTGATGGGAAAGAATCATGCTATAGGAATGTCAGACAGGAAAAAGAACGAGCAGCAAGACTGGAGATGGAGTGAAGCTACAGGAAGCTGCTCCTGAAACACACGAAGGCCAAGCACTCAGAATCCATCCTAGAGCTGCAACTTCCCCACAGCTCCAGCCAGGCACACCACCCCTCTACCCTGCACCTCCAACCATGCACATCACCCCTCAGCCCTGAGCCCCAGCTCAGCACCTTCACCATAGCCCTCTCCTCGCAGTGCCACTGCTGTGCTGCCTCTTTGATTTCCCATCAGAGAAAAATGACTACTTTTATTAAAGTCAACTGGGACTTCGCTAAAAATTCTTATGCTGAAATGCCATTTATTTCTTCAACTTCTTATTCTTCTCCAAGGTTTTCTTGAATCACAGAATCCTTAGAGTCGGAAGAGACCTCTGAGGGCCATCCAGTCCAACTCCCCTGCAGTGAATCAGGACACCAAGGCCTGATCCAGCCTGACCTTGAAAGTCTCCAGAGATGGAGCATCCACCACATCTCCAGGCAGCCTGTTCCAGTGCCTCACTGCCCTCCCTGTAAAAGACTTTTCCCTTGTATCAAACCTAAATCTGCCCTCTCTGAGCTTGAAGCCATTGCCCCTTGTTCTATCACCACAGACCCTGACAAAGAGTCTGTCCTCTTCTTTCCTGTAGCTCCCCTTCAGGCTCTGATGACTGTGACAACATATTTGCATTTCATTCTCAACTCTGCAGGTTTCAACTCGCTTTCCCTAAGTCAAATACCCCAGATAACAGGAGATAAAGAAGACAAACGTACTACTGTTAATCTACCTGGACACAAGAATCGGCAGATTGATGCCCTACAAGCCATTTTGTATCTTCCACCACCAAACAATGGAAGCTCACTCCAAATTTCCATGGCCTTGCATGCAGCACAACACTGGTACAGAAACAGAAGCCATGTCACCTGAGCACATACTCCAAATACAGAGCTAAGAGCAACTCACATGCAGAACCACTGACTTCAAAGACCTCCTTTTCCAAAGCAATTCTAGGAAACCTTGGTAGCAGTACGATAGGATACATAATAGGATACATCCCACCAGCCCTGCAAGCTGAAAGGCGAGCTTGGGAGCAGCTGTGCTGCCTGCCCTGGCCACCAGCTCCTCCAGCACCTTTGTGCCACTCCATGACAGAGCACAGCTTCTGCATTCCACCTCCCACAACTGATTTCCAGCACTGAAATCCCAGTAAAGGCTCGTTTTAATGACTTACTCTTTACTTATAAACGGGATTTGACAGAGGTTCCTTCTCTAAAAAAGAAAAAAAAAAACACTCAGATCACGTGTCACTGCTCAAAGGTAATTCTGAAACTCATTAATTCTGAAACTCTGTTTCAGCATGGAAACTTGTAACGTTCTTTTGGATGGAGTCTGCCTAGAGAGCAAAAGCAGCAGCAGGGGACAGCAAGGGACAGCACAGGCAGCTCGTGCAGCAGTTCTCTCTCCGCAGAGCAGAGTTCCTCCAAAACCTCTACAGCCACACTTTGGTGAGAACTGAGCCAACGGAGCCTAAACTGCACAGCACACACTGCAGGCAGCTTTCTTTTGCTGATAAATTCATTCTGTATTGAATTACACTGCCCTCTCAGTGCCAGGGCTTCATAAACAAAGCTTGAAAAAAAATGCAGGAGTAATTCACAATAGTAAGCAAGGAAGAAAATCAAGAGTTAATGAAGCACATCAGTAGTTCTGAACAAAGCATTTCCTAGGTCCAACCAGGATATTCTGTAAGAAATTACCACTATCAAGAAAAAGAGGATGGTAACAAATACTGATAGCTTCTCCAGAAGCTTCTCTTCCTGTATCACTTCGTACTTCCTTTAAGAAACTTTTGCTTTCCTGCTTCATAATTTAAGTGAATATTTTAACATACAGTGACATCATTAACTCTCAATTTCATTTTGATCATCTAAATGTAAAAAGTACATTGATATATAACTTCTGATATCATCCAGACATGATATGATTAAAAAAAAAAAAATTCTATGACTGATCACTAAGTCCAACCATCACTCCATCACCACATTACGTCGTTCACAAAAGTTTGGGTTTGTGGTTTCTTAGCAGTAACAAAAAAAAGCCAAATATTTCAAATCAAACAGAGGAATATAACTGTCAGTACTATCGACTCAGTGAAGAGCCAAAAAAAAGTACACGTCAAATAATTAAAACTATTAAAGAGAAAACTGACCTAAGTTCTGGGGTGAATGAAGAACTACTGGTGGGTTTTGTTTTGTGGGTTTTGTTTTGTGGGTTTGTTGTTTGTTTGTTTGTTTTTTTTCTTTTTTTTTCTTTTTTTTTTTTTGGCTGCTGAGAATAACTTCAAAATGTTGAATTTGCTCCTGAAAATACTTTCATTTCAGCCTGTGTACACGCATAGAAGTGTGTGTGTGTGTGTGTGTGTGTGTGTGTGTGTGTGTGTGTGAGAGTGGAATTCCTTCCACATCCCCATTCAGCCCCTTTGCAGAAGGGAAATTCCAGAAAGAATTAAAAGTTGCTCATCAAGACTCTTCCTCCAATAATCCTAGATTGGCCTGGGTTGAAAAGGACCACAGTGCTCATCCAGCTCCAACCCCCTGCTGTGTGCAGGTCACCAACCAGCAGCCCAGGCTGCCCAGAGCCACATCCAGCCTGGCCTTGAATGCCTGCAGGGATGGGGCATCCACAGCCTCCTTGGGCAACCTGTGCCAGTGCCTCACCACCCTCTGGGGGAAAAACTTCCTCCTAAAATAATCAAAGCTTCTCAATGTTTCTTTAAGCTGTCATTAAGAACCTGAGGCTGGTAATTTCATTATCCCACACCAGCAATTTCTTCAGTTTTCTCTCCTTCCATGTTCAAAGGCTGCTGATAACTCAGCAGCTAAATGGCATAGAAATGTCATTGCCAAAGCAACTTCTATTAACACACCACACCAAATCCACTTAGACACAGACAGGTTATGAATTAAAGATGTTACAACTGCCACCACACCTCTGACTCCCCAGAACAAGTGAAGAACATCACCAAACCTGCCATTCAGGAAGGCTCCCAAAGCCCTTTTTGTCTTTCCCACTGTCAGACTGCAGCTCCTCCCTGCCAAAGCCAACACACTGTATGAAAGATGAGCACCTAGGTCTTCTAATTCAGAACTGCCACTGAGTGGTTTGAGTTGGCAGGAACCTCCAAAGGCCACCTGGTCTGATCCCCTGCAATGCACAGGGACACCCACAGCTGCATCACAGCTCCACATATGGACACAGAGCTCCATGTGAGGCCCCACCAGCACACAGCAGAAGGGTAGGATCACCTCCCTGAACTACTGATCACTCTTCTTTTGATGCTGCCCAGGACATAATTGGCTTCCTGGGCCGGGAGGGCACAGTGCTGGCTCACACGCAGCTTCCCATCCACTGTTTGGTATTAATCAAGCACAGCATTTAAACATTAGTCAGCTGCATGAACAGACACCCCATCAAATCAGGTACCACGTGCTACTTCTCACAAGCTTAACCCTGCAGGCTCTGATGAGTGTGACAACATATTTGCATTTCATTCACAACTCTGCTGGTTTCAACTTGCTTTCCCTAAGTCAAATACCCCAGATAACAGGAGGTAAAGAAGACAAATATGCACTATTGTTAATCTACCTGGACACAAGAAGTCATTTTGTATCTTCCACCACCAAACAATGGAAGCTCACTCCAAATTTCCATGGCCTTGCATGAGCACAACACTGGTACAGGAACAGAAGCCATGTCACCTGAGCACATACTCCGCATACAGAGCTAAGAGCAACTCACATGCAGAACCACTGACTTCAAAGACCTCCTTTTCCAAAGCAATTCTAGGAAACCTTGGTAGCAGTACAATAGGATACATAATAGGATACATCCTACCAGCCCTGCAAGCTGAAAGGCGAGCTTGGGAGCAGCTGTGCTGCCTGCCCTGGCCACCAGCTCCTCCAGCACCTTTGTGCCACTCCATGACAGAGCACAGCTTCTGCATTTCACCTCCCACAAGCGAGGCTTTTTCCTTACACCCATCCTAAACATCCCCCCTTTACACTTTAAACCATTTCCCCACGTCCTACCACAACAGACCCCGAAGAAGTGCCCGTCCCATCCTTTCTCGCAGCCCCCACCCGGACACACACTTAAGAAGGATGGCTCACACAGCACCCTGCCAGCACGCCCAGCCCGAGGCCTATCGAGGCCTCACGTCTCTCCCCGCCTCCGGGGTCGCACCTCAGCACCCGCCGTTCCACCCTCCCTATCCGCCAAGCCTCCCGCTCCCTCAGCCGGCAGAACGCCGCCCCGCAGCCCAGCTGGGCCTCACCGCTCCTTCTGCTGCAGCAGCCGCTGGAAATCCTCTGCGGATCCCGCCGTCACCACCTCCCCCGCCGCCATGGCCTCGCCGCAGGAAGGAGGAGCGGAGCGGGGTCACGTGGGAGCGACGGCCGCGCAGGCGCAGACAGGGCCGCGCCTCTCGCGCAGGTGCTGCCCGCCCCTCTGCGCATGCGCCGTGAGGCTGAGAAGGCGGTGGCGGGAAGGGCGGCCGTCAGTCAGAGCCGTCAGTCAGAGCCGCGGGGCGGAGCTGAGCGCTGCCTCCCTCTGAGAGGCTTTAAAGCCGAAGCTGCGCTTTCAGCCGGCGGTGTGCCTAAATGTGGAAATGATCAATGTCTATAAGTGGTCTTTGCTTATGAAGTGGTCCTGAGGTTGGGGTCACTGAAAAGTCTCATACACCTTTATCCCGATGCTGTTAAAAAGATGCTCGCAAAGCTGCCTGTGCTGTCCTCATCATGGGCCACATTGCCAGGAAGAAATGGATAAGAAACGTGGTCCTTCAAAATGAACGACTTCCTCTGTAGCCTGTATCAACCACAGCCACGTCAGATAATTTAAAGCCTCGCTCCTTAATAAGGTTGGCGAGGCATTTTCAAGGTTCATTTGGAAGGTAGAAACAAGGATTGCAGTTACAAATGTATGGCCCCATTGAGACGCCGGAGACCTAAATCTCCCTAACACGAGGCTATATTTCTGGGCATCCCATATGGAGTATTTGGCAGCACGGTCCCAGGGAAACCCAGGGCTTCAACGACTCCAGATTGAACAACAGGCAGCAGGCCAAATTAATCTGGCAGGGCTCCCACAGTGCCCAGTTGATCTACTGCTCACCTCCAGTTGCAAAGGACTTGGTTAACAGAAGAGATGTGCAAGTCTGGGAGGCACAAAAAGGAGAGAGATGGTGCTGCTCACGTTGCTGGCCCCGCCTGAGAATGTTAGTTTGCAAAAGAATGGCTTTACATGTGCTAATCATCTTATTTCAGAGTCCCTGAGATGTATTCAGAATATATATAAGCTGTGTTTCTGTATAGAAATAGCCTTTATTGGTGTGTGTGCACTGTAAAGTAAAATTAAATAAAATAGGAGCCAGGCACAGGACACTGAAAGTGGTAAGATTGGATCTCATAATAGAGTCTGAAAAAAATAATGATAAGCAAAAATACGACCCGACATCACGTGGCCTTAAGTTGCAGCAAGGTAAGTTTAGGATGGATATCAGGAAAAACTTCTTTACAGAAAGGGTTGTTAAGCACTGGAAGAGGCTGCCCAGGGAAGTGGTTGAGTCACCGTCCCTGGATGTGTTTAAAAACCATTTGAATGTGGTGCTCAGGGACGTGATTTAGTGGAGGGCTGTTAGAGTTAGGGGAGCATAGTTAGGTTGTGGTTGGGTTTGATGATCTTGAGGGTCTTTTCTAAGCTGGGCAATTTTGTGATCCTGTGATTCTATATTTGCACTCCCAGATGCATGACATGATTAAAAAAATTGGTCTAGAAGAATCACAGAATCAGAGACTGTGTAGATTTGAGAGATTAAGAGATTTTGTAGCGTGAACACTATGAAATAAAGAGCAAGTATTCTCAGATAGGTTCAGGTTGTGGATGCCCCATCCCTGCAGGCATTCAAGGCCAGGCTGGATGTGGCTCTGGGCAGCCTGGGCTGCTGGTTGGCAACCTGCACACAGCAGGGGAGTTGAAATGAGATGATCACTGTGGTCCTTTGCAACCCAGGCCGTTCTTTGATTCTGTGATTTAAATAAGACAGAAATTTGCCTTAAGATGTGGCAGCTCTTGGTGTAACAGCAGTGGGAAGGGGCTATGCAGCTGACATTTCCCAACCTTTCACCTGCTGTACTCTAGCAGAGTTAGATGGCTGTGTCACAAAATGCTTGTTTGACTGTAGTGTATCCTATTGTTCTAAGAACGTGAATGTAAAATGGGAAGCCAGTCTGCAGCACTGGCTCTACTGGCAAGGAACATAAACAGGCTCTTGGGGGTGGAATTGGAAGGTGGTTTGAAATAATTAAATAAATCTGATTTGATGTGAATGGATTTGGGCTTGGTTCAAACTCAGCAATGAGTTATGCTTCAGATGTTGTGCAAACTGGATTACCCAGATTTAGGGTTATTATTTTTTTTTTTTTTTCCTATCAGGCATGTCAATTGCCAAATTAAAAACAACAACAACAAAAAAAGAATCTGTGGATTAATTTTTTGTGGTGCACCCGCAGGCTCAAAGAATGTGACAGAGCATACTGTGTAAGTACAACTGGATCCCTAGTGCAGAATAAGCACTGGAAGGAATGCCAGGGATAGCTTGACAATGCAAATAGCTTGATTTAGCAGAGCAGAACAGACAAGCGGAGTATTAGATGTTCCCGACAGAGGAGTTAAGCCTGTGCTGGTCTCAAGACCCACAAAAAAAAACCCAAAAAACTAAAAGGAAGACTCAAATATTATCTGTGACATGCAGCAACAGGGAGTGACGAGCTCTGTTGGATTCTGCTAGGTCACACTTCCTCCCATGCATTTTGTTTTCTCCCTTTTGGTGGGAGATAGCTGGTGCAGGAGAATCATATCATAGAATCACAGAAACACAGAACGGCCTGGCTTGCAAAGGAGCACAGTGCTCATCCAGTTCCAACCCCCTGCTGTGTGCAGGTCACCAACCAGCAGCCCAGGCTGCCCAGAGCCACATCCAGCCTGGCCTTGAATGCCTGCAGGGATGGGGCATCCACAGCCTCCTTGGGCAACCTGTGCCAGTGCCTCACCACCCTCTGGCTGAAAAACTTCCTCCTTATATCCAACCTCAACCTCCCCTGTCTCAGTTTAAAACCATTCCCCTTATCCTACCACTATCCATCCTCTTAAGCAGCCGTTCCCCCTCCTGTTTACATGCTCCCTCCTTCTCCAGCCTGACCCATCCCAACTCCCCATAGCACCGCGCTGCACTCCCGCACATCCCCGTCACCCCGACGTAGGGAGGAGCCCGACAGCGCCGTTATTGCTCAGGACGTGCAGAAATAACAGCAGATAAAACTTGCTGCGCTCTGCTCCTTCCGCAATACTCCGAGCTACGGCGGCTCAGCGACCTCCCCCGGGGCAGCTCCGCTCACCGCCCCAAGCCCGGGCACGCTGCCCTCCGTCCCCGGCCCCGCCCCGTGCGGGAGGTCGGCAGTGCCCGGAGCGGCAGCGGGTCCAGGCGGGGCTCGGGAGCTTCCCGAGCCGCGTGTGCCGCCCCGCCGCCATGGAGGCGATGGCTCGGGGGCGGCGGGGGCTGCGGGAGCCGGAGCCGGGAGAACCGGAGCGTGTGAGTGCCGGGGGTCGGGCGGGGGATGGCGGCCCCGGGCGGACGCGGCGGGCTCAGAGCCCTCTGGCGGCGACGAGGAAGGGTTCGGCCCTTCGGGGTTTTGAGCCCCGGCCTAGAGGTCGTTCTGAAGGCTGTTGTCGATGGCAAAGATTCCCCGCTGCTTCTTCTGCTCCCGCTGTGCGTCGTACGGAGGGACGCGTGGTTGATCTTTGCACGTCGGCGCGGCGATCTGCACGCGTTTCAGGGACGTCCTGCGGGATGGAGCTCCGTGCTGGCGCGTTTGCGGTGTTTGGACGCGGAGGCCTTTGGAGGCGGCGCTGCGTGGAGCGCGGCGCTCTGAGTCGCGATCCCTGGGGACCCTCCCCACTCGGGACAGCCCTCCCAGCCGCGTTCTGCAACCTTGGTTTCACTTTTCATAAGAAGCAGCCTCGCT
This sequence comes from Centrocercus urophasianus, assembly GCF_019232065.1. Classification (NCBI taxonomy): domain Eukaryota; kingdom Metazoa; phylum Chordata; class Aves; order Galliformes; family Phasianidae; genus Centrocercus; species Centrocercus urophasianus. The sequence goes on from NW_024884722.1 coordinate 1,066,194, forward strand.
GCGAGGCCTTCATCCTTTCAGCAAACACACGTGTTTTCCCAGGACTTGCCAGCTGGGAGAGAGAGTGACAGAACATCTGCTCTGCGAGCAGCCCTGTTTTCTGCCTGTTCTGGGACACGCTGTGAATTGCTGGTGCTTGTCTCCAACTACGTTTCAAGCTGGAGATGTACCACAGTCTCTCCCTAACAAAATTAGTCATTTTGACGCAGTGCGTGGTTGCCTTTTGACTGGCTCCCTCATTGATCCTTACTCATCACAGGCACTTTGAGCCCTGTGCTAAATGCGTTCCGTTCACAGGCAGGATTGATGTATCGATTGTTTCTTTCCAAAGAGAGAATTCCAGGAGTGAACCCTTCCCTGCAGCCAGCTCTGCCAGCAGTTCCCACAGATCGTCTTGGCATCACTGTGATAGGATTGTCAGCCAGCTGCTCTGTGTGCTGAATTCCTGTCACTGGTGCTAGATGTCTTGAACTCCCCCAAAACAATGCTTTGAGTTTATTTTTAATGAGCCAAATTTCCTCTGGTACATGGCAGTGAGTCATTTGTTGCTCTGTTCCTTCATCTCACACACCGTGCCGGCTCTGCTGCTGTAGCACCATGCTCTAGCTTTTAATAAAGGACAAGTTCTGCTGCAACAAAGGGAGGAGAGCATTTTCCCAGTGGAAGGCAATCTGCCTTTGGAGGACCTCCTCAGACTTTTTATTATTACATTATTCACTTTCTTAGTACAATACATATTTCACTTTTTGATTTACTTCCCGTCCAAATATCCTGTATTCCTTGATAGCGTGCTCCTTTCAACTGTTTTCCACCGAGGTTCCTGTTGTATTGATCCATTTTATTTTTACATAATGTATTCACATTTTCATTTAGTTTCCGTGCTTCTGTAGTCTGTCAGTGGCAATGCCTCTCCCACCTGTGAGATCCTAAGTGAGATGGAATGTTGTTGCTCCTTAAAAACAAACTTTGTTCAGAAAGTTGTTTCAAAAGCATGTGCACCTCCTTGGGATTCGGTCAGAGCCAGGCCCTGAAATGTCTGCATCAGTTCTGATATTTCTCATTATTATTAATGTGCTGCTACAGTTTCAAAGAGCATCTTAGTGTCAAAGAGCAGTCACAGGCCAAGGGCAGTTCCCTTCTTAGGGATCCCGATTGGTGCCTGCCCCACAGCTGCCCCACAGCTGCCCCTCACCCTTCTGGGTTCATGACACGCTTTGCACACTGAGGCATTATCTCAGCAGACCTCCAATCTTGCACTGGGATGCCAAGAACTGTGGGAAAGGCATCCCCACTTAGCACAGCCCATGCTCCAGAGTTGGAGCGATTTGCAGGAAATCCAGAAGTCCTTCAACACCAGGTAACAGTTCAGGTGAGAAGCAGGAAGCCTTGATTGTTTGGGTAGCAGAGGAAAGCTGTAAGAAGGGGACAGTTTGCAGAAAAAGACACAAATAAATCATTACAAAAGATGTCTTCATAGCTGTCTGACTTGGCTGCGGGGTTTTCCTTCCGTTTCCGTGGTTTAATTAGCCGTTTCTAAGAACTTCCCATGATCCGCTCCTTTGATAAGCCCCATCTGAAATTAGATGCTAATGGAGGGTGACGTATCCTCTTTTCCCACCGGCCTTCTCTCCCCACGTTCTGAAACTGAGGCTCAGAGACGTTTAGTGAGATCCGCACACGTCCCTGCTCACCCAGCGCCAGGCACGGTGCTCCATGCAGTGTTTGTGCTCTGGCCCCGTGCTTGCAGGCTGCATTTACTAACTCGCTGCACTGACTGTTCATCCCAGTGAATATAAGATCCCTGTCAGTCATAAGCAAATCCTGCAGGCTTGTACCCAACGGCCTATGCCTTCTAAAGACACGCATATATTCCTTTTTATTCTTTTAGAAGCGAGTGTGCAAGCCCTTAGAAGCCATTCCAAATGAAGTTGATGCTCACCTCATTGACTGTGCTATGGAGCTGGATTCTAAACAGAAAGTCTCCTCTGGCTGTGGTCCTTGGGCTACAAAGACAAAGCAAAACTCTATGGTATGTTTACACCGCCAACATATCTATTTATTAGAGGGCATTTAAAGCCAGTTTTGTAATAAAACTGCAAGTAATTGTTTTTTTTGTTCTTTTTTTTTATGGTTCTGTACATGTTTTTATTAATTAGATTTTTGAAAACCAAGGAAGCAGAGGTACTGCCCAGCCTTGCCCAAGATGCATTGCTGGAGAATCTGTAAGTATATTAACCTTCGTTCTGTGGCATAAAAGATAGACTTGTTCTTAAGTATTAGATCCATAAAACACAAAGTTAATAAAAACCACAATTACATTTCTCAGGAATAAAGCATGTAAATAAAAGAAGGCAGATTGATTTAGCATTTCGGAGGTATGCCAGCAGAGCACAAACTAATATGTTTTCAGCAGCAGTTGGAAAATATGGAGACTGCAAACACATTTTTCACATTCACACTAAAAAGCAGAGTTTAGGAAGTAACTGAAGCAAACAGTAACATACAACTTCCTCTACCTTGTTATTATGTCTTCTTTGATTTACGGAATCATAACAAAATACTCAGGATTCCCATTCTGTTTCTTACTGTTTCCTCTAACTCGATAGTTCCTTTCCAAAGAGCAGATATACAGCACACCATCTTACACTGCACTACACTTATACTAGACCCAGCTTTAAACAAGTTGGCTAAGGAACAAGTAGCCAGCAAAGTTCAGCTCAGGCAGCCTGACATTTCAGAATAGCAGTGCAAGTCTTTGGACAGCTGAGTATTGCTGTCTTCTGGGCCACATCAATATGGAAAGTAAGCTGGGTAAAAACAGCTTTTTTATTTGTGTAGGCTGTAATCAACAGCTGGGATTTGGCACAGCATAGTATGGAAGAACACTGCAGTGGTAGTGCTGCAATCTCCCACATAAAGGTGATGGTTATCTTAAGCACTTTCTGTTTTACTATTCATTAAAGGCCAAACCTCAAGAGAGAACGGCTGAGAACACTGAAGGACGTTATGGTGCTCCTCCAGTTTCAGTTGTGCAGATTTTCATAGATCCACAGAACGGCCAGGGTTGGAAGGGACCTCAAGGATCATGAAGCTCCAACTCCCCCTGCCACAGGCAGGGCCACCAACCTCCACATTTCACAGCAGCCCAGGCTGCCCAGGGCCCCATCCAACCTGGCCTTGAACACCTCCAGGGATGGACGGGGCATCACAGCCTCTCTGGGCAGCTGCTCCAGCACCTCACCACTCTCATAGCAAAGAGCTTCCCCCTGACATCCAACCTCAATCTGCCCTCCTTGACCAACCAAAGTTTCAGAAGTCTGTTAAGCCTATGGGAGCTGGGAAGGCATTTACTGTGTAACGATCTTCAAATCATAATTAGGAACCCAGATGCCTTAGGATATGTAATTCACCTTTTCAACAAGCATTCATTTATTTGGGTGTAATGAAGAGCTGGAATCTCCCATTTAACTGTCCTGTGCTGTCAATATAGTGACTCAAGTTGGTGTCATAAACATCTGGAGCCCTTGGATAGCTACTTGCTAGACTTCTTGCTGAATTAGACTCATACCATGAGTTGAAATAGAAGCTGCTTTGCTCAAAGCTGGCTGATCTAAAATGTGACTGACTCAGATTCTGCTTTCCCTGATGTTCCCTGTAGCAGTGCCAAAGTTGATCGACGTCTGTTGCGTGGTGTCAAATACCAATCAGAGTTCAAGGAGCAAGGTGCAGTGTTTGGTGATGGAATAATCAAGTTAGTGTATATATTCAGTTCTCCATTATTTGAGTCATGGGCCTGGAACAATCTGGATGAAAGAAATGTGTGACTGCTTTTGCACCCATGGTTGCACACCACGGTGTGCTTTTGCAGAGGGGAGGGATTCTTTTTGACTCTGGCTTTCAGTCAGCAGGGTTTGTTAGTTTAGACATAATGCCAGGCACAAAGACAGGGCTAGAGCAACTGGGATTGTGTTGTAGTGCATCTGAATGCATGCTGTGCTGAGCTCATAAAGCCACCCTGATAGAATCTGGCTCATGTGGGTGTCCTTGCATCTACAGCACAATTTATCCACAACTCCTCTAACTGTGGGTGAACTGACTGTACAGATCTGTCAGTTGTGTTTCCTTCAGATCATCAGTGATTTGCAGCCATGACGTGGTGGGTAACACGGTTACACTTGGATAAATTTAGTAGGACTTATATTAGTAATATGTTCATTCTTAAAATAATAAAAAGCCTACATTGAGCATAAAATGTGTAGTAAGCTGATAATTTTCTTCAGAATTAAAATTTCACCTTGGGAAAATGAGCTTGTCACAATGAATATGCATCATGGAAGTCCTTCAGAACAGCTGAAATGTCCCTAAGGGAAGAGCCTCCAGGTAGCAAAATAAATAATGTTGCAATGCTTATTCATAGTAATAATGTTAGAGAAACTGTATGCTACTGATGGGAGGGAAATTCAAAAGCATAAGAGCTCACACTGGAGTAAGACAAACAGAATACAGGCATACAGGACTGAGGTGATTCGTCTTGCATAGTCTTCTCAGCATTGTACTTTGCATGAGGAACCTCATTCACACCAGCTTTCCTGAAAGCATGTAAGTCTTTGTTTCTACACAATATGCCATGATTTTCATAGTGTATTCAAAGGGAATATCACTTCTTGACTTGCTCTCTTAACATTGAAGCTTGTTTTTGTAGGCATGATCACTGCCACACGTTTCAGAAGGGACAGCAGAAGTGCATCAAGCCACAGTTTGAGATGAGAGCAGTACTGAAGTTGCAGCTGTTTTTAACCTTTGTCCACGAGTTGTTTGGGAAAGCTTGGAGCATTTGAGGTGCTGTCAGCACAACTGTCTGTTTCTTTTACAGTCACATTTGAAAATGGATACTGAGAAAAAGCTTCAGGTTTTGATCATCTTGTCACATACCATCTTGTCATTTCAGGGACACTTCAGTCACATCCTGGGCTGCTAGAGATGGACAGACAGCAGACAAGCAGCACTGCTTCCCTTGCTGGGGTCTAGAAATGCACCTGTGAGCAGCGTACAGCTGGAGTACGTTCACTCGTGGCAGATGTTCAGCATGCTGCTCTGTGTGTCACTCCTCCATAACGCCGTTTGATGCCACCGTTTTTACACTTGAAAAAATGCTTTTGTACTTAAGGTATCTCATATGTATGAAAAAACATGTTTCTCATTTAACTTTTTGGAGCAGTTAAGCTGATTCGGCCTTTGGCCCAGTCTTCACCTGGCCCTGGACCAAAGGCTGTGCTGATACAGGGTATTTCACTGTCTCACTTAGGCACTTTCTCTGATGTTCATGAAGGTTGTCGTTGTGTTCACATTGGTAGTGGGCCTGCACTTCTGCCTCAATTGTATAGAAGCGGGCAGAAAGGGAGGACTCTTCAGTTCTAGATAGAGAGCTGATCAGCTTGACAGCTATGCAAAGGCCAGTAAAAAGCCTACTGAAACTTATTTTGTTCTAAAATCCAGAATATGCATCCATTTCAGGTATCTTTCCTACATGCCAAACTCTTACTTGATTTACAATAGGCACAGTTTGTGAATGTGACAGATAACTACTTGAAAGAAAAAAAAAATCAGTGTTATTTGAACAACATTATGATGCAAAGGCGAGCGGTGCTTCAGATCTACACAGTCCTCTCAAATTGCTGAAGATACCATCTGATGCTCTGGGATTCCTTCTTTCCAACTGTTGTGATACTAGAACAAGTCTGTTTCAGCTTGTTACCCAGCTTGATCTTATTGGCTTGCCACAAATAATTTAATCAGCATTTGGGCAGTCTGCAATGCTGTGTAATTTTTAAACACCTGCAGGTTTTAAACTCTGAAGGTATCCAAGTTGTGTTATTTGGATGTGACACTTCAGTGGCTGCTCTGGAATGGAACTGGCTGCTGTTCAGAACAGAATAGCAGCATGCTTACCCTCTGCATTAGATGGAAATTTCTGCGACCTGCCAAGGCTCAGGAAGAAAGCAATCTCCACTGTCAGAAGTGTCCCCTGTTCCCGTGCAGCCTTTGGGCAGGGTTCAGCCCACCAGCAGCAAGGCAGGCAGAACAGCTTCCAGCCTCTCCTGTTCTGAGGGCAGTACTCAGTATAGAATCTGAAGTAGCAGAAGTCTACTAACAGGTCTTTAAAGATCACTATCCCAGTGGTGTTTATCGCAATGTAAAATTCTTAGAGAAGTCTTATCGCAGTCCTAGAACACTTCCCATACTGTGTGTGGAGCTGCAGCCGTAGTGTGAGCACTGAGTTGGCTTTTATTAACAAGATACTCTTCCCAAGTAGATGAATATCATATAATTACTGAATTTGGTTAAGCGACAGGTGGGGAGATAAGTTTATTAAGTAGAGCTGCACTAAACTGACACCCAGAAAGGTTAGTTAGGAAAGAATAGATGTCCTCCAATCCCACACAAATTTTACATCCCTTGGAAACGGGTCATTGCAAAGTGGGATTGGGCTGGATGATCTCCAGAGGTTCCCCTGACCCCTGTGATTCTGTAGTTGTATAATCAATGGATATTAAGATGTATAATCAATGGATACTAAGATGTTATAATCACAAAAAGAACAAGAGAGTTAGGCAAAGTAGACTAGGATAATAGGAGAGAATAAATGGAAGGCTTACCCATACGCTAGGCTCACCTATAGAAAGCACCCGAAGAGGGGATCTCCAGCAGAGATCCTTCCCCACTGGTAGCCAGCTCTTCAATAGGTCTAGGAGGGGTGCAGCCTGGCTTCTGGCAGCACAGCTGAATTGCCTTCACCTGTGCTCCTCTGGCTGGCTCATGGCTCGCCTCAGGTGATCAATCAGAGGTTCAGGCTGTGACTCAGCAGTTCCCATGTAGTTCTGCCAGTTGTTTCAAACACCCCCCAGCTTCCTTCAATGATATAGGCTGCTCAGAGATCAGATCACTGAGAATCACAATGGTTGTGTTACCTTGAAGGTTATAAACTCATCTTGAGCTCTCCAGCTCCCAGTACAGCTTGATACAAGCAATAGTATCTATCCAAGCTGGAAAGGAACATATGCTCAGTTGAAATGATAGTAGTGCATGAGCGAATTCCCAATATCCTGATAATAGAGTGCAGAAGAGTAAAGTAAAGTGGTTTCTAAACACATTGTTTTCTCTGCAACTGCATATTTGTCACTGGGTAGCTAGGCTGTATTTTGTGGGCAGTTCATTTTTACAAGATTTTCCAATTGTTTTTCAGCCATGTCAGCCAAGAGAAAAGATGGCTGAGCTTCAGTTTCTGTGCTGTAAAGACTGAGATAGTTACTTTGAGTGTAGAAGGCTGAAAGGTATCTAAAAGTTTAGTCAGTGCAAAATGACTCAGAACCTGTTGGGTGTCAATGCTGGAAAGCAGCTGTTAGCAGAACAGTATGCAGTCAAAATGTAAGGTGTCTTAAGAAGAGAAATGGCACTTGGACTTGTTCACAAAGTTTTCTGCTAGAATATATTGCACCAAAGAAGCACCATATTGCTTTTAATGCGCAGGCAATACACTATGAACCGTCAGACTCAGAGGATGATTTTCCATTTAAATAGATAACAGTGCATAGATTTCTTCTGTTAGCTAAAAACCTGAGCGTATTTTAGTCAACAGAATACAGTCAGAATGAGAACTCTTCACAATCCTTGTGGCTCCTATCACGCTCTTTCCAATCCTTCTCCTTTCAGAGTAACCATTACTTGGTTTTTGTAAGGTGCCACCATGCATAACTCACAGGATTGCTCATAGTTCCTCCTGGCTGCATTACAGAGCCCCCATGAAGTCATACTCTGTTCGATTTTAATGTAATTTTCTCGTATCAGTCTTCTCATCGTTACTGTGCCCTGTGCAGGTATTTTATGGCACTGTCCACGGTGACTCTCAGCTCTGTCCTTGCAGATTACTGCATCTCTACAGCTCAAGAAAACAGAACGTTGTGCTATTTTTAACCTGCAGTGTGGACATGGGAACCTTCTTTGTGCTGTTCAAAATGTAATGCTGTGTTTTATCTCAGATCTAATTGATCAGTAGTTCTGTTACTCGTGTGTATACTTCAAAGATCTAAATGCTGTAGAAACAGGAGTAGAATTGTCCCAGGTTGGGTCTTTGTTCAACTACAGCCTTTTGCATTCCCCAGGAACGCGATGCAGGGTATGTCAGAGCAGTTCTGTGGCCATAAGAGGGCTGGATGGGCTGGGAGCAGCCGGCATCTGTGTGCCCAACAGCAGGTGGGGAAAGGCTGAGAAAAGGACAGGCATTGAATGGGAACACTTCTTACAACAGGTTTTTGATAACATGTTTTGTTCTGGGAAACCCTTTTTGATCTCACAGCTCAGTCTCGAACATCGCAGATCACAATTACTGACACACTGATGGTTTGAAGCAGTACTTTTGCCATCGTATTTGTTAATACCAAAGCATATTGGGCATCAGGAGAGCGTCATACCTGAGTTTTCTTCTTAAGTAAACGTTGGCATCATCACTGTTTGAGAAGCATTTCCAGTGAGACTGCAGTTCAGATGTGCGTTTGCTCCTGCTTGATTAGCAGAGACTCTGTCTAGTTTTGATAGCAGCTCCCTCCTTTTTGGTAGTCCTTGAGTTGGTCTGGGGTTAAAACATAAACAAACAAGAAACCTCCTTCTTCACAAACTTCACAGTGAATCCTTAGGAAGGATGTGACTGCTTGCCCCATGCCTCTTAACAGGCCAGATGCATTTATACATCAGCCATGACACAAATGAGTTGCAGCTGAAATAGTCCAGCACAGTGGAGACTTGCTGTTTGATTCAGTAGATGTGCTCTATCTGTAATCTGCCTCAAGATTTGCTCAGCCAGAATCACAGAGTGCTGCATCAGGTGCAGCTGAGGGCCGTGCACCTGGGGATGGTGGATGTTCCTTTATAGCAGATGGGTGTCAGACCTGCAGCAGAACCTCAGCACTATTTTTGTAGGACTTTTCTTCACCTTGTACAACTATGCCATTTTGGTTGACTGATAAATACGATTCTTTATCTTTCTTAATGCTGTGGTTTGTACACAAAATAACCTAAAATATACTTTATTTAGGTGTATATAGTAAAGCATACAATCAGTTTTTAATTCAGATGAAAATGATATAGTATTTTTAACTTTGTATTTTATAAGTTGTTGCAAAAGCAGAAGCATTAAATCCACCTTTGGCTACAGTACGAACTGTCTGGTTTTGTTCTGCCGTTGATAATTGAACTGTGTTCTGCAGGCACTGAGGCACGAAGGTAAATAAAAGGCTTTGGGGTTTATATACTATGTAGCTTCATTTGTACAACATAGCCCACCTGGTTCTTCCCCTCACTGCCCAAAAACATGAATGATACACAGAAACTTTGAAACAGCATAATTCCTCTCTGCAGCTTCGGCTTAATGGAGAGTTAAAAGTGCCCATTTCTCAACTCGTCTCCACCTGCCTTTCCAGAGTTTGCTTTTCCTCACCTAATTGGAGCACCTTCGCATCAGACCTGCGTTCCTGCAGCTCTAGCTAGAAATGGAGGTGTCACGCTGCCTTGTGAATCTAAGCTCTGCCCTCCTTGGATCTCATTGCTTTATGTAGATTATCACTCTGCTCCATAGCTGCGTGGTTCCAAAGCAAATCCCTCAGCCACTGCTGCACGCCGGGCACTGCTGCAGCTCTGAGAGCCCCCAGCCCAACCCCACCATGCCCACAGCCCACGTCCCTCAGTGCCACATCCCTGCAGCTCTGAACGCCTCCATGGATGGGCACTGCCCACCCTGGGCAGCTGTGCCAGCGCCTGGCCGCTCTCTGGAGCAGACATTGCTGTGATACCAACCTGACCCTCCCTGGCTTCAGTCTGGAGACTGCCCAAAGTGTAACCTTGGCCACACGGCACAGCCCAACACTCCTGGGAAGGTAACAGCTGTGACCAGGAGCTCTGACACTGTAAGAAAGGGGAGGACAGTGCAGAACTCCTTTGCTTTTTTGCCTAATTTTTGTCACCAATGTCTACATGCACTGAGAGGAAAACGGCTTCAGCAGCCTGGAGAAGAACACGATTTGGCTGTAGATACATTTTGTATAAAGATAAGCAGATGGAACATTTAAGATGAGAGAATTAAGCCTCGTAAGAAAGTGCAAGAGCAAATGTGAAGTTGATAGGGTGAATGTATTATTGATGAAAACAATAAACTTGTTATCCTTGCTATGTAAAATTTATGCACTGAGTTCAGTTGCTTTAGACTTCAGCGTTCACTTAATTGTTTGTTTGCTGGTAACTACACATTGATTTCATCATCAAAGAGGAAGAAACCAAAGCTTTTGGTTTAGTATGTGTGGAGCTTGCAGGCAGTCTGCACAGGACTAGGACAGACACAAATGTATGCAACACATACATTGAAAATGATATTTAGAATGAATGGTGTTCGTGTCAAAGTTAATTGGGGAAGCTGTATATGTATTCAAACTGTGGCATCTCCCCTGAGATCATCACACGGTGGTTCCTGAGAGCTCAGTGTGGCAGCCTGTACTGGCAGGCAAAAGTCACACAGTAAGAATGCTATTTGGCTTTGATTGCCATCAGTAATTATAAAATTAAGAGTTACACCTCCAGATTCTCTCACACATCAAACTCCCATCCAGGCTGGATGTGGCTCTGGGCAGCCTGGTCTGGTGGTTGGCAGCCCTGCACATCGCAGGGGGTTGAAATGAGATGATCGTTGTGGTCCTTTTCAACCCAGGCCATCCTATGATTCTGTGATTCAAGGCAACCACATTGGAACAAGCAAGAAAAAACATGGGACCTCTTGCTTTCTTTTTCAACAGAAAAACAACGGGAAGAATCCCATGCAGATCCAACAGATGTTAATTTATCTGAACCTCACCTGCTGTCAAATTACAGGTCCTGCTTCCAGCTTCAGAAGACGGATTTACCATTCCATCACTATGACACTATGACACACTGCAATCAGATCAGAAAGCACTGCTCTCCATTCATGCAAACACCAAGGCTGCACGAGGCCTTCAAGACATCCATCTACCTACCATCAGTTTTTCCCCCACTAAACCACATCCACGCCCCTTCCTGTGCTACAACACGCTGTGCATCCGAGCGGGACTTTCCAAGGAGCAGCCCTTAGGATTGCAAGCAGGCAGCTCCATGCAGTGCCACAGCTGTGCCAGTGCCCACGCACTCACCATGCAGTGGCTCTTTGTTGGCTCTTGGAGTGAAGCGTGCGAGCTTCTGAAGTCCCCCCTTTGAATGCCATCTGCTTGGTAGGATGGGGCACGGCGATATTTGTGTGTGATTACAGCCTTGTTACTGAAACAATATAGAAATCACCACATGATATTTGCTTGCAACACAGGGTGTCATTCATGAGTTATACATAAATGGCAGCTTTACATATTTAAAAGGAACATGGACTGCTTCGCATCTGATGTATGTTTCCCAGGAGGGAACGCCGCCATTTGATCTATTTTTGATTAAAATGTAAAAATTAAAAATTAAATCAAATGGTAGCGTAATTCCTCGGGGAAAACATACTTCAGTTATGAAGTATTCCCCAAAGTAACCTTGAGAATCTTACGGCTGTATTGTCTCATCTGTAGGTGGTCTTTTTATGTCTCACGTAATTAAAACGAATTGCTGTTAGAGAACCCATAGCGCTGCATACAGATTTATGAACCTCGAGGCACCTCCTTTCACAGCCAAGCAGTGGGATTGGGCATGCTGTGGCTGGGCAGGTGCTGGGTGCTGGGCCAGTGCTGAGCAGTCTCCTCTCTTGCAGGTGCTTGAGAGCATCACCTCTCTCGGATGGGGAAAACAGGGACACGGCAAAAGCAGGGCGCGTTGAGAATGGCTGCCAAAGAGAGGCAGCACGCAGCGCGACGGCCTTGTGCTGCACGTTGCTGTAAAGCACGGCCAATGCAGTGTGCAGGGAGCACTTTATGTACTGAGGAACGGCTAAAGCGGCACCAGCGAGAGATTGGGAAATTGGATTTGTGAGGGAAATGCGCTCGGCAGAATCTAATGCTGCTTGTTTACAGCAAGCTGCTCGATCAGACTGACTTGGAATACAGGAATATACATTTGATAAGATTAGAGAATAGCGGGGATCAGGAAAAAAATAAGACTATAGAATTTGCATTCGCGTTTCCCCAGGTCTGAAGGACAAAAATGTCATTTATTTGTGTTCGGTTTTGAAGCCTGCAGTCCTGCTAAGGCTCTCCATCGCTGTGGCTTTGTGACTGTGCACTCTGCTCCGGCTGCAATTAAAACTTCTGTGCTGGATTTCAGTGAAAAAATGGGTAGAACTGAACTGCTCAAATTTAATGTTTAAACAGAGAAAGGGTGGAAATAAAACCTAACAATGGAAATATAAAGTAAGGGTTTGGTAGAGCCTTGCAGGAATGTTTTGTACCAAGCAGCAGGAGTGTTCCAATTGCAGAGCAATACTGGAAGGAAAACGCCTCTGATCTTTGAATTTCTTTACAGAGAGGAGTTTTTCATGTATAATCAGACTAAAACCCTCCTGTAATTGCACAGTGAGAGGCCTGTGAAGTTCCAGGAAGGCCTGCAGAAGCCAGGAGGCGTTTCCTCACCTGTGTGCCCACAAGGTGGGATGGAGCAGAGTTCCTATGCTGGGATGCAGCCGCCCCACATGGGGACCCAGCCTCAGGGCAGCAGCACAGCACTGCAGGTTGTGAGTGCCTGTGAGTCACTATGAGGTATGAGAGACTGCAGGGAGCAGCCGCTGAGCAGTGAAGCAGCAGCACACAGCTCACTGTGCCTCCCCTTCCCCATAGCCCTGGGCTTCTGGTCACCTCCAAGGTGAAATCCTGCTATTAATATTTAACTCTTCATTGCATTAACATAGGCACCTGCACAGGGGGCATCCAAATGCTTCTTTGCATTCCCAGTCTCCACTTGCCCTGCTTGCTATCACGGAATCATATCATAGAGTCATAGAATGGCTTGGAAGGGACCTCAAGGATCATCAAGATCCAACCCTTTGCTGCAGGCAGGGCCACCAACCTCCACATTTCATGCCAGCCCAGGCTGCCCAGGGCCCCATCCAATCTGGCCTTGAACACCTCCAGGGATGGACGGGGCATCACAGCCTCTCTGGGCAGCTGCTCCAGCACCTCACCACTCTCATAGCAAAGAGCTTCCCCCCGACATCCAGCATAAATCTTCCCTCCTTCAACTTAAAATCATTTCCCCTTGTCCTGCCATTACGTACCTTTTCAAAGAGTTTCCTGCCCAGGCAGGGCAGCAACGCATGCACAGCTGCACCTGCATCATCACAGAATCGCCATGGAATGGTTCGAGTTGGAAGGGACCTGTAAAGGCCACCTGGTGCCACCCCCTGCAGTGAGCAAGGACACCCACAGCTCATCAGGTGCTCAGAGCCCATCCCCTGTCCTGGGTTGCCTGCTGAGCAAATGCTAAGGAAGAAAACAGTGCAGAAGAGCAACATTTAAAGTGGTTTGAAAGACAAGGAAAGCAGAAATGTTTTATTTAGCAAAGGTATGAGATAATTTAGATGAGTTAGTAAGCAACACTCCACATTCTCTGCCTACTCATAGCTGCCAGGGTTGCCTCTATTTGGCATTTTCACACCTTTGCTGACACTTGACTCCAGGATGCAGATCTTTGAATCCTGATGTGTTCTCAGTCCCTCTTTATTGTGCAGTAAATCACTTCCCTGGACTGGAGTCTAACACTGGTACTTCAGGAAAGTGGCTATGACTTTTCAGTCCTTTTTTTTTTTAATTTTTATTTGTTAAATGAAATCACTTTACGTGTCAAAAAACCATCAGGCAGCTCAGTATCGATGCTGGCCAGCAGGACTGGGAATGTGGGGTCCTTCTTGCTGCTGTTGAGATACATGAGGCAAAAGATGTCATTCTCTGCAGTGGGTGCCCTGCATCTCAGTGCCTGCTCAGCACCATGCAGACATGAGTTGTTGTCTGACAGAAGTACTGTGGGCTGGGAAAACTTGGGAAGGGAGAATTTGCTTTAAACACTATTCTGATGTGTAAGAGATGCTTGTTTCAAAATGAGCAAAATGATGCACTGTATTAATAGCAGTCACTCTGGATACCATCATAGATATGGTATTAGAGTGGAGCAGAATCAATATTTTCCATGATTGTATGTTGAAAACAGCAAATGTCTGGGCTTTGCTATCACTGAGTCTTCAATAATTCAGAACCCATAGTAGATGCTGCATAGCACACATCTGAACACAAAGGGAACAGCAAACAGCTCAAGTCTTATAGAATTTATGAGTAATGAATACAAAGCAAAGTGATCCATTTGGAGTTCACCAGTCTCAGTCTGGGCAGACTCAAGCACAGGATACGTTTAGCTTTAGAATCCCAGAATCTTTGAGGTTAGAGAATCCCTACAAGGTCCCCGTGCCCAACCCCAACCCATCCCTCCATGCCCACTGCCCACAACCCTCTGTGCCACAGCCCCATGTGCCATATCTGCTTTGTCTCAGAAGGGCATGAACAGCAAAGCCAAGCCTCATGGACTTACAGGTTTTAAAGAGCAGATGACAGGTTGAGGTTGGATATGAGGAGGAAGTTTTTCAGCCAAAGGGTGGTGAGGCACTGGCACAGGCTGCCCAAGGAGGCTGTGGATGCCCCATCCCTGCAGGCATTCAAGGCCAGGCTGGATGTGGCTCTGAGCAGCCTGGGCTGCTGGTTGGTGACCTGCACACAGCAGGGGGTTGGAGCTGGATGAGCATTGTGCTCCTTTGCAAGCCAGGCCATTCTATGATTCAACACCAGTATGAATAAACAAGAAAGTAAGTGGGATTACAGACCAGGCTGCCTTACTGGAAAGGACTTGCCTCCTGCATGCTGCTCAATTCACATCTGTAAGTGTTACAAACTTTGGATCATTTACAAGATAATGGAGTGTTTTAAGAGTACTCTTAGCTTTATGTAAACAGAATTTTAATATTCTAACTTCATTAATTCTCTGAACAGACACCATCTTGGGAGCAAATAAACTACTGACACAATTCTGTAGCTGTTTTGCCAGCAGGACTTCCTTTGAAGTCAGCAGCAGCTGTGCAAGCGGACACAAGTGACAGGGCTGAGGCTCGACGTGGCTTTCAGAAGAGAAAAGTAACAGCAGAAAGCAGAACATCCCACTCCTGCATCAGTGTGTGCTGCCCCCGAATGCTTTGCTCACATCAAGGCAGCTGGGTGCAGGGCCTTTAGGTGAGCACAGCTCCCAGCCTGACATAAGCATCACAGCACAGCCAGAGCCGGCCTTGTGCTCCACCTGTCCTCATAGAACCACAGAATGTCTTCGGTTGGAAGAGACTCTGATGTTCTTTTAGTTCCAACCCCCTGCCATAGGCAGTGCTGCATCCCACTGGATTAGGCTGCACAGGGCCTGAAAAGGGCCATTGACTTTCTGGGGTATGCTTGGGATGTTTCAAACACCTGCAATACAATGCTGTAGCCACCCAACTTTGGCTTCCCTCTGTTCCCATGTTAACACAGAATCATAGAATCACGAAGGCTGGAGAAGACCTACAAGATCATCCAGTCCAGCTGTCCACCCATCACCAACAGTTCTCACTGCACCACGTCCTTCAACATGAGAAAACCAGTGCTGGAGGCTATCTACTTCATGTGGGATGTTGTCCAGCTGCATTGCACATAAATGCTCATATTAAAAGGAACTCATTAATAACTCACACTGAGTTTCTCCACTGCAAAATAGCAAAATCTGACAGAAAGAACGGAGTTCAATATTACCATCTCCAGCCCAACCAGCAGTAGGTCTGCTAATACTTCCCTTAGAGCTCAATCCGCTGAGACAACAGATTTCAGAGTATGGATTCTGGCACCACACAAGCCCAGGGCTATTCAGCACATTATACAGTTTCCCTTCTGCTTTATGAAAGGTAGGGATGTACATTACAGTAGCTTGCTGGCTATGATTTTCATTAAGAATCTGATCCACATCTTTAGATTATTTTAGTAATTAGTTCCCATAAAAAGACTACTGAGTATGATTACAAATATGTCTTTGCTTTGATTGCCTCCTTCTGTGGTGAACACCAGATGTCTGAAGTTCTTGACTTTGTTTAACGTCACAAATAACATTCACCAACGTTTCCAAACGCCCTGCTCGGACCCTGCGAGTATACAGCTTAACAGCCCAGCACTCCAATAAACTAACCCACAAACTGTTTAAAGTTCAGAAATTAAACCTTCTTGGCACACAAAGAGATACATCAAAAGAGCATTAAGGGCTGAATTCTGTTCTTTGGAGGGTCTGGGCATAAGCACACCTAGTTCCCAACCACCCCAAGGCTCCCACAGCACTGTGCTGCATCCATCCTCCAGCATGCATTCCTTCCAATACTTGAAGGGAGCGTGTAAATAGGAGAGGGGACGGCTGTTTGTGAGGGTGGATGGTGATAGGACAAGGGGAATGGTTTTGAACTCAGACAGGGAAGTTTAGGTTGGATATGAGGAGGAAGTTTTTCATGCAGAGGGTGGTGAGGCACTGGCACAGGTTGCCCAAGGAGGCTGTGGATGCCCCATCCCTGCAGGCATTCAAGGCCAGGCTGGATGTGGCTCTGAGCAGCCTGGGCTGCTGGTTGGTGACCTGCACACAGCAGGGGTTGGAGCTGGATGAGCATTGTGCCCCTTTGCAACCCAGGCTGTTCTATGGATCTATGCATGGCTCCAGGAAGATGTCATGTTCCATTGTATTGAGAGGAAAACTGCAACATTTACCCACCAGCTGCAGCAGTTGGGCTCAACCAGTGACCAATCCTGTGTAAAACCAGTGAGTGCTGCTGGCGCAGAGCCCCCAGTAGCGCAACATGTGGCTGAACTTAGGGGGCATGGTGGGGATGGGTTGGGGTATGGACTTGGTGATCTTAGAACTCATTTCCAGACTCCACGTTTCTATAATTTGTGTGCTTCTCTTCAATGCACTGGAAATCTGCTGTGCCAAGTCGTTATGATTTGGGATCAGCTGGGAACACAAAAGGGTTCAGCCTCACTACTGAAATGGAGAAAATTAGTATAGAGAGAGAATAGCACTACTTTCTCTTGCTCAGCCCAATATCCGTATGCAAAAGGCTAGTATCTACTGATCCATAAACCACGGGGAGCTGGGGGAAGGCTTGGCCCATAGCTGCTGACTGCTGCCACCCTGACCCATAGAGCTGTGCATAACACAGCCCTGGTGCATGCAGGCACAGCCAGTGACCTTCCCCAGCACTGCCCTGTGCTCTGGTCTGGACAATCCAGGGCCTTTGGGTGGGAATGGCTGCATACCAAGCACTGCCCTTGAGAAGAAACACCGCTCTGCACCCAGCTGTTGGGAAGCAGATAGGTGCATTTTTAAATATAAATACATGAATAGAAGTTTATTCTCAAAATACACAAGAAGGTACCATGCAAAAAAATATATATATATATCGCTGGATTTGTTAGCAGGGTAATTTTGGCTCCACTACCTTACCAGAAAGAACCAACCTTTGTTTGAAAACTAAAGAAGTACAAACACAAAGCAAATGCCAAAAATCAATTGCTGCCCATGTCTTTTGCCCAGGCTCCCCACTTCCCCACTTTGTGATTTAAGCCATGATTAAAAGCAGTTACTTGACTCACTGATTTAAATCAATCCGCACCATCTCTCTCAGATCATCTCAGGCAGTTAAATAAGAGAAGAGAATGTCATCAATAACCCATCTGTGTCACAGATGAGAAAGCCATCCCCTCGGGACTGCTTTTGCCCATCTTTCATGTTCTGATCCTGAGATTCCCAGGGAGTGGCTCAAGCCACGGGGAGCCACAGAGCACAGACCCTGAGCTGTGAGCCCTTCGGGGCAGAGGCAATGTGCACACAGCCAGGGCGTACCGAGGGCTGCCAATTAGTGCTCCCTAATTAGGTTCAAGCACATCCTTAAGCTACATGGCCATAAGTAATGCATTCTACACAAATTATAGCTGATATCCCTCTTCCTTTGGAGGAGCCTCTCCAACCCGAGCGATGGGCACAGGGCTGATGCTCCTCTTGAGGATGCACAGAGCCACGAGGTGCCCCGAGCACCCGTGTTGTACAGAGGTGACAAAACCCACGTCCCCAAGATGGGCAAGCAGAACCAGCAGCAGAGAGCCACGTGGGGCTGCCCAGTGCTGCACACTGTGCCTGGGCACGGCCCCATTCTACTGCAGCTCCCTGTTGTCTGATTGCCCTCAGCACTTCTGCCCTCTCCCAGGAATGCCCTGCAGACCCCACAGCTCCAGCTGTCTGTGTGTCATGCAGGAAGCTGGGAAACAAATTCCTCCTATTTTTCCTGCTGGTAATTAGAAACGTAGGAAGAACGCATTGTTTAACAGGCAAAGAAGCCACCAAAGATGTTTCACATGCAATTACAGCTGCTTAGTGATTGAAATAGGCAGTAAATACTGAATATTTTAAGCCTTTCAGATTACTCCTTGTTGCTGTGAGATCAGCTTTAGCAAAAGAGGAAAAAGAAAAGGGTTTTAAATGAAGCAAGCATGACTGAAATAACAGCTAAAACTGGAACAAACTTCTGATCCAACTTTTAGCATGACTCTCACCAAGGCAAAGCCACCTCACCTACAACACCTATTCCAAACAATCTCCACTTTCTCCACCAGTTTTAGCTTTAGAGTGGGTCAGTTCTTCATTCCTGCACCTCCTCTCCCCATTAATTTCCATACGTGCTCGAGTAATCCGGCCTTGACAGCAGGGATGGGCTTAGGTGACTTCAGGAGTCTTTTCCAGCATTAACTGTTACGATTTCAGAGCCCCACTGGGTGAAGAAGTGGGAAAGGGGAAATTTGTTCCAAAAGGCTGAAAGGAAAATGAGAACATTCAGCTCTGTGGATGCACTGGGCCCCAGCTAAAGGACAGTGCTGCAGACACACAGGAGAAGAACTGTACGATTCCAGCTGGGAGGTGGGCAGCTGCAGCTCTCACAGACAGCACCCATGTGCACCTGAAGGTTACACACTGCAGAAGTTCAGAAGCAAACAAATTGGTGCCCAGGTTCTTCGCAAAAGCACGTCCTCAGCTTTGGCGTTTGCTGGGGATAACAGCTTTACAGGCCCTGCAGCCCCTCCAAGGCTCCCCACCTGTCAATACGTTTTGCTTTCTATGAAGGATCTCAGTGCTGAGGAGCTCTTTGATCAGATGGCAGCGGTGCCCATTCACCCCCTGCCTGGCCATAGCACAAAGCACTCGGTGCCACTGGTGCCCATGGAGAGGCTGCAGGAAATCTGTCCCACACCCCTTTCCACTGAGTTTGGGATGGCTGCAGTGCTATAGGGCTGTGCCCACAGCAGCGTCACCCACTGCCCCAAGGAAGGCGGGCAGTCCCCATGCATGGCCATGGCTGCACGGCCCCAGGCTCCTATTGCTCACAGGGGGTGTGAATACCCCAAGCGTGGCTGGCATTAAAGATCCATCTCAATTTCATTATTCTGAAGCAGAAATAGACTGTAAACATGGAAACTAAGCATGTGCATTTGCTATTTTCATTGTCTCCTCTGCTGTGCTCCATCCAGCTCAGGTGTGCAGCCGGCTGTACCTGAGATCACTCCTCGCTGCCATGAAAGAATTAAATACAAAACCTTCGGTAGGAAGCAATTGTGAAGTGTGGAAGTTTCTAGTCAGGCAAATAAATTGGATTTAAGTATATTACAGTCATAATCTTTTTCTGCCTCTCTCCAGACAGCCTTTGTACATGGAGAAATGAGAATGTATTCTCAGACAAATCTTGACCTGAGGGAGAAGGCAGCGGGAATCTGGATTTTCAATAACATAAGACAATAAAGCTCAGACTTCTAACCTGCCGCAATATGGTAAAAGTATAAAGAGCTTAGCAACTAATAAAAGAAAAGGGTCTTCCAACTCATATTTGAAGATCTAGACCCCCAAAAGGACACTTCATAAAGATCATAATGGGTTAGTCAGTATCTAACAGATACCATGTACCTTGTTGACCAATTGTCTGACAGTTGTCTTCTGCAGGCCTGGATATTAATAAGCCTTGTGTTGATTTCCTTGGGGTATTTTGTCTTTGTAATTGTACATCTACTTGTTGTGACACCGCAGCTCGCTATATATTTATTTAATGTGAATCCTATAGCAAAAAAGAGTGTGTATGCTATTGTTTTCCTTAGATGATATGCATGCGCTGCAAATTTCATCTCCCTCTAAGGTACAGTGAATCAAAGCCCTTGCAGGGTAAGGGAGAGCACACGGTCTTGGGGCAGAGAGGGAATCCAGATGTGTTTTCCCCATTGGCGTGAATACATCTTACTCCTTGCATTACATGGGGAATATGAAGAGATTCAATTATCGCTGCATTTTTACTTCTGATAATAACACAAACTGGTTCTAGAAGGTATTCCAGCTAAATACTGTTTTGACAGGTAATGCTCGTGCAAAGCAGCTGTCACTCACACAGCAAGATGAAGGGGAAGCAAATGCATAAGGAAGATCACAGAGTGGCTTATGTAGTGAAAATGAAGCCCATTAAAACTCCTCTCACCAATAGAACAAAGAGTGGCTTGATCCTGCTCTCACCACGTTCTGTACATACAGCCACAGACCAAAATGCAAGTATTTAGAGATGGCGTGGTGTATATAAACTGCAGGGCTCCATGGATTCTCAAATATAGGTGTCCTTAAGAGTACAATCTGCTTGGCAGCTCCCTCAGGTGTTACCAACCACAGCCCAGCAGCCATGGGGCACAGTGGGAATGACAGCCACACATCCCTGTGTGGGTCTCAGAATCAGACACAAGTCAGGTCATGGCCAGGACAGCTCCATGCAAACCTGGGAACAGCAGGTTTGCCCATATCTCATCGCCTTCTTTTTGGCCACAAACCTATTTCTTGGACCAATACACACCTTGATTTCCAACTAAATGTTAACAACTCACTGGAAACTTCCTACTCAGCTTTTAAAGAACAGATTTCCTACAGGCAGAGATGAATCCTTGATGGAAACCGAGCACAAAGCTTAAGTGTGGGATTATGAATGAGATCTTGAGAGTTCCTGTGCTGTGCTTGAGAGTCTGCAGTTGCACACCCCAAATCCCCACGCCCTCACCCAAAAGAGCCTCTGTGCAGCCAGGAGTGCACAGTGATGGCACAAGGAGCTGCTCAACAACGAGGAGAGGTCTCACTGCATTCCTCCAGAGCAGTTTATCTTCAACCAAAGGGTTCTGAGGTACACATTTGAGTTTCAGGATAAAATTTCAGTCAGGAAGGGAATAAAAGTGGAAACAAAAAATGGAAACAACCAAATGCTCCAGGAAGAAAAAGCAAAACAAGCAAATGATACAAGCAGAGATACAAATATCTATAGGAGCAAAAGAGTTCAGAGGTAGTGGAGAGAGGTCATTAGTGGGTGCTGGGAGCAGCAGGATAAACAAAATGAGAAGCCCAGGTGGGCAGTGGGTACTGGTAACTGCCTTGAGGCTGTGCAGGATTCTCAATGAAGCAGCAGTCTGCACTTACCTTAATGCATTACAAAGGTAGAGTGCTCTAAGTATCACATCACCATCACTGCTTGAGGAAGGTCCAGCAAAACTTCATTTTTAAGGCAGCTGATTTAAGGGATATTCCCCTCAATCAGTATGTCAGTGCAGAGCAGAACGATGCACTGCCCTGTGAGCACCTACAGCACGTGGCACCTGTCACCAAACGTGGTCTGGTTTTCTTTTTTATTTACCTTAACCCTCACAGGTATGTGAATGTCAAGGCAAACGTAACTGAAGTTAATGAGCATTTAGTTTTACCCTTTGTTTTGCCTGGTTAACGCTGACTCACAGAGCTCTAGCTGTGTTTGGAAATAATAGGTTTTCATTTACAACTGAGTGTGATGTCTTTTAGCAAACTTGCCATGGCTTTATGAAACAGTCACTGATAAGGGTTTGGTTTCATTCCCCTCTGTACCTGAAGCTCTTTAAGTAAAGTTACACAGGTGCATTTATCTGAGCAAGCTATAGACAGGTCTCACATTTTCCTCCCACAAACTCATTCACATAGTCCAAAACCCACCCAGTGATCACATCACAGCCACCTCACTGCTGCATGAGGGGACGGTGCTGATGAGAACCTCAAGCTTTAGCACTTGACAGCCATGCTGGTGATATTTCCTATATCAAAACCACATGCAGAATGCTGAGAGCTGCCACCAAGGCAAGCAGGGCCACGCTCACATGGGCTCTGAGCATTGCCAGCACGGAATGTGAGCTTTCAAGTCACTGATGCAGTGGTGATGCACTTCCAGTTGCTTTCCTCATTGTCCCATCTACCTGTATCTCTGACACACATACCCAAGCTGGAGCTTAACTCTGATGATCAAAGCCACTGCTGGTTCCTGTCATTCTGTCGCCTTTCATCACTCATGTCCTCATTAAATGCAGCCAGGAGACCACCCTGGGGTGGAAGCAGGCAGTCCTGTGCCTACACACTGCATTGCAGCAGCAACCCAGCACAGAGCTCTGTGGTCCTGCAGCCAACAGCACTCGGGCACTTGCTGGAGGAGACTAAGCACAAATGCCTAAAGCAATCCTGCCATGTGGTAATTTTCCAGATAAATGGACAGTTGCCTCAACAGTTCCACTGTTGAAGGTCAATGATCCATTTAATACGGGCAATTACTGAAGTATTTCCTCTGCAGACTCTGTGACAAATTTTCAGTGCAAGACAACAATTAAACTCAGCTCAGGCAAAGGGTGGCAGCGGGAGGGTCAGTGCTGCACCAGGCCCAGGTGGCTGTACCTGCTGTGGTGCTGTCAGTGCTGCCCACTTCGACCTGTCCTGCTCCTCCTTCCATGCTCAGCTCAGTCACTGACCCATTGCTTTCAGGTGTTTTGCTCTTTTCCCATGTCTTGGTTCAAAGGTAACCACCACCACTCCACACAGATCCTCCTGCATGGAAGGATAACAAATAGAAATTAAGAAGAATCAAGGCAGAGCTCCTTAGGAATTGGAAGATTTGAGAGTCCCAGCAGGTACACCTGTAGTTGCATCTTAAAGCCAAGGCAGAGTGCTCACACTGCTGATATCCACAGCCACTGTATGTAGGGTGAGAGTCAATCACAGCTCATTCTTCAGAAAGAGATCCCAAGTAATGGATATATTGAAATAAATGTTTGGTGTCATAAAGTGTGCATGAGGAAGCAGCCTCTCACACCACAGGATGGGCTTTTTGCCATTGCTTGCATCCTCACGCAGTGGATCCTTGCTGCGCAGTGCCACGTCCTGCCACAGAAATCAGTGCTGCAGCCACCAGAAATGCTCAAGAACACACTGAAGCTGCCCAAAAATCAGCACTGACATTCTCAACCCAGAGCTTGTCAAAGCAAAGCAGTGCTTGCTGCTTCAGCACCTGCTAATCAAACAGCTGCACGCTACAGCATGGCCATCACACCGGTGCCCTCAGCCATCCCAGCACTGCACAACTTGAGCAATAAACACATCAGACCCTGAAAGACTTTCATGATTCCTAATGGGAATACATTAAACCTGTAGTAGTGCTTCCCCTGTGAATTGTACTTCTGTTTCAGTTTCAGTTTACTGCTGCTTTTACCCATCATGTAAGAGACAGACTGCCATTTCATTCCACCAAAACGAACAGGAATCATCAGTAAAGAGCAGCCTCAATGGTGAAGGAATCCACCGGGGATGAACTTCTGTGTTGTTTGAGAACCTATTTCAAGATTTAAGCAGATTTTGCTAAAAAGGAGAAAGAGGAAGAAGGGACTTGAAACACGGGAATTTAACTTTCATGAATGAAATGGAAAAAAGCACCCAGTGCTGCCCAGGGCAGGACCCTGACCTGAGCAGTGTGAGAGCACATGGGGCTGACACCTCTGTCAGGACAGGGATGAGAAGTCTTTTGCCTTCTGAAATTCCCATCACTGCATCCATCTGTTTCGAAAGGAGTCAGTGCAGGTGTTTGTGACTTCTTAAATCACTGATCTCTCATCACTGTGCAGAGCAGCGCCCCAAGGAAAGTGCGGTGCAGCTCTGCTTCAAGCTGTCCTGAATGCCTCACCCAAAGCCATGACACGGAAAGGACACATTTATGGGCAGATCCAAGCCAATCCAGCTTCACACACAAAAGGAGCTCCTTTCCCAGCCCCTCCCCCGTCCCTGTTCTCCCTTGTAATATTCATGTAATTGCATGCAACTCCAGAAAACCGCATGAAAGTTGGCTCTATTACAATTAATCGTCCCCATGGCTTCTTGTAAAATTTCCAAAGTTCCAGCTGGTCACACAGGGTTTCGTCTACAAAAGTGTTGCACATTATTAGATTTTCCGATAAAGTGCGTTCTTTTATGATTCAGAAAACCACTTCTCCTCTAGACAACTGGCATCCTCTTTGTTATTCACCCAGGAGATCCACGAGCCAGAATGGAGTGCGCTCAGTTGAAGAAAGGTATTCCCAATCAGACATGCAGATTAAGCATTACTTATGCTGCGTAAACAAAACATCACAGAAGTTCCAGAGCGAGCTCTGCCTGCAACACATGGAGGCTGAAAGGATGCAAGCTTCAGGCCTGGGAGCACCCAACGCCAACCCAAGGGGCCTGGGAGCACCCTGCCCTGCTGCACTCCCAGGGAAGGTCCCCATTGAACCCAGCTCCTTTCACTTTGTACCGCATAGCACTTCACTTCTGATAAACCCCAAGGGCACTGAGCACTACTCACATGCGTGCATCTTTCCCAATGCACGCTCAGCCTCCTGCTCTCCTCCAAATATCCCAACCAAATCATCACCTCGCAACACTGGAGGGCCAAGAAACAACCCAGAAGCACTCCCCACACCTTCAGACCTTTCTCATCCATGCCCCCCACGTGGCAGCTGGCGCCCTGGTGCAGAATGCAGCATCCAAGAGAAGCAGCAGCAGGGAGGACAGACTCACCCACACACCCCATGGCTGCAGTCACATCACTCTGCCAAGCATAGGCAGGCAAATATATTGAAAGACTGTAAATCAGAATGCAATTCCACTGAGGACATGCAAGCCCCTGAGATGCCAGAAGCAGCCAGGCCAAAGGCTGGAGGTGCCCACAGGGTCATAGATAGAGCTACCAAGCTGAGGAGCTGAGAGCAGCTGTTATTTCAGCATATCAGAGCTACTGGGTGATAAAAGGGCAGTAAATGTTAAGCTACACAGGAAGAAGGGAAAGGCAGCCCTACCTGTACAATTATAACCAATGTTTCTGAGTTATTACCGTTTACAAAAAAACTCTTTGTGATTCTATGAAGAATTCAGTTTGGCATTCAATTGCAAATGGAGTATGAAGGATGACAAGGAAAGAAACTGAAATGAAAAAGAAAACATGGCTATGGTGCAGAACCAGCGTGTGCCCGCCCATGGAACACCACCTGCAACATCAGCTCCCTCCAGCCTCAAAGTCAATACAGTCAAGCCAGGGAAAAGTACAAGAAAAGCAAAACCAAAAGACTTTCCATTGTGAAAGCAATTCAGTGAGTTCAGGGGGTGTTCCTTCAGGATGGAGAGCACAACAAGCATGAGCATGGCAAAGGGACAGTAACTCACCTGGGGCAAATGCCATCCTAAACATCCCGGCTATCACTGCAAGCACCTCAGGTCCCATACAAGCACACAACACTTCATCACAGCAGCAAGAGAGAGAAACCCTACGTGTGAGTCACTGTTTCCCTCTGTCAAGAGGCACCAATGTGCTGGTGGCCAAACTCCAGAAAGCCACCATTGTTCCTGGGGATGCTAATAAATAATCCAAATTCCCTCTCTCCTGCTGCCCCTTTTCCCTTCACTTTGTATTATGCAAAACAGAGAAATGTTATCGTCTTCATAGCATCCTTCTTGAAAGGCATGCATTTCAAATATCATAAAGAAGTATTGTCATAATGAGGTTAATGACAATAGGGTTTCCAATATCAAAGAGCCAACACACAGCTGCTTTATAGTATGGAGTGATATTGCACAGAGCTCCATAATGAGAGTAGAGAGTTTTTGGGTTACGCATTTTAATGAGTTTGTAATAAGCAAAGTACTACGGAAGAAGTAATTTGCATTTCACAGCACTATTTAGATAGAATACTTTGTTAACACTCACTACATTGAAGCAGGAAAATTAGCCCTACTTGGTAAGGATTTAGAGTCTGAACACGTGCAGGCCATTGTGCAGAGGATGATACGCTTTCAGAAGAAAAGTTACTTGGTAACACCCACAGTGAGAGAGAACAGAGAGGAATGCAACACCTGTGCCTTGTTCACTTATAGAGTAAGGCAGCAACAAGCACTGTTGGATTTGTGCTGTGTGTAGCCCATCCCATGTCTCAGTTTGCTCCTTGCAGTGGTGATGCGCACCAATGTTTGGTTTGAAGGAAGCATCCCTTCCTACAGCCCTGCAGGCATTCAAGGCCAGGCTGGATGTGGCTCTGGGCAGCCTGGGCTGCTGGCTGGCAGCCCTGCACACAGCAGGGGGTTGGGACTGGATGAGCATTGTGCTCCTTTGCAACCCAGGCCAGTCTATGATTCTATGATCTTCAACACCAGTGTGGCCAACCTCAGCAGCAGCATCTGACACCTGTGGAGCTCAGGGGCTGCCCATCGTGCTGCTGGATCTTCTGCCTCAGCCACGTGGCTCACTCCCCATTCCAGGGGGAAGGGGCCCAGCCCTCAAGTAAGGAGGCAGAGGTGACCAGGTGCACGGTGTGCGTGTAGCACTATGCACATCATGCTCCTGCAGCACCACGCTCATTATGGTTCATTCAATAAGTAGATGTACCTTAAGAACAATGCATTCATCTATTAATGCTCCTTATGGGAGGCATAATCGGCTTCATTAGAAGCCATTATTATGGTAAAACTCTGAGTAAAAACATCACAAACAAGCAGGCAGCACAATCAATTAAAAACCTACAGTATGCAACTGATATGAACAAATGTTCAGAAGGTGTCCAGTGCAGCTCCCCCCACGCTGCAGGAGCCCCAGGATGGGGATTTGTGCTTCCAGAACCCATACTGGATGTGGGGCACAGCTTGGGAAGAGCCTGGCAGTCCCTTGCTGAGTGTGGTCAGCCCTTGGCTTGCTGACAATGACTCAGAGCAGCTTGCAGGCAGCACTGCATGCAAAGCAAGAGGCCAGGTCTGTTGCCACCTTCTGAGCAACCTCATCCGTAGGGCCTGGGAAACCAGAGCTTGTGTTTTGCAAGAGGCCATTGCTAGCCATAACAAACAAGGCCTTGATGATCTTAAATACTTTGAATCAGTGGTTGAGCTGTGGATGTGTATGGCAGAGCAGACTCAACTTTGGGTACGTATCTGGTGCAGTAAAACAAGAGCCAGCCTTGAGCAGGAGTTCAAATAATGGTAGCCACTAAAAGCTTTTTCCACCCCCTCCATCAGTGTAAAAGGTAAGAGCTCTCATTCATCAGGACCAACACGAGTCGTTGGAAAGTCAATAGCATCACACTGGGGGGGGTACCAGGATGCTGCTCAGTTACAAACAGGCATTGCAACAAGGCCAGGTGGAGGAGGAAGCACCCAGGATCTGCTCCCCTTGAACAACCAGCAGTGGCTGAGCCAGGAGGTGCTGGGACACCTCCACAAACATGCTGCAACTTCAGCATCTCCAGAGTTTCCCCACCAGCTAAACACCTCAGAAAGGCACAAGAACTACACAGCCCTCCTCTGTGCACAGAAGTTTAACAAACACCTTCAGCTGGAAGGAATGGCTATTAAAATGCTTGCCTCTCCAACCACTAGGACTTGGTAATTTATTACCTAGGCAGAAAAGGAAAACACAGCACAGAGTAACATATAGCCCTCACAAGAGAGCAAGAAGGAAGCAGCCTGATGAGAGGTTCCATGGTCATGGGCACCTGCAGGGCTAGAACATCCCTAGAGCTGCAAGGCACACAGCTCTGCTCCACACCTGCATGCCCAGATCACCCCACACCACATCCAGCAGTGTAGGACGAGCCTTGCATGCAGCAGCAGGGCCTGCTCAGCACCTGGGCTCCTGCCTCTGCTCAGCCACAGCACAGTGTGCTGGTTGTCATGAAGCTCTCCGAGCTTTTAGCCCAATGATCAAATAAAGGTACAGTAATTTACAGCAGTAAGCCATCAGCTCTTCCAAATAAAGAATTATTGCTTCCTCCTTTTGCAAGGAGCTGAGCATGCTGGGCTGGCTGCTCCTGGAAGCACAGCAGCACTTGGCTTGAGACTAAGCAGAACCAAGGGGAGCACTGGGCACTTGCAGGAGCAGGTGGTGCCCCTGGGAACTGACAGCAGAGTGGGAAAACTGTCTTGCAATTTTCTCTGCAGTCACTCCCAGAGCACTGGAGAAAATGGCAAAGGTGAGAAGAGAGCGAGCACCCACTGTGCTCCACAGCAAGGAGCTACAAACTGCAAGCTGGAAGAAAGCTACAGCAAACATCACCCTTATGGGCTTTGTTTCCAGCCTGCTGCGTGTGGATGCTCTCTGACATGGTGTTTAGTAGCTGGGCAGGATGTGAGTGAGGGAATGTGGTGAGATGCACCCTGAGCCACTGGGTGCAGGGCACTGAAATTGCCCAGAACAACTGCAGTCTGTCATAATGCCCACGGGCTGCAGTACACACACAGCAGCAAAGCTGTAAGGAGCTCGTAAAGGACAGAAGCTGGGCACAAGGTGGCTGGAGTGAGCCCTGCAGGCAGTGCAGATGCTGTCGCTGCAGCATCCCACAGGCTGCAGCCCAATGTCTCAAAGCCAGCAGCTCAATGAAAGGGAGTTTAAATCTTTCTCTGAAGAGTTTTAGAGAGAAGGCCCCGTGCACCACCTTACAAAGAAATAACCAGTAGATGGCAGGCCTGCAAAGCCTGATAAGACTGAGCAAGTTCATTTTACTTCGGTAAGAGACAGAATGATATTTTAAAGACAAATGTTTTTATACTTTAACTACCCTAACAGGATCTATTAGTACATCTGTAGAGATATTTTAAAGAATTATGGCTACAGGATTACAATTAGCACACCAAACCACCCAGTTCAGGAAGATCCATTTGAGTCAAAGCTGTTTTTCAAAACCAAATAAAGTGGAGCATCTAATAAAGCACACATCACTTCTCTACAGCAATATCCAGATCTTTTCCAGCATCAGCCAAGGCCACTTAGGACTACTGCCATCAACATGCCTGTAAGATGGTAAAGACATCAGAAACACAACATGCCTATCCCTCCTTTTAGCCATGAAAAAAAAAAAAAGGCATCTCTTTGAAGGATAAAGTGATAAAGGAATAAGCAAGTCCTGCAAACTGCACAGATCAGCCATGCACATGTAGCTCAGCTCCCACCATAAAGGTCTGCAACACAAAATACTGCTTTGAAACGTATCAGGAGTGTTTAAATGTTGGTGCAGCCATGGGATAACCAGAGTTACTTGGTGTTGTTGGGGCAGGGCTGGCCCCACACCATATGAGGGGACCACTGGAAGCAGGCTGCAGGGACATCAGCAATTAGTTTGCTCTGAAGGGTTTGAAACCACACAGCTCCAGGCACTTGGAGTCCTACAACCAAGCCTTAGTAAGATTTTTTTCTCCATATCTGTACACTTAAGGGGTGGGGAAAACTGAACAGCAGCTTTCTGCACAGGTCCATCCCACTGCAGTACTTCTGTAGGGCTGCGGTGGCCAATTCTATGGGCACCAGTGGGAAAACTCAGCCCAGCAGCCCCCACCCCTTCAAATTTTGTTATCTTTGGTCTCGGTGGCCCATTATTAAGAGCCATGAACTGTTTCCTCAAAGCAGTCAATGTACATTTGCACAGCTTCCCTACCCCCCCATCACAGTAGGCCCTTTCCCATGCTCAGATCTCACTCTCAGGCACCCACACTACTGCTGCACAGCCTGAGGGTGCCCTGCATTGTACCACCACCCCCAGACACCCAGCTGCCCCTGAACAGCAGCTCTCTTAGGAGCAATTCTGAGTAGATTTCACTACAGAACTGGTGTAACACGATGGAAATCACAACAGCAGCAGAGCAGTAAGGTCCTAGGCTGCTGTAAAGGAGAATTTGCTCATCCGCAGCAGCTGTGGACGCAGAAAGAAAGAAAAGAATCTGCTCACCTTCAGAAGGCCTCAAGTGTGCAGGGACCTCCAGCAAGAAGCCCTTACCTCCACTGCCAACCCTTAAATGAAGTCTGGGAAGGGGTGGATCCTGGTTCCATCCATCCCGTCATTCAGCAGCATTGCATGCACCTGAGCTCCCTTGGGTTGGCCCAGCCTGCCCACCAGGTGCTCAATCACTGCTTCAAGCCATGATTTAGTATTTCCACTACAACCATGGTACATTAAACCCACCTACCTTATGAACGCTCTCCTTCACCACCCAAAAATACCTACAAATCAGTTCTTGCAAACACACAGTATCCCAAAACTTTAAATTCTTAAAAAAGCACCTGAGGTCAGTGCACAGGGACACCCACAGCTCCATCAGTGCTCAGAACCCATCCCCTGCCCTGGGCTGTCTGCAGGGACCACCCCCATCTCTCTGGGCAGCCCATGCAGTGCCTCACTGCCCCCTCTATAACACATTTCATCCTTACACCCAGTCTAAACCTCCCCTCCTTTAGTGTGGAGTCATTTCCACTCGTCCTTCACAACAGCCCCAACAGCTCAACAGTCCATCCCCTTCTTTCTTGCAGCCCCCTCAGATACCAACAGGCTGTTCTCAGCTCTGCTACAGCCTTCTCCTCTCCAGCTGCACAGTCCCAGCTCTCAGCCTGTCCCCACAGGAGGTGTTTCATCCCTTGGGTCATTTTTGTGGCCCTCTTCTGGACGCTTTCCATCAGATCCACATCTCTCTGTGCTGAGGGTCCCCCATCTGGATACATCTGTTCCAAGGACCAGGGCTGATGCTCCACGCCGATCTCCAAGGCTCTCACATGGCCTCTGGAAATCACAGCTCCCAGGACGTAAGCGTTAGAAGGAAGTGTGCTTTTATGTGTAACAAGTGATTATATGGCACTTAAACAGGAAATCAGATGCTTCTTATACTGCAGTATGTTCAGGAAAGAAACACCGTAATGGGAGAGGTGAGGGGTGGTTAATACCATAATGTTTCCCTGTACGATACTGGTGGAACCATTCTGGGATATTGCATACAATCCGTAGCATATACATACACGGAAATGTCTCTGAAATATATAATGCTTGCTGAAATGTTGCATGAGGGAGTAAAGGATCACTGTCTACCACTGTCTGAAAGATGATAAATACCGAGCAAGGAGACGGCTTTTTGCAGATGATCAAACTTGACATAATTGTGAATAGCAGGATTAGCACGAGATTTAGTGCTGGGGTTTACAGATGCTGCGTGCGTCTGATCACCAGGGCCTCTCAGCCTGCACATGAAATAAATAGATAATTGTTTGGGGCAGTTTGAAAATAGGGGCTGGAAAGGAGAAATACAGCGGGACAATGAGAGAAAATCTCCAGTCCTCTTTCTTATTCCTCGGAGTAAAAAAGCAAGGATTTCCTGCCCTGTTTCTATAATTGTAGAATCACAGAACGGCCTGGGTTGCAAAGGAGCACAATGCTCACCCAGCTCCAACCCCCTGCTGTGTGCAGGTCACCAACCAGCAGCCCAGGCTGCCCAGAGCCACATCCAGCCTTGAATGCCTGCAGGGATGGGGCATCCACAGCCTCCTTGGGCAACCTGTGCCAGTGCCTCACCACCCTCTAGGTGGAAAAACTTCCTCCTCATATCCAACCTCAACCTCCCCTGTCTCAGTTTAAAACCATTCCCCCTTGTCCTGTCACCATCCACCCTCACAAACAGCCATTCCCCCTCCTGTTTATACACTCCCTTCAAATACTGGAAGGCCACAATGAGGTCTCCCTGGAGCCTTCTCTTTTCCAAGCAAAACAAGCCCAGTTCCCTCAACTTTTCTTTACAGGGGAGTTGCTCCAGCCCTCTGATCATCTTCATGGCTCTCCTGTGGACCCATTCCAAGAGCTCCATGTCTTTCTTGTGCTGATAATTCTGCTGATTTTAGTCTGTCCAAGTGCAGGGCTGCCATGCAGCCTGATGCTCCCACTGCAGTGACTGGGCAGGAGAGTTTGTGACTCTCTCTGATCAGCATTCCCCATTTTTGTGCATAAATAAATCACACTGTTGTGTGTTGTGCTGCTTCACAGTGCCAGGTAAACTCCACAGCTGTCAGCTGCCACTCTATGACTGCCAGAGAGCCCTATGACAGAGTGTGGAACCATAGCAAAGTTAGGAGATAAATCTCCCACCTTAAAATAAAGAAGGTAGCAAAGTATACTTTCAGTGTTAGTTCTCAATAAACTGCAGGAATGGCTCACTGCAGGCAGTGAGGGCCCTCACACACTGCTAACATTGCTTATTTATCCCTCAAATTCTTGCTAAATGCTCCAGGATTCTCAGCATTGTGGTGGCCAGCTTCAGTTCTGCGCTGGTGCACTGCAGCTGGGCAGGGGGGTTGTTCTGGAGAATGTATCTTAATTCACGTTTAAATTTCTCCAGCACAGAAAATAGAAGCAATAAGTAATAAATCAGCTCTTTAATCTCTCTTCTGTAATCTTCCTCCATAAAAGGTCATCTAAACATTTTGTGCCTTATAGAAATGCAGCATCTGATTATAAAGCAGATTCAGCCAGCAAAGCAGAGCTGTTGCTTGTAGTGCAATAGAGATAAACAGGAAGCAGATAAAATTCCACCCCAAACAAAGCACACACGTAAAAACCCACTCAGATCTATAATTCAGTGGGTTCAAAACACATCTATGCAGGTCTATGAGGTGCTGACACCTGGGACCAGTGATTTTACCTTGAAAGAAATGAAGGCCCGCATCATTCTTCATCTCACTCCCTGCTTTATTTGCTGCTTTTATTCAGCCCAAGCTCATTTCTCTGCGGTGTCCCTCCTCCCATCACAAGACCAGGGGGCACTTCTTTCACACACAGGTTTGTCCCAGTGCCCCTTTGGAATATTGGGTGCCAGACAGCACTTCATGCCCACGAGCACTCAGAAATGCTCACAATGTTCTTCTCTTCTCCTTCCTGTGCATCACGTGCGACTCGGTTTGTGAGCTGGGTTCTCAGCTAGGATATACATGTGGAAATCACTGCATTATATTTATTATTTGCATCCCTCTCTAGGACAAGCACACATAATTGAAGAAGATAACTCCAGCTTACTCTCCCTACGAGTACATTGCCATGCAAATATGTCCTGATTAGGTTGTTTTCCTTCTAAAAAGAAAGCGTTTTTGTATTGCGGTGCCTAAGACGATTTCCAGCAGAGCCTGCTGCTTGAGCCCTGCTAGCAATACTTACATGCAATATTCTCACTGCTCTTGTTTATTTTTTTATTATGCTCACATTCTCTTCCTTCATCCCACCCGTCTCCATCAGTGGGCTGTAATATTTTTACAGCAGCAAAGCCTGGGCCCCACTGCCACGTTTCCCAGGAGCTGGCAGCCACCACACAGGTGACCTCCTGCCCCATAGCTCAGAGCTGGGGGACTGCAGCTTGGCACTCCATGCAGAAGGGCTGCATCTCCAGCCTGTGTCCTCTCACATCCCTGACACTTCCCACTCAAGTATTTAACCCCCAGCACTGGAGGAGGCTTTTTTATGGCTTTGAGGGTGTGACCTTTTCTATCACCATACTTTACTCACTTTCTCTTTTCTACACGAAGAAAAGAATGACTGGGAGAGATTTCAGCACGTGAGGAAAACGACTTTGTGATGATGGAAAACAGGATCTTCATGCATGGTGCTCATTAGATAATCCTGGTCTGAATCTCCAGTCCTCCTATCATAAAATCACAGAACAGCCTGGCTTGCAAAGGAGCACAGTGCTCATCCAGTTCCAACCCCCTGCTGTGTGCAGGTCACCAACCAGCAGCCCAGGCTGCCCAGAGCCACATCCAGCCTGGCCTTGAATGCCTGCAGGGATGGGGCATCCACAGCCTCCTTGGGCAACCTGTGCCAGTGCCTCACCACCCTCTGGCTGAAAAACTTCCTCCTCATATCCAACCTCAACCTCCCCTGTCTCAGTTTAAAACCATTCCCCCTTCTCCTATCACTATCCACTCTCATAAACAGACAAACTAGCTTTGCTAATGCACTGGGTGCTGCCCAGATGTTGCTTGGAGGCACATGAGTGTTGTGCTGGTGGCATGTTGGGTCCATGACTACATTCCTTACCACAGAACTACACCTGAAGCCTCACCAGCACTGCTGCTTGGATTCAGCCTCCCACCCACAAGGCAGATTTGTGGAGCTGTGAGTGTTTGGTGGAGTGTTTGGCACTGAGATGTGGTTACGGAGCATCCACTAGAAAAAGAGCTGCAGCCGTGAGGGATGCCCTGATTTGAGAGCAGACAAGATGCCTCCAGGCTGATGGAAGAATGAAACTGCAATGGTAAGGTGCTTATACCATGGGGAAACGTCACCACTGCTTCTGGAGGCGTCCCTGCAGAGCTGGAGCTGGGAGCCTCAGTGCCTCACTGCTGAAAGGAGCCATTGGAGCACACTGAAGGCTGGAGGTAAGATTAAAGGAGGAGGAATGAAAAGTGCTGATAGAGTGCACAGCGCGCTAAAAAGTGAGCTAAGAATAAAGAGATAAGGAGCACCAAGATGTTGTCACAGTTCTACTCTAATAACTTAAGTAGCTGCCGTTAGACAGCAGTCCCACAGTGCTGTAATTTAATCCAGGAGTGAGGGATGCCAGGGCTGCAGGCGGTGCCATGCCGGCACACAGGGCACAGCCACGCACACACAGCCCTCTGCCCCGTGGGGACTGAGCACAGAGATGGGATTTTGGTGTTTTAAGCACCTGATGCTGCTCGATCACCTCCTGCTTTGTACTCGCGCCGCTGATCTCAAAGGCTCTGGCACAATCAAGTTTTCTTTTTTTTTATTTTTCCTGCAAAGCACAACCAGGGTGTGAAAAATAGACGATTTTTTTTACATGTTAACAATGGGTCAGTTGTGCCCCTCGCAGCAGTGCCCCTGTTAATTTGTACACCATTGCACTGCATGGCCCTTCCCTGGGTCTGGAAGTTTTGGGAGAGCACGTGGCAGCCACGCACCGCCCCATGGAGAGATGCTCTGAGAACCACAGCGTGGACAGAGTGGGACTTCTTAACCAGGAACGTTTCCACCTCTGTGCAAAAAGCACTCACCCTGCAGTGAGAGCAGATCCCCCAGTGGTTTTTAACACAGTGCTGCTGGGTTTATGATGTGGCGCCAGGTCAGGTGAAGTTGCCAGGGCTCAGGCCCAATGTTCCCCGTGTTCGTGCTGTTTTCAGAGGCTGCAGAAGCCCTTTTTCCCTTTCTGCTTGGGGAGGCTTTTGAAGAAGTGCTTGCAGTTTTCCGAGCATCGCTGTAGGAAAGGAACCCATTGGAAGAGCACCCAAAGTTCTCCAGCCCACACCCTCAGACACAGCAGGACAGCCCCAGCACTGCATACAGCTGCATACAGATGCTGAGGGCTGGGCAGCACCAAAGCCTGCCCGACCTCCACAGGTGAATGTCTGCACAAATTAAACCCAACCAGAAAGTAGCTGCTGGCAGAACAAACCCAAAAGGGAATGTTATCTGAATGTACAACCAAGGTCAGCATTGATGGGCTTATTTTTAATACATGTAGCTCCATTCCTGAACTGCCCTTCACTATAGGAATCCACCTGACTTGGAAACAGTTTTTTGAGTGTTTTTGTTGTTGTTGTTGTTTTGGTTTGGTTTGGTTTTTTTCCTAAATACCTTCACATCTTGTAACTTCACATCACTTACAGCGGTGCTGCATCACTAGAAAGCATCTGTGTGAGCAGGGCTCCGAGTCTCACTGCAGCTGTCCCTCCTCGAAACGAACCAATGCCGCACGAGTCCTTGAGCTGAGCTGCAGGAGGGAGGGAAGAAAAGCAGAAATAAACAGAACAGAATTGCTCCTGACCAGTGGGATCCCCATGGCTGCGGTGCGGTTCCAGCACACGCGTTCCAAAACCAAACATTCACGCAGCCCCAAAGTTTCTTGAAACCCCGTCTCTGTTAACGCGGCACTGTGCGGGCACCGCTCCCTCCGTGCGGGCCGGGCCGGGCCGGCTGCCTTACCGCCGTCGAACCCGCGGTGTCGGTGGGGACTCGCAGCTCCGGCATTTCCCCCCCGCGTCGCGCACGGCGGGCACCGGCGGAGAAAACTGTTGCGTTCCCAAAGCGCTGCGCCGTGAGAACCGCGCACCGCCGGGCAGCGCCGGGCTCCGCTGCGCCGTGGCGCAGCTCCCAGCGGCCGGGCGGGGCCGGGAGGGGCCGGGGCGAGGCCGCCGTTTCCGCCCCCGCGGGTCCCCCGCGCCCCCCGCCCGCCTCCCGCCCGCGCAGCGCGGGGGGGGGCGCTTGCGCACTGCTGCGCTCCGCGCAGCGCAGTGCCCCAGCGAGGCTCGGCCGTAAGTGTGGTGGTAAAGCGCGC
>NW_024884722.1:1102796-1106142 GCF_019232065.1 Centrocercus urophasianus
AGCGCGGGGGGGGCGCTTGCGCACTGCTGCGCTCCGCGCAGCGCCGTGCCCCAGCGAGGCTCGGCCGTAAGTGTGGTGGTAAAGCGCGCAGAGCGCACGCACTCCTCCGCCGTTCCCCTCCTCAATAAACAGTGCCCTCCGCGCGGGTCGGGACTTTCCCTGGGAAAAGCTCTGCCCGGCCCCGTTGGCCGCCCAAGGTAAGCGCGGGGCTCGCTCCCGCTGCGCGCCGGGGTGCGCACCTTTTGCGCTCTGCGAGGGGACGGAGCGCGGGGGGCGGCGGCGGGGACCCGCTTACCTGGGATGGGCTACGCGTGGAGACCGCGGGGGGTGCGCGCCCGCACGCGTCCCGCCTCGCCGCTCCTCGCTCCAGTCCTGCGCGCAGGTTGCGCGGTGCCGCGCGGGTCTCGGCCGCGTCTCCGGGTTTTTTTTTCCCCTCCCCTCCGCACAAAAGCGGAGCCGGGCGCCGCCGGAGCCGCCGGCCGAGGTGCCCGGGCTGCAAACGGAGGAAGCAATTAAAACTCCTCCTTTCGGATTAACAACCAAAAATTGATCGATCTGTCAGGAATACCGCTGATTTATGAAAGGTGCTTATTTCCTTGGGATGGAGAATTTTATGTTCTCTAGGTGAAACGGAGTTCACTCAGCTCCGAAGTAGATTGATGTTTTAATAAAAATAAATAAAGGGAAAAAGCGAGCCCGGTCTGTGGGGACATCAACTCTCAAATCGCGGAGTTAGACTAACAAATCAAATCGCATTATCTTTACATTTCATATCTTTTCGTCTAACGCCTTAAAAACTCGCGGGCAGCGCCGCAGCCCTTTATTATCCTCGAAGTTTTTTAATCTGACGCTCCGAAGTTCAAACGGCGATCATCAGTGTGCGCGGAGAGCGAGGCGGCTCGCAGGCTGGGAGCAGACTGTCCTGTAGATGGCACACGGTCCCCACGCTACAGCCGCTCGGAGCGGAGATGCGCGGGGGAAGCTCCGCTCCAGCACTTGTTGTCGGCCCAAAGCGGGCGCGTTGCTGCGCGGGGCGCTCGGAAGTGCGCGGGGCGGTGCGGGCCGGGCGGAGCGGCAGCGCTGCCCGGGGGGGTCCGGCGGGGCGGTGCGGGGTGCGGGGTGCCCGATCCGCGCAGTGGGGCCGGGCAGCAGCCGGGCGCCCGACGCGTTTGTCTTTGCAATGTAAATTTCAGCGGGACAAATTGCTTATTAATAGTCTAGAAGAGAAGGCAGTTTCTTTCTTTCTTCTTTTCTTCCTCTGTTTTTATTTCTGCATGGCCCCCAGCTACGCTCTGGGCAGCCTCACCGCCCAGCAGTTTTCCCTGTTTCAATATCCTAAAGAAAATGCAAATCGCCACGCTGTGGCCTTTTGAAAAAGTTAAATTAGCAACAGCGTTAAGTGACTCCATTAGCATGGAAAACATGCAATCGTTTAATGCGGGAACGGCCCTTCTCCCCTAGTCCCGCTCGCTCCTCTCTGCGCGGCGCGCAGCGCTCCGCCAGAGCCGGGGCTCGACTGAAAGATCCGCGCAGCGCTGCCCGAGCCCCGGGAGCTCCCGGAGCGGGGCGGCCCCGCAGCTCTTTAGGGTTGAGAGGGACCACGGAGGCTGGCGAGGGTCGAGCGGGGCAGCGGTGCCCTCTGGGGCATCCTCCCTCTCTGTCCCCCGAGTGTAGCGGCTGCCCGGTGCCCGGAGCTCGGTGCCCGCCTCTCCCCGCCGGGGCAGCGCTGCAGCCCAGAGCTCCGCTCAGCAGCGGGCACAGCCCGAGGGGACGCGGCCCGCGGAGCGCCGGTCCCGCTGCGCGTTGGCATCTGCCGCTCCGAATCCCTTCAGGGCAGAGCGCCGGGGAGAGCGAGCCTTGACCAGGAAAGAGTTAAGCTTTATATTATTCAGCTGAGGTCTTGTTAGGATGTAATCTGCATTTTCTAACTACTGCGTAATAAAAAGTGAGAAGTTTTGAGACACCTTTCTTGATTATACCTTTGGCGATACTTTAGGTTTTACATTTAATTTGCATTTTGTTCTTAGTGAATATTGAAGTCTTGAGTGGAGGATTGAATTTTATTAGGACATCTGGACTGACAATATCAAATCAGACACCAACGTCCCAAAGCATGCTAAAATTTCAGAGTTAATTAGAACGAAGTGTGTTTAATTAAAGCCAATTATAATATCTGAAATTATCTGATCGATCCTTGTTTGTTCAGTCGCACTCCCTTCGTATTGTTCTCGCGGCGCGGGAGGAGCCGTCCGGCCGCAGCCCCCCACGCTCCGCACAGCACCGCACCGCACCGCGGGGGCGGCCCCGGCGGAGCAGCGTTGGGAGCGGGCCGCAGCCGGGCGGTGCCCGCAGAGGAGCATCTCCGTGAGGCGCCCGCCGTGCGGATACGGGGCAACTTTCAGCCTTGTTCTGTCGGGAACTAATTCTTCCTTTAACAATATCGGGGGCGCGGGGGGTGAAAGCGCTCCTGGAACAGCGCAGTGCCGAGCGGTACCTTCAGCAGAACGGCTCCGCACCGCCGAGCGGGCTCTGTGCCGCTCCCCCCGCCGCGCAGCCCGGCCAAGGGTCGCGCAAAGACAGCGCAAGGCCGCGGGAAGGGAGCGGGGTAGGCGTAGAGTGACTCGGGCAGAGCTGCCCGAAAGGACCGGGGAGGGACAGAGGTAGCGTCCCCCGCGAGTCCTGCGCCGCGCCCGCGCAGCTCGAGGCCTGGGCCGAGCCCAGGGGCTCCGCAGTGCCCGGCTTCTGCCTCGCGGGGCGCGCAGCGGGACAGCGGGCTGCCCGCACCCGTCGGATGGCCCCGCTCGGGGCGCGGATGTGTGCGCCCACGCCGGGAGCTCGGCTCCCCCTCGGCCTTTCTCAGGGCGCGGGGTGATCGGGAATTGAAATTTCAGCCAAGTTCCGAAGTTGGCCCGAGTCGGGAGACGGAGACGAGAAGCGGGCTGACAGGAGGCCAAACGGAGGTGCGATCCCAGCCCTGCGCGCCCGCTGCGCGCCTCCAGGCGCCGGGAGCAGGTTGCGCGGGGCCTCGCGGAGCGGCCGCCGGGGACCCCGCCGTCGTTGCCTCGTCCGCAACGCGTTCCCCTTCGCATGTATATCTGGAGGTGCCCGTCAGCGGCCAGCCCCCGCCCCTCGAAAGCGGAGCGGCCGTACCTGGGCATCCTCCGCTGTTACTGAAAATACCCGAAAATACCCATTTATCACTGGTCCGGGACACAGGAAACGAGAGTTAGCTGAGATTTGTTTCGGTTCAAGCGGGCGTCAGTTACACCTATGTAACCCAGCGCGTTAATAACAGCGGCGCCTTCGAACAGTAAAAGTCTGAGAGTTGCGCGGGCGCTGCGCGGGC
>NW_024884722.1:1106242-1111242 GCF_019232065.1 Centrocercus urophasianus
AAAAAAAAAAAAAGTGCAATAATTACGATAATAGTCCCGAGAGGATTGTCCCGAGGAACACCACCACCAAAAAATAATAATAATAATAAAGTTTAGGAGAATCCTATAACAGCTGTGGAAATGAGGCTATCAATTTTAATCTGCGCGATCCATGTACAGTACGTGATTATGTGTTATTATATGCGAGAGGAGGAAGGGATCCGCGGAGGTGATTTATTGCGGCCGGGGGGGAGTGAGGGGGGGGGGGGGGGGTGCCCCCGGGCCGGGCGCGGCGGGCGGTACCCGGGGCGCGGGGGCCGCGGGGGTCGGGAGCGCTCGGCCCGGCTCGGGGGACAGCTGGGCTGCGGCCATCTGAGCGACATCTGGGAGCCCACTGGTGTGTGGCACGCGAATCGCTTGATGTCGCTATTTAAATGCAAATTTGCGGGGGGGGATCACTGAAGCCTCACCCCGTAAATTCACACAAAAGGGAGACTCGGCGAGCAAAAGGAGGAGGAGGAGGAGGGCTGCGGAACCGGGAGGGCCCGGGCCGCCCCCGGCAGCCCCCGAAGCCCACTGCCCGCCCGGCTCCGGGCCTCTCTGCGAGATTCTGCCCACCCCTCCCGAGCGGCCGAGGAACAAAAAGCCCCGAGAGGTCCTGGGTCAGAGGGGAGAGCCGGGCCGGGCCCCTCCGCGCGGAGCGGCTGCGGACAGGAGCGATGCCGGGGCCCGACCGAGCGCGGGGAGAGCGGAGCCATCCCCGCAAAATAAAGAGAAAAGGAAAAAACAAAACAAACAAACAAACAAACAAAAAACCAACCAAAAAAAAAAAAAAAAAAAAAACCCACCCAAACCAACAAACCCCGCAACATAAAGTTGGTGAATGATAAAGACCGTATTTTCCACGCTTTGGGTGCAGGACCAGATGATCTAGAAAATGAGCTGAAATAGATTCAGCCTCAGAGCCTGTTGTGAGGAGCAGCTGATTCCCCTATTTCTGGCCAGATGGCTTCTGAACACAGATTTGCATTCATTTTCGCTTAATATCGTCCAAAATAGTGGGGCAGCTGCATTTGTTGTCAAAAAGGTTTAAAACTCCCTTTCTTTCTGGGGCAGGATCGTTACCTTATGCGATGGGCTTATGGAACTTTCTTTTTTTCCCCCCTCTTTAGTCAACAGTATCAGATTTAAAAGGATTTGTTTTAAAACCTCCTAATTTGGTAATCAGATTTAAATCGCCTCGGCGCGTGTAATCTGAATTAAAGATACTGTAAATGATTTGAAGCATTACGCTTTCGTTAGCACTGGGAAGGGACAACTTCGGCATTGTTCCGCTGTAGGAAATACCGCACCGTTGTGGCGTCGTCGCGTATGTTTTGGTGGGGTTTTTTTTCCGCTTCTTTTGAGGTGCGCGCCTTCTGCGCGCCTGCCCGGAGCGCCCGAAAATCCGCGCAGCGCTGCTGGGACGGCCGCTTTGCGTTCCTCCCCCCCCCCCCCCCCCGCCCCCCCCCCGTTTTGGGGGGGGGCCTCCACCGCTCCGCGCTGCTGATGAACACGGGAATTTTCTTTTAATTTATCATGAATAGTTTCCATACACTTTGATTTAAGGTTATTAACATTCTATAGACAGTGGCATCTTTAATATGTGGCGATCGCTTCTAAAGACTAATCTCATTACCCTCAAATAGTCATAAAATATGATTTTATTATACTTACGTATTTAATTAGACGGCCAGCAATGTAATGGATTTTGAGATCGGGTAGAGCAACAGCTTTGATAATTCACTTATCTTTGGCAATAGTCATTAACCCCCAACACCAGCAAAATAGATTGCTTTCTAACGCAGCTTTTCCCTCGCCCCTCGGAGGAAGGAGCGGGTTCTCCCGACAGCACGGGGCGGATTTCCATTCTCACCGATTCATCGCAACAACGCGACCGTCCTGACCGCCGCTGTTCACCCGAGCGGGGAACTCCTGGGCCGGGCACGGCGGGCAGGGCGGCTCCGCGCACACAAGGCGCAGGCTGCGCGGGCACGGGGCTGAGGGCGCAACCGCACGCGTGCGGGAGAGCGTGAGTGTGTGTGTGTGCGTGCGTGTGCGGATGGCCGCGCTCTGCCTCTCCCCAGGTCGGTGCCCAGCACAGCCTTTGTCCGCCCCCGGCCTCCCCCGCCCCCAGCTGTCACCCCCAGGCCGCGCTTTGCCCGCATAGCCCCGCGGCCCAGCGCCGCACGGGGCAGAGGTGCGGGGCGGCGAAACCCCCTGTGCTCGTGGGCAGGTGCTGAGGCTTTTCTCGGCGGGACAAACCCCACTCTCCCACGGTCGCGTTGTGCACTCACTCTTTTTTCTTTTTTTTTTTTAATTTTTCTTTTTTTTGTTGTTCATTTTATTTCTCATTCTTCTTATTTTTTATCACTTCGCTTTAAAGTTCCTCGGCTTCATTTTACTTTTCATTTATTAATTACTTCTCTGCTTTTTTTTTTTCTTCTTCTTCTTTTTACCTCCTTTTTCTAAAAATAAAAATAATAAAAAAATTATTATTATTTTTTTTTTTCTCCTCTTCGCTCACCTCACTTTCCCATCCCTTTCCCAACCCTCGTCATCTCCCTCTTTAATTATCTCCTTCCGACTCTTCACCGCGCGCCTCCGTCCACTCACACCCCCCCTTCTCCCCACCCCACCCCACCAGCAGCAGCCTGGGCCGGCAGGGGCCGGCAGGAGCGCGGCGGCGGCGGCTGCAGCGGCGGAGGCGCGGGCGCGGGGCCGGGCCGTGCGGGCCATATATGGCTCGGGCTCCGCCCCTGCGCGCGTCAGCGCTGACAGCGCGGCTCCCGCGGTGCGGGGCCCGGCTCCCGGGAAGGGCGCGCTCCTCGGGGAGGGAGGGCCGGGCTCCGCGCGCCGCCGTCCATTCCGCGAGACGCCACGGGCCCGCGCCCCGCTCTCCTGTGCCCGGGAACACCTCCGCGGTAATCATTTTTTCGTTTATTTGTCTTTTGGAGCAGGAGAGCCTTGCCAGAAGTGGTCGATTCAGCAGTGTCCTGAAGCTTTTTTTGATGCTGTTTTACTAGGATGACACCACGTTGAGCGCATCTACAAAACAACAACAAAAATATTTATTCTTCCGAAAAAAAAAAAAGCCCCCCCAGAAAAAAGCCAATACCCCAAAACCCCAAACCTCGCAGTGTCGCCGGCTGTAGTTCCACTTTTTCTTTCTTTCTTTTTTTTTTTTTTTTTTTCTTTTTTTTTTTTTTTTTTTTTTTTTTTTTTTTTTTTTTTTTTTTTTTTACCATTCCGAACCTCCAAGCTGGAACGCCACCCGCGCGGCCGCGCAGAAGAACTCCGCAAATTGTTGATGTGGTGCCCGCGCAGGACGCGCTGAGGAAGGCAGCGAGGCTCGGAGCGGACTCTCTTCCCGCAGAGCTCCGGCACCGAGCGCTCCTCCGGAGAGGGGCACCGACCGAGCCCGCACCGCACCGCGCTCCCCTCCGCGTCCCCCCCTTTTGCTTAGGAGCTGCCGCCGCCCCCGCTTGTTTTAATGTTTGGGATTCAGGAAAATATACCACGAGGCGGAACGACCATGAAGGAGGAGCCGCTGGGCAGCGGCATGAACCCGGTCCGCTCGTGGATGCACACGGCCGGAGTGGTGGATGCCAACACGGCCGCGCAAAGGTAGGTGCGGCCCCCCCGGCCCCGCCGCTCCGCCGCCGCCCGCTCCGCTCCGCGCTCACCGCGCCTTGTCTTGTTCTCTCCCGCAGCGGCGTAGGGCTGGCTCGGGCGCATTTCGAGAAACAGCCGCCTTCCAACCTGAGAAAATCCAATTTTTTCCACTTCGTCTTAGCTCTGTACGACAGGCAGGGGCAGCCGGTGGAGATTGAGAGAACGGCTTTTGTGGACTTTGTGGAGAAAGAGAAAGTAAGTCTGCCCGCCGCTACT
Source organism: Centrocercus urophasianus (assembly GCF_019232065.1). Classification (NCBI taxonomy): domain Eukaryota; kingdom Metazoa; phylum Chordata; class Aves; order Galliformes; family Phasianidae; genus Centrocercus; species Centrocercus urophasianus. Next base: position 1,110,152 of record NW_024884722.1, read on the forward strand.
CCTACCGCTATCGTTGCTCCCGTTCCGACCGTTAGCGTTCCCGTGCCGGCCGTTCCGAAGCGCGGTCCCAACGCCGCAGCCCCTCGGCCGGGCGGGACGGGGCCGTGCGGGGCGGGGACTGCGCGGGGCACGCAGCGGCCGCCCGGAGCCGCGAGCCGCGCTCGTACTGAATGTCGTTATTTATCGTTACTTGCAGGAGCCAAACAATGAAAAAACTAACAATGGGATTCATTATAAACTTCAGTTATTGTATAGCAATGGTAAGTTTTGCCGTCGCCTCGCGCGCCGCAGCAAAGTCTCGCTTTCTTTTTCAAGGCCTTTCATTGTTATGACTATGATTATTATTATTTTGTAAAGATTCGGAGATGAAAATTGCACGCGTGTAAACACGGCTCCTTCCCCGGCACGGGAGGAAAACAAAACAGGAGCGATCAATAAGTCAATGGCACTTCACATGATTAAGCGGCCGGGCTTGAAGTGGGGAGTAAAAAAGGGGATCGATAGGCGCTGCGCGCAGCACCACTTTTAAGTGACTTTTCCCACTTTTGCCAATTACCGGTAATTATCGCGGCGGAGCGGAGCACAGCCCGGCCCGGCCCCGCCGCCCCCGGCCCCGCCGCCCCGGGCCCCCCCGCCCCGCTCCGCGTGCGGGCAGCTCTCCCTCCTCCTCCCCATTTCTTATTTTTATTTTGATTTTTTTTTCTCCCCCTCTCTCTCCCTTCCTCCCCTCCCCCCCATCCCCACTCCTTTTCATTTTAATTGCAAGCCGGGCTCGATGTAACCCCGCTCGGCTCCGTGGGAAACTCTAACGCGGATTTCTCTCTGCTTCCCCGCAGGAGTGAGGACGGAGCAGGACCTCTACGTGCGCCTCATAGACTCCATGACCAAACAGGTGAGAGCCGCACTGCTCCGGGTCGGGCCGTGCCGGGGGGGCCGCGCGGAGCTCCCCGCTGTCAGATCCGGGCACCCCGGGGCCGCATCAGCCAGCGGTGGGGCAGCGGGTGCGATGTGGCCTCGATAGATGCTCGTTGCCGTGTCTGTTAGCGTTCGTTCAGCGAGGGGTAGAGGAGAAAGGGGAAATAACCCCAGCA
>NW_024884722.1:1116242-1123742 GCF_019232065.1 Centrocercus urophasianus
ACACTTTATAGAACTCCGACTACAAAAATCAATAGAATTATATTTGCCTTTAGTGTTTTAGCTATGGAAATCATATAGCGCCGGGTTGCTGCCTCGCGAGCCGAATTTATTTCTGCTTTGTTGGCTGAAAAATAGTTGGAAGTGGAGGAATGTTGGTGTGGTGGAGGAGCGGCAGCGGTGCAGAGTGCGTTATTGGATTAGGAGAGCGCTCATTGTTCCGAGTTTGCAAGAGATGTGTGACTTTTGCGGGCGTAAGTGGTGAATCGCATTAAAGTGTGAATGCAACGGAACGCTATGAAAATTAACCGGGAAGGAAAACGAGGGGGATGTTTTGCTCTTCTCTGCTCGGTCGGGCTCTAATTTACAGATATGGTTGGAGCGCTCATTTCGTGCCTATTGAGCTACACTGAGTGGTTTGCAAGGAGTTTGTGCTTATGGTCCGTTCGCACGATGAAACGTGGCACAAACAGCATTTTTCAGTGATTAGGGGTTATAATGATGTATACATAGTAATGTTCCACAGTCATCGTGAGTTAAATTACGTCTGTTCTGTGAAGGGCGATCCCACCAAAATCAGAACGAGCCGTGCTGTGTCAGTGCTTTTCTGCCTCCCCCAAATGAGCAGAAGTGCGTTGCAGTTTGGTATTCCAGAAGCATGAGAAGATATAAAAAATCAGAAAACATTTGGTTAATGGGTTTATCATGTTTATTTGAATAAGGAAGATTGAAACTCCATTTATGCCTAGCATAAATGCTTTAGAGATCTTAATTATTGATGAAAAATCTGCCGTGCTTCTAAATTTAAAGATATGACAATTTTATAGGAATTTTAATCACCTTCCACATTAGGAATTTTCAAGATTTTGTTTTTATGAGGATGGCGCGTATCTCAGCCTTGCAAAGAGCAGCCAGATCTGCAGGGCTGTGAACACGCATGGGGCTGAGCAGGGGCTCGGGACGGTCCTCTGCATCCCACCATGTGCTTTTAAAGCAACTCTTGAGTGCAGCATTCAGCAGCTGAGCACACTGCAGCGAACACAGAAGGAAGGCAGGCGTGTGGAAAAGCTCTGCGCAGGCATCGGTCCTCTGACACCACCAGAGTGTATTTCCAGGTCCCCAGATTTACGTTTGCTGGCGCTGAGCACTGGTAGTTGGTCACCTACATGGGTTGGTGGTGTTGGGTTTCGGGTTTGTGTTTCCTCCTGAGCGTCGCAGAGCAGCATTCCCCCAGCAGACCCCTGGCTCGGTTTACACTTTCCCATACGAAGTGTTACCGCTCCGGTAGTTGGCTGCAAGGAAGGATCAGACACAGCGCGCTTCATCCTTTTGTCCTTTGGACACATTTAGCAGCTTCTGACCAGATAAGGCATTTTTGTCCTCGGGATACAAACCAATAACTCAGTGCTGAATTGAGATCTATGGGCGCCCATTCGTTCCAGCCCACACCAGGAGTCGCTCTGATAGTTGGAATGGTTTATCGCAGTGGGGGAAAAAAGGAAAAGAAAAAAATAAAAATCCAACAACCTTTTTTGCACCTTGGGAATAATAATTTGCTAGCAGTGAAGCTATTTTAAATAAACTTCTGTACGCGTACATGCGAATGCTGCAGTAAGATCTGAGCGCGAAAACAAAACCAAGGCCTTGCAACGGCGATACCGCCTGCCCTCCCACCTTCTAATTCATTGAGAACCATTTACCTCAGTGTGGTTTTCTCACGCAGCGTGGCTGAGTGTGCACACTTGTGCTGCTGTGCACGGTGAGGTGTCCTCTGCCACATCAGGGATGTTCGCACGGCGCAGCAACGCGTGGAGTCACCAAGAAACCACCATAAAGTGCAGCGCAGTCGGGAAAGAGATGCTGCAGGAAAAGCATCCCTGGGAAATGAGGCTGACCCAAAGAAAAGCAAATAAAAGAAAGGAAAAGGCCCATATTTTCTTTGCGGTGTTGCTGAAAAGGATGGGAGTATCATTTTCATAGTGGAATAATGTTTTCTGGGAAAACACAAAAGCAGATGTTCCTCATTAGGAACACCCATTGTCTACATATCACAAGTATGAACAGATAAATCTATCCTATTTCACCCATACATTCCAATGGCTGTAAATGATTACAGGATGCCGCAGTAACTGCTAAACCAAAACCACACTGTGTGCTAAAATAATTCCTCCGTGCCATCACAATATATTTTATTGGAAGGTATGGAAATTCCTGGGAAGACACATCCTCCTGTCTTTTCTTTTCCTTGTTTGGCTCCGTGGTGACCAACTGTTGAGAGCTGAGGAGCGATGCTGGAGGAGTGGGGCATGGGGCAGCTTGGGGCATGGGGCAGCACGCAGGCAGGGGCAGCTTGCAGGAAGGCAGCTTGCAGGCAGCAGTGAGAAGCTCACGGGCAGCTTGCAGACAGTTTGCAGGCAGGCAACAGTAGCAGTAGGCAGCCTGCAGGCAGCAATGGGCAGGTTGCGGGCAGGGAGCTCTCATGCAGCTTCCATGCAGCTCCCATGCAGCAGCGGGCAGCTTGCATGCAACCATGCAACTTGCATCCAGCAGTGGGCAGCTCTCCAGCAGCAGGCAGCTGGCAGGCAGGCAGCTCTCACGCAGCGGTGGCATGCAGCTGACTTGCAGCCATCACATGCAGCACAGGCTGCCTGTGCACCACGGCATGTCTTGCATGCCCTGCACTGCTCCTCCAGATGGTCTCCCCGCTGCCCTGCTCTGCTGGCACCTCTGCAGGCAGCCAGGGCCCCCTCCCCTCAAACCTGGCATGGCGTTGCAGTGTTTGGAGGCTTTATCATTCCGCGTGTGTCCCACTTTCCTGTCGGGCAGCCAGACATCTGTTTATCCCATTTCTTTCGTACAGAGTTTGGAATAGCTTTAGTTTGGGGGAATAAGAAGTTTTGTCATATTCAGCAGCTGTTGCCGAGCCCTGCAGCTCCTGGCATACTTGCGGGCTGACCTCAGGCTGCGCGTGGGGCGGACGCTGCCCGCATCCCACACCTCTGCACGGCTGCTGGGTGCCCACCGTGGCTCTGCCCGGGGTCCTCAACCTACCCACGGTGCAGGGCTGCGCCTTGGCTGCGGTGCCGGAGCAGTGGCCGCAGACTGATGGGAGGGTTTTTTAGGCACCAGTGTTTCCTTTCACTTCCTGTCACAAAGGTCAGCGGGAGCGACCTTTGCTGGCGGTGCCGGGCGCTGAATTATTCATGTGATTGACTTTTTGTCAGCGCACACAGTTGTGCTCTGGGACATTTTATTCATTTACCTCATTTAAAGCGCCTTTCTGCACCTGTTCAAGTATTAATATCATGTAATTTGGGCCTAATGCCGATTTTGCTGAACACTCATTATATTTTTTATTAGCTATATTTCCAAACGATTATGTATGATTATTACCCAGCCTTACAAACAGCAATGGGTTATTCCCCAGACCTTTACATCTTCTTGTCAGGTTGTTTTCAGAAGCGAGGAGGATAAACATTTGACCAGTCCCAATGTTTTTATTCCTACTCCATATCCAACCAGAGAACTTAAAGCTTTTTCCCTTATGGCTTTGCGAAAGCGTGATTAAATCCAACTCTGCGGAAGCTGTACAAATGCCAGCATTTATAAGGTCAACGCTTTTGTTAAAAATGCTATGTAAATGAGGATCTGCAAAAAGGGACATTAAATAAAATTAAATTCATTGTCTTCTTTAATGTCATTTACATTTTGGCTAAGCCCTGGCCTGTCAAGGAGGATTTTTAAAATAATTTTAATTACACATCATTTAGGGATCCAAGGTTTTCTATTCAGTAGCATTTGGATAACCTGCAAAATGGTGACTGTTTATTAACTTCTTAAATGACAACTTGTCATCTCAGCTGCACAGCGCAGGGAGAGCAGAGCAGTTTGGTGTCAGCTTCCTTTAATTCTTATATTTCTTTAAGACATGGGCACAGCTACCGAAGAACAAACCTTACCATACCTCCGATGCTCTTCTGCTCTCATTGTCCTATAGGTGCCACCAGCATCAAAGTACATTATAAAGCCACAACTTTCCCAGGCAACCGTTCCCTTAAAAATTGTCTCTACCAGAAACTACCCCTAGTATTTTTCCTTAGGCAGACGTGGCAGATCCATGGGTTTGCACTAACGACGGAGGCGGGCGGTTGCTCCTGCAGCACTCAGGTGTGAGCACCTCGCTGCTGCTCAGCGTGGAGGGTGATGCTGGGAGCAGGGGCTGCTCCGTGCTGTGCTGCATTGCCGCAGTGGGGAGTGCAGAATGAGAGGCGTGGGGTGGCAGAGAAGCAGGGCAGAGCAGAGAGATGGGCCTTCCTCATCTCCTCCTTTCTTCCCTCCTTTCCCCAGGCCCCTTGGCCACACCACTGACATCCTTCTCTTAATCCCCGCTCTTAATCAGAGTGCGAGGCGCGGTTAATGAAATTGTGTAAATACCTGTGCTGCTGGAGGAGCGCTCCGAGCATCCTCCAACCATTGTTCCAAGCAAATCCCCAACGTGTTGGAGGAGACTTCTGTAACACTTTTTTTTTTTTTTTTTTTTCCCCTCCCTGTATAATACTTGATTATTTGCAGGGAGCCAAAGGCATCGCAGGACTGCTGTAGGACGGAGGAAGGGAATAGTCTGCTTTGGTGAGAAAGGAAAAGAGGGGGCAGGGATTTGAGCAAAGCTGTCAAAAACTATACTGCAGGAGGTACCCTGATACAAACCATCCCGTGCTTCTGCTGCAGCCTTATCAGGTGAAAAGCAAAGATACTGCCAGAGCCTGTAATTTGGTTAGGATGCCTTTGATGAATTGGATTAGGTTATGGAAAAATCTTTCAAACTCAGAGTTCTGGTACGCGAGCTTACAGGAAGTAAATAATTACCCTCAGACAGCAGATAATTAAAAAAAACAACCTGCGAAGCAAAGTGGTAGAGATGGCTTTAATAAAGCTCTGCACACGACGCAGGGCTGAGGGGTCTGAGTGCTGCGGGGCCATTGGGGACCACTGGTGGGGTGCGGGGACCCTGGGTGGGGAGGGAGGAAATTCCCGGCTTGAGGATGGGAATTGTCACCGCAGACAGCAGGAGGTGATTGACAAGCAGGGCTACAGGAAGGGAGAGCTCGGGGAGCTCAACCTGCGCTTGGCAGCGCTTCCAGGGCTCGCGCTCCAGGAAAATGAGAACCATTCACCTCGGCCAGGCTGCCAGAACACAAGCTCCTCTTGTTTGTTTATCTTCACAGCAAATCTCACAAAAATGCTTGTGGTCAAAGCGATGTATAGCACAACACTGTGCTGGCATTATTAATCCACTATTAAAATAAAGATGGAACTACGCTTGAAAAAAATACCTGAAGCTGGGGGGTTTTACGGGCCGAGGGTTACCCAGGATTTTATGAGATGCAGTGATTGGAGTTTGCTGTTAACTGTTTTGGTTCATTAGTGATTGAAGCTGAAGGAAGCTCGCTGGTTCCTCGATGAGTCGGCTCAGCCAAACGCAACAGTGCTGCTCCGCTCTGGTTTGTGTTTTGTTGCTGAAGGAGCTCTCCTGATTTCTCTGGGATGGAAAGAATCCAGAGCGCAAACAGCATTTGTTGCATAGAAGGGGAACGTGTTTGTTCCTCCATGTGTGTGGATCCCGGTGTGCTGGGTTAAAGGCAAATCGAACAAAATAAAATATCTGCCATACTTTCAGCAAAAGTTTCACAGCCAGAAAATTACGCGGAGCCAATCATCGTGTGGTCGCGGTGCCAGAAGTGCATAAAGTAAACTGCATCATCTGAGCACAGCGGTGAGGATAGCGTTGTGTTTTCCCAATAATTCACTAGGAAATGAGTTTAACATGTGTGGAAAGGAAGGGGCTTACATTTGTGTTGTTGTAAGACATGTAGCATGGGCCCAGCTAGCGGAAGGAGTCGGCTCCAGCTTGTCTCTAGTGAAAGACGAAACACGGTTACACATCTGGTGAGAAAGAACAGTTCATTTGCCGAGACAGCTCGCTCTCTGCTGCAGCTGAAAGGAGCTATTTTGACAGAAACAAAGCCATGGGGGCTGGGGTGAGCGATTAGCGGTATTCTGCCCGCTAAAAAACTCCTTGGCCTTAATGATAAAGAAATAGGAAAGGAAATAAAGAGACCTGGCCTAATCCTCGGGCAGTGTTTAAGCAGGCTTTTGGAAAGCAGCAATGCAAACAGTGGCTTCTATGCACAGCTCCTGCTGCACTCTGTGAAAGTTTCTAAAAATAAAGGAAAGAATGAAAAATAGTGCAGAAGTTGAAGGAGTTTTTGAGCAGATTTCTTCAGGCAGAAGCCCGGTCTGACTTTCAGGATAAAGCCATTTACCTTCACGTTTGTGCATGGGAAGAAGGGAACCCATCTGTGTGTGAGACCGTGGCACTCTCATTTTAAAGGTGAATTCACTGCTGAAAATGCTGCCTCAATGCTCCCCCTGCTCACAACCGCTCAGAACGCTCAGCTAGGTTATAAAGCAAACACCAAGACCTGTGGAAGCCCCTGATCTACAAAACCCCACAATCCTATGGTTTGAGCGAGGCTATTAATACACAAAGGAGAGATGTGAGTGCCCTTTATTTTGAATAACAACCAATAAAATTGAATTGGTCTTGGTATTGTGTGGATTGTCAGGAATGCTCTTTACCAATCCAAATTTGATTAGGATTTCCTCTGTATGTTTGTGCAGTTCTTCTGTGGTTTGTGAGATGCTGATGGGCAGCAAGCTTCCTTTATCTAATCCAAATAGTGATATTAAGCTAGATACGTATCTATCATTGTAACCGAGGAGGAAACTTGACCTGGACTCTGCTCTGCTGGAAACAGATGATGGCTGAGAGTGCTGTAAGGGGCAGAAAAGTGGGGAGTGATTTGGTGGCACTTTTGCAGAGCCCACTGATACCTGAGCAGCGATGGCTGCAAAGGGGAAGGAGAGTAACAGAGAGCAACATGTCACTGCAAAACTTTGTGCCTCTCCATTGGAGATTGACTTTAGAACTGAGAAGATAGCCCAGCTTGTGCGTTGTCTGGCCTGCCAAGAATCCAGTAAATAATTCTAGAGACTTTATTTTCCATTCTCCCAGATAGCTGCAGTTCTGTTATAGGAGTTTCCTGCTGAAAGTGCTCTGAGAATTCCATTGGCCATTTCGCATTCCTTGATTTGTAGCTGTCTTCAGTTGTTCTCCGGGTTTTGTCCTGACACACTCATCCCTTTCCTACCCAGGTGTTGGAAGCGCTCCATCTCTTCCGCGCCAACATTTCGTTACCCGGTGCAGTTGACTTCAGTACTTTGGTTTTTAGTGACTGACTGCTGTAATTGTATCTGTGTCTGTTTTCCAAACCGCATAACTTTGAAATAATAGAGTTTCAGATGTAAACCAGAATGATTATAAATAATTAGAAGGGAAGGTAGATTGGGCTACAGTATAAAATGAAACTAATTGTGTTCTGTGTAGTCGTGTTCTTTTTTTTTTTCTTTTGGTTTAATAAATTAAACTACAAATTTTCTTAA
>NW_024884722.1:1128742-1143742 GCF_019232065.1 Centrocercus urophasianus
AACCAGGGAAAGCAAAATTAATTACCTTGTGTCTTCAAACAGTTGGAGAACCTCTTGTAAATGTGCAAACATGATCGAGGGACAGCCCCTGCTCCTGCGCAGCGAAATGTATGATTCTCCTCAATCCCTCCTAAGTTTTTATTGGATTAAAGTATTCAGGAGTCACTTTCCTGGAAAGGGAGAGCAGGGTTTGGTTGCTGCAGGAGGAGATGTGGACTGGCCTGGGACGAGGACAGGATGCCCAGGGTAGGGGAGTCCCCATCCCTGGAGGTGTTCAGACCTGCAGGGATGTGGCACTGAGGGATGTGGGCAGTGGGCACGGTGGGGTGAGTGGGGGATCTCAGAGGGCTTTTCCAGCCTGAATGGTTCTGTGATCCTATGAGTCGGTGGCCTGGTGCAGGGATGCAGGAGGTCCCTCCTCTCCCAGCAGCTGGCAGGGAGAAGAGGCTCCTCTCGCCCACGGTGGAGGTGTCAGTGAGGGTGTTACCATCTGCCATGTCAGCCCACGGTACCCAGAGGAATTGAGATTGCATGCATCTTCACAAACTCTATCAGAACAGCTACACAATTTTATTCTATGTTAACATCGCTGTTGAAGGTGTTGCCTTTTGCATCCCCTCTCTCCTGGCTTTCCTTGCTGGGTACTGTCCCCGCAGGGCAGGGCTGGGGGTCAGAAGGTTGGGGGGGGGGCACAAGGCCCAGCTGGGGAGCTGTGCATGGAGGTCCTGTGGTGGCAGGATGAGCCAGCCCTGCTCCCCAGGACCCCAGCCCACCAACCCCAAGTGCTGCAGCAGGGCTCCCATTAGGAACGCGAGTCTGCGTTGCTGTGGCTCTCCCTACTGGATTAGGCCCAAAGTCAGTAAAACTAAAATTACAAACATAAAATAACTACTTACTGGCACAGCATGCATGTTTTCACACATTCCATCCTATTCCGTTGGCTTTTCTAGAGACAGTAATGTAACAGAATATGCTTGAACATATGGCAGAATTAACAATTGAACCAGCTTCTGAAGGTAATATAACATTTTATTTTGTGTGCTAGCATGTGTATGCAGGTCATTGGATGCATATGTGTTGGTTTAAACAAAGTACAGTTGCGTATACATATATTTTTAACATGAATTACAGGAAGCAATACCAGTGCCCAGGCAGCGTTAAAATATCCCTTTAGGTGTCATTTAAACTTCAGTATTATTTTGACCTGGGAGATGGAGGCGGTGGGTGCCTCCCTCTGCCTTTGTGCCTCTGCTCTTTGCACACTGAGCCACGATGCAACGGTGGTTTCATCTTCCATTTTTCATCGCGTATCTCTGGGACTGCAGGAGAGGTTCTTGTCAGCAAAAATAACTCTCCCCTCATTTGCCCTGTTGTGATAAACTGGCATACTGATTGCCTATGATTCCTGCAGTATAATTTGCAGATTACTTAACTCTCCTGGGTTCTGATTGTGAAAAGATGCTTCTGTTTTGGCATGACGTCAGCTGAGCCCCCAAATAAGTGCAGCCCTAATGATCTGCAGGTATAAGTTCTGCTCTTTGATATGTATACTGGCTCATTTCTCCAGATGACAGTATAATGCACACAACAAGGTAGACAAGCTTGCTTACATTTAAAAAAGATACAGTATAAGTAATACAAACACAGATGAATCAACATAAACAAGTTGTGTGTTAATTGCTGCAGTCACAGCAGACTCTGAGAAGCACAGTTTGTAAGTGAGAGGCTGAAGCTCCTTTCTCCCGGCCGAAAATACCACATGTAAAGCAAAAGGGCTTTGAAAAAGTCTGCATATGATGGGAATACATTCCCCCAGAAGGAGCTAGTGAAGTAGATGCGTTTGTCCAAAATAAAAGTGCCATGTAATAAACAAAAAGAGCAGCTGAATTGACATTTGCTGTGCAATAGTAAACAGTGTCACTTTTAACTCCTGTTAAATACTCCAGCGGAGTTTTTCCTGGCTCTGTCTATTTCTCCTGGCTGACTAAGAAGGCCTTTAATACTGAACAGCGCGTTTTAATTACTTTCGCCATTCAACTCATTTCAGATTAAAAAATACCACATTTAGAAATAATACACAGAGTTGACTTAAACGTAATTGTTGTAGAACTTGAAGAAATATGTGGGTTGGCAACCGTTCCACAAGTCCTTTGTTGTTTCAGAGTTTAGCAGTTAAGAACAACACAAATACATTTTGTTTGTGGTGGGTCACAGGTTCAAAGAGACTTTGAAAAAATAGACTGGGGATAATTGGGTTATCAGATGCAGACACTGCAGGGAATTGAGCATTATTTCTTCTCAGTGTTAGGACTACTGGGTCACTTCCTTCACTCCCCAGCTTCATTCTCTGTCAGCCTGACACGATCCAGATGACCGAAATGGGCTTTTACTGGTTACCACCCCAAAGTTCTCCCTTTCTCCATCCTTCAACAGGTTGATTTTATGAGCCATGGCTGTACTAAATAACGTCTTGCCTTGCTTTCTCCCCCATTGATTCAACAGTCTTTAATTGCTTGGAACACAAGCCAGATCCTTGGATTCAAGTGAGTCTTCCTTCATCTTCAGCTGCTGTTACTCATTTCTATTAGACAACGTCTAACTAAGATATTGACTTGCACTTTGACATTGGCACTGCTACTGTGTTTGATTGCACTGTCAATCTAAAAAAATCTTTCAAACTAGCAGTAAAACACGTAATTGTTTAATTTCATTCTGCATAAGCTTTTCTGTCCAACGCTTGCTTTCGTTGAGAGGCTGTGATAGGCCACTCTGCATTGCATAGAGGCAGTGGATAGCACATTAACCAACTCATTGTGCACAGTATTAATTCACTACTTCTGAATATTTTACAAGTGCTTTGCACGAGCAGGTAGGAGATGCTTATCTACAATTATCCTCAATTAATGATGGCAAGAGACTATATTGTTTTGCACAATAAATTGGGCATATTTTTAAGATGATCGTTTGCTTTCTACTGCATACCTGCATGACTTGAGTTCTGGGGGAAAGCGTGAGAGCATTCACTGTTCGTGTCTTCCGAAGAAAAGAGCTCCAACATCAGCATGGCTATTTCCTATTTCATACGTTGTTATCCATAGGACTTGGTGCATGGGTACATGCTGCTCCTCGAGGTGTATTTCAGGCTGTGGAAGCAGGGCTGGCAGTCCTGAGTTCTGAAATCCACAGATAGAAGCGTATGGCTTCACTGAGTTTATCTGTCATTGTGTTGAAGTGCATTGTAACCGTAGCCAGGTCGATATCACTGAAAATCCACATTTCAGAGAAAAAAGTTTCACTTTTTGAATCCAAACACAACGTTCAGAAGCATCCAGAGTGAGGTCCTGGAGTTTGAACCTTGTACTGTGTCTTTGATGTAAGACTTTGAAATCTTTCTTTGTTTTCATTATTGGAATTGTTTTTAAACAGCCGAAAATAGCACTTAAAAACAATTAATCTTAAGTATTTCAGCTTAATACTGAGAATTTATTGTCATCCACTTACTTCCTCTCCATGCTGAATGTTTAATGCCAGCTTGCTTGCGCTTACTCCGTAAATTAGCATTATCCACCCTATATCTGCTCGTTTCTGAAGAATTATTATACAAAGCCTCATTTTAAGGAGGTCAGACCCCTGCATGATGATTTGTTGTTCATGAATCTACTTTGTGCCAATTTGTGTGTGCATGTGCAATCAGAAGTGACTTGGAGTGAGTGAGATAATAATCATCTGCTGCTGATATGAAGACTTCCTCTATTCGGCTACCATGAATCAGGCTGATTCCAAGTGAATGAGATTTTAATCACCTGTCACTGCCGCCAGCACTTTCTCTATATTTATGATAATTTTTTTTGTCTTTTTATTGAAATCAGTGTTGACTGAATCAAGTAATCCTGATTAGCAATCTCACTGTATCCAGTCAAGAGTGAAATGCATCAGAGCATTATTGGTACACTGAACATACTGAAATTGAAAAAAAGGAAAAAAAGAAAAGGCCAGCCTAAATGTGTCAGCACGTTGCTTTGGTTATAGGTGGGCACTGGGATGGGTGAGCTCATACTAATTGCTCCCCAAACTTGAGCTGCTGCTCATCACCAGTGGGCAGCATGGCATGGTGGTGGTATGTGGCGACTTGCAGGCTGGATGTTGTTCTGTGCATTGGCTGTGCTTTGAATCACACCTCTCAAGTCCCACTTGGGTACCGAGAGCAAAGCCACCAGGGTGGTGTGCATGGAAGTCAGGGCAGCATAGGCAGTGCTACCAAACAGGCATTTTCTTTCTTTTAGTGTTGTAATGTATGTGTAAACAGAAGGGTGTAAAGCAGAGTGGGGCACAAGTCTACTTCTATGTGAGCCCCTACTTTTTATCCTGTGATAGTATTGCCACGCATCATAGGAAGTTTCAGATCTTTCCTGCTATGGATGTAAACCCAGGATGTGACAAATAAGTACCTTAAGATCCCTTTTGCATTCAAGGCCAGGCTGTGGCTCTGGGCAGCCTGGTCTGCTGGTTGGTGACCCTTCACATAGCAAGGGGGTTGAAACGAGATGAGCATTGTGGTCCTTTTCAACCCTGGCCATCCCATGATTCTATGATTTTAATTTTTAAAAGAGCGATTTTCCAAAGGCAGGGGATTGAGTTGCCCTCCCAGGGAGATGGGCAGCCCAAAATGGGGCTGCAAAGCTCTGGGTCCTGCTTTCTGAAAGAGGGAATATTCAGCAGAGCAATATTCTGAGCCTAAGTACATGGCAATTAGATATCTCAGTATTCAACTCAGTCCCAAAAATCATATTTCGCTACATTACAAAATTATAAGCATCATAAGAAATTACACTGCTAATTGTACAGTAACTGCTGTAGTGCTTGAGGGAAAAAAAAGTGTACATAGGGGTACCTAGATCTACTTCCCTTATTCCTACTCCTTCAGGGTTGCTGAAGCTGGGGGTTATCTGTTATTTAGTCCTTACATTCATTTTCTGGTACTCACTGTTTTTCTTTTCCATTTCTTTTGGATGGATGCAGCGTTCAACTTCATTCTCTCTTTTCTTCCCCTCCTTTCTTACCCAGCATGCCTGTGCTTCAGGCTTTTGTCATCCGTCCCTTCCCATCCTTCCCCTTCCTGCTGCCTTTGTTCCACCCCTAACCTGTTAGCAGTGACTTTCTGCCTCTGCGCCCATCGGAGCGCTTCCCACTGCTGTCATGGTCAGCCACACGCTTCCCTGAGATCTTTTCCTTCCTCAGTTTTTATCATTTTGCCTTCTGTGCCAAGCTGATTCCTTTCTTTTGTCTTCCTTCCTGTTCATAAAGCTCTGTTTGGTGTCGGGCCTGTTTTTATGTGGTCTCTTTCACCCAAGAGCTACAACTATCCGCTTCTGAAGTGATTTACAGCTCTGTCACTCGTCTCCCGACTTGTTTTTCTCTGCAGACCTGTAGCTCAGCCTCTCCTTTGAATCCCTCTTTCAGAAGGCTTGCAGTGAGCTTGAACTAAATGTGAGCAAAAGTTAACATCAGTTTCAAACTGTTTCACAGTTTCAGAGGATGCTGTGCACCTGATCTCTGTCACCCTGACACAGTGCATGAGCTGTCTTTGAGGACATCACTTTCAAGCTGCAGACAAGCTTCTTCCATAATACGAGTTTCCTTTTACTTTCTTCTTTCATTGAAAGGGAGAATTCTTATCCTGGATCCTATGCTTTCAGCTGTCTCCCTTTCTCATTCTCATCCTTTCCTCTTCTACTTCAAAAGACCACAAAACCTTCACCTCCCTGTTGTTCTCACTGTAAGACCACTGTAGGCTCCATCCTGCCCATTGCATTAAATACAAGTGGCTCCCCCTGCATTCAAGGCATTTACAATTTACCAATCTTATTTCATCTTACCAGGTGCAAAGCTCACCTCTTTGGTCTGTCAGCTGCACCAGCACTGCCAGCCATCACTGCTTGTGTGGAAGAATGTGGTCTCACATTCTTCCTCACGTGTAAGATATGAAAATCCCTTCTCCTCGATGTAAACTGCAAAAAACATCGATTTGCTTTCTTTCAGTTGTCTCCCCTTATTTGTCTCACTACGGTTATAGCAACGCGCAGATCAATGCCTAAAGAATACGCCAAGAAAGAATACTGGCTTCCTCATTACTCCTGTGTTGTGAGATAGGGTAGTTTGATCGGAAGCAGCGGTTGTGGACACGTGTTCTGGCATCAGATGGGTGCATGTTCTGGTAGTGAATGGGAAGAGTAGTGCTTCATTGCTGCAGGATGGAAGGCCAGGCAGAGGGCTGCTTCGGAGAGAGAGAGAGAGAGAGAGAGAGAGAGAGAGAGAGAGAGAGAGAGAGAGACCTGGGTTGCATTCCACGTCCTCCTCTGCATCCCTGTCCTCATCCAACTTCACTGTGTCTGTGAGACAAATACCTGCTTGGTTATTGTAAGCCTTCATCAAGAGTCAACTTCCTTATTTTCCTCTAATTTTCCTACCATCACTGCATGTTATTACTTCCAAAACAGCCTCCGTATCAGCTGCACATTCAGTTTTATTAAACAAGCACATGGTATGCATATCCATAGCTGCCAATCTGTATACATTACTTTTTAATAGCTGCATATGCGTAGCGTTCTTACCATCTAAATAATTTTCCTACTGCAAAAAGCAGAATTTTCCTCATATTTTAAGGTGCATTCAATGTTCTCAATGAGAATTTCAGGCACTGTTTGGCACCAGTACGACCTACCAACTGCCCAGAACTGGTGTTTAGGCAAAGTCAAAACAGAAATTTAAAACATTGACATCTTGATGCACCTTGGACTGCTTGCAGCAACTCGCAGCAGATGCAGCAGAGCTCCTTATTTGTGCTGTGGATTTGTGCTGGTGACTGGCCACTGAGGGCTGGAACTGGGGCAGCTCCCCAGTGTAGAATCAGTTCTAGTTATTTCTGAATTGTCATTAATTTTATTCTTATCCTCATTTATTAATGGGCCTAGTTTCTCCCTCATCTTATCACATAAACAATTACATTAAAAGAGCGTTCTTAAGGCTTGTGAAGGCAAGCAATCAAAAGTAAACCAAAAATGCTCTGATGGAGGTTGCTCTGCAAGCTTTGCATGGACTCCCCATGTTTGGGGGTCAGAATATTGGCTTGGTTATACAACAGAAGCAGGGTTTCCCCCCTCAACCCCTGTCTCACACAGTACTGAATAGTGCTGAATGCAGTACTCTTCAATACTTTTTTCCTTTATTGTTCAGTGTGTGGTCCCTTACACCTAAGTTACCAAAGCCTGCTCAAGTCCTGTCTCAAAAAAAAAAAAAAAAAAAGTCCAAACTTTCCTCATGATCTGTCTATCTCCCTGAGCTCTTCACTGCCTTGAGGGCTGCGACAGTGATTTCCTTCTCTAACGTCCTTGTCACATGGCGTTCATTATGCTTTACAAAAGAAACTGAAGCAGGGAGAAATCACAGAATCACCAAGGTTGGAAAAGACCTCCGAGATCATTCATCCAACCACCACCTACCACCAAAATTTCCCATTAAACCATGTCCCCAGTCTGTCTAAATGTGCCTTGAACATCTTCAGGGTCGGTTACTCCACCCTTCTCTGCAGCCCATTCTAGTGCCTGATCAGTCTTGGAGAAGCAGTATTTCCTAGCATCCAACCTGAATCTCCCCTGCAGCAACTCAAGGCCATTCCCCCTATTTCTATCAGTAGTTATACAGGCGAGGAGCTAAGTAGCTCAGTGTGTCTGTAAGTGTACCTGTAAGTGATGCATAGAAGATGCCTGGGGTCCCATTCTTCTGAGCATGTTGGTATGCAGCACATAATGCGTCCTAAATGCAGTTGCCATTGACTTCACTTGGAGCAAGATGCACAAACCATAGTCTGGGGTGGCAAATCAGGTGCTAAACAATGAGTCAAGCAGAATTATTATTAATATTACCTATAAAAAGTTCTGCTTGAGTAGACCTGAATAGAGGTACATTCAAAAGTATTATTGAAAGAGTAGCTAACTACCATAACCATTTTTCTTTGGAGATTCTGACTTCTCCTTTTCCCAGTTTTTAACATTATCAGTAAGCTATTAAGGGGGCTGATTAAAAAACAAAAACTTTAATCTTGCATTTCTAATAAAAGAAGGAATGGTCTGGTAAAAAAAATGTCATTTTGTGATCACAGAGTATCTAACGCCAGTTAGACGGTGTAAAATAAGGTCCTTTGTGCACCTTTCAGCTTTCCTACCAACAACTTGGATTTGATTTTCCTATGCCTGTGAGACAGCATCAGCCTTGAAACATTTAAACCCACTGTAGAGACAAATTCAGCTGTGGAACCGCTACTAAAGAAAAGGGTCCCTAAAATTCACCAAACATTTGTTCGCGGCAGAGGAGCGATAAGGGTGTGAAATGTTGCAGCCTATCTAAATCACAGAGCAGGAAGCCTAGAGGGAATGCACACTCCTGCTCTTACTCCCAGAGAAGCTCTCTCTGCTAATTAATTAACTTCTCCCTAGTTGAGAGCCTGTTGAAGAAAAACTGCTCTGACCCCTTGTTGTTCAGTCTGAGTGTTCAGGAGAGGTGGGAAGGAATGCACTGCAAGTAGACACCCTGTAGGGAAGGGTCAACGTTGAAAATAATTGTTTTTCACAAAGTTGGAAAGAAAGGTGGAGAGAAAAGTATCCCAGACATAGGCAACAGCATAATGGACACAAATAGCTGAAGGACGGGGGATGAGAAGAAGCAAAGAGGAAACAACGTTGTATTGAGTGAAGAGAAAACTGGAAGGGGAGCAAGAAATGATAACTAGGAGTGGGGTCCCATCAGAAGGTCCCAGGCTGAAGGGATCCCGTTCTGCTAAGCACCCTGCTCCAAAGAGAAGGTGACGCCAATGTCACAAAATGGCAGCAGACAGGTTGGAAAGGAAAGGGTCCCAAATATTCAGAGGTAACCAGGAAACCATGAATTCTAAAAGAGATGGGAGGAAATAAACGCTAGGAAGTTGCTGAAGTTATTAAAAGATAAGATTTACAGGCAAGTTCATTTCAGCTGGTTGGCTATCCAATCAACTACTGTTGCTAATTGGATTAGTTGCCAAAATAAGCTAAGAATAGAACCTTTCTTTTTCTTCTCGTTAATGCTTTCCAGGGACAAAGTCCTTGCGGGCAAAAATTAAATCTTTATTTCGAGCAACATAAAATTATCCACTATAAAAACGAAGAACCTTAACACTTAGCTGTACCTCTTCTTCTGCAGATGTTACAGTGGTTAACAGTCTTCTGCAATTACAGTGTGCTGCGAAATGGAACATTCTTGTTCTCCTCCAAATCAAGTGGTTTGTGGCAGATGCCTACTATTGTTCCTCTTTATTTTGTCATTTTTTTCTTGTCCTTTCTCGAAGAATTTCATTGCTACATTTTCCGCAGTTGACTTACAGCTTTCTGGCAATATAAATACTTCTGACATAATGGAACAACCCTGGAGAAAGCCTTAGGTAATTTCAGAGTGCCCCTTAATATGGAGAACCCTGAGCATCCTCCTATTAAGTTTTTTTCCTAAAGCCAGTGTAACTGTTTACAAAACAGTGCTCTGAGAAGGAAACCTATTTCTTTCGTTCCTTTACCAAAATCCATCTACGTAATAACCTGTAAATAAATTACATGTATAATGCGTGCCCTGTGCTGTCTTCTTCTGCCCTGTAAAACAACAGATCCATTGAAATGAGTAACATCATGATTTCTGTTACTTATATTTTAGTATTATTTTATTCTTTGCCTTAATACATCGTGTCAACCAACATAGGCTACTCTTTCTTGAGGGTCATACAGTGTGATGCCCACCCAAGCCCTTGGTTTCTGACTCACATTAACAGGTTTTTCTTGGGAAGATCTGTTCTTCACCAAGTATTAGCTTCTGTGTCTAAACACGATTGATTACTCTAGGCCCTCTCATTAAGTTTTAGCTTCATGATTTTTTCTCCAACAAAAAGAGACTCTAATTTAGGAGAGGAGATGCTCTTCATAAGTCCTTTATAGAACTTCATCGCAGATGGAGAACAAAATCCTCAATTTGAAAGAGAGCGGGACAAAACCAGTTGAGGAGATTGTATGCAATTCCCTCTGAAGGGCAAAGAAAGTCTTAGTGTGATGCAATTGGCAAGGAGTGAGCGTAGCAGTGAAGGCAGCATGATGTCAGCAACGTTGGTATATGACTTCAGAGTGGGGAATCTTACACCCAGTTTGGTTTTTTGCTGTTCACCCAGTTGCCAAACGGTTGAGTTCATTGCAAACACAGCCTGAGCTGCTGGCTTCATGTTGTTCAATGCAAAACAGCAATGAGGGCAGGTGCTGAGCTCATGGATCACAGTCCCTGCTTCATGCAGTCTTCCTTGTGGCCACCAGACAAGCTCAACTTGCTGTAGCTTCAATGTAAAAAGTCTGCAAATTGCTTTGCGTGAGCTGAAGCTTATTCTCTCCTTTTCACTCTCTGTACTTTAACTGAACTCCCTGGACAGGGTGGCACTGCTGAAGGCGGCAAACTCATGGGGGTACCTCAGAGTGACAGCCTGCTACTACCTGTGGAAACGATGGCTTGAAAGCCATAGTAATGTGAAATAACATGCTCTCTCTGCAGTCTTTTGTAGAGGACTAAATTAACCCTTGTTTTGCCCACTGTGGTGCAAAGCCCTATTCCA
Organism: Centrocercus urophasianus; assembly: GCF_019232065.1. NCBI lineage: Eukaryota > Metazoa > Chordata > Aves > Galliformes > Phasianidae > Centrocercus > Centrocercus urophasianus. The sequence continues at coordinate 1,139,412 of NW_024884722.1, forward strand.
TTAGCAAGAATTTCTATTTTCATTAGTGGGTGGTGGTAATGCTGAGCACTATGTAAAAAAACACACGGAGTTGATACATGTGTTTTACACACTGTCCATCCATTTACATTAAAAGAAGTTTTTCTAGGCTGAGACCCCAGAACTCACTGCAAGGATTATCTCACCAAAGAAGCCTCCTTTAAAATTAAGCCAAGACTTAATTCTAGTTAAAAAAGAAGTCATTGCTGGGTGATAAGTTTGGACCTTTTCTCGTGCCTGGTGTGAAAACAGAATCCATGCACTACCCATGCCATGTCTGCCCCAGCATGCAGGCATCCCATTGGTAGCACTGAGAAGCAGCAACTATCCTATTCATCTCAGCACTGAGAATCTAAAGTTGCAAATTACTTCTCATCCCTGTCATCAAACTGTTATCGGCTTCTCCACTGCTGAGTCACATAGATATCAAGATACTTCTATCTATCCCAGGAATCCTGCCTCACACTGAGTGCCAGCTTTTCCACCTGTTACTTACTTAGCTATGGACTTACCCATCTGTTACACGGGGTCTTACAAATACATTTGAGCACTTTTAATTTGGTACTCTCACCACAGCAGAACTTTCATGGGCAATGCAAACGTTCATATAAAATTAATTAATAGGAAAAAATATACTGTATTTGATTTTGTTTAATATACTTGACATTGTCACAGAGACACTACGATTACCCTAAGAACCTTACTATAAAGCACTATGAGTCTCAGCTCTACCTAGTACAACAAACACCACTGCTCATGCCCAAATTGAAACGTACAGAGAAATAGCAGCTGAATTTTTGCAGGTTGTAATTGAAATCGCATGTCCCATATCAGTTATCCAAAGCATAGCTCATCAAATAAAACATCCAAGTAGCCATTTTGCCTGGATGTTAAACACCTTTGGGAAGGAGCAAACATCAAACATCTGCTGGGTTGTACTTATCTGGGGGCTGGGACAAGTGGATGCTCAGCAGTACTTTCTAATGAGGGAGGCTGCCCTGCAAACACTCAGGATAACCCAAAAGACTCAGAAACCAGCTGAGATGCATTTGCAGCTAAATATGATCCAGCTGTGTGGAACAAGACATTATCAGAAAAGTTTGGGGAGATACCCAGAATGTCATGCAGTTCTACTAATATTAGCTTTAGCAACTCACAATTATAATGACTAATTGGAGCCATCACTCATTGCTATTGAGTTCCCAGGTGAAAACTATGGACCAGAACCTCCATTAGCATAAATTAGCATTGGAAAGTCAATTAAGTTACACTGATTTTACACTGGTTTTACTGTCTTTCACAAGGCTGAGAGGAAAAAACCCCATTTCTGACTTCAATTTTTTTTTCCTCCCAAGCAAGTTGTTTCATTTTAAAAACATGTCTATAAATTCAGACAGAAAACGATACTTATGTTAATGTGCCAGGTAAGACAGCTCTGCTTACCTGCTACCTTGGGCACAATCTGCGACTTCCAAGTTGGCTTCAGGGGGCTGAATGGGCACTGCTTTTCTCAGGGAAGGATGCAGAGCGGATGAGAGGTTTTCTGTGACAGGTTGCTTTAAAGGAACTGGTGCCCATTCCTATCAAGTGTGCAGAAAAGCTTTTTTCCCTGTCTTCTGGGCTTGTAAGGAAGTGAAAAAGGAAAATACAAAAGAAAAGAGTGAAAATACGCAATGTGAAGACGTGAACTGATTTCAGGAAAGCAGAAGACTGTGACTAGTCGTACTGTCTTTATAATTTGGTGTACCTAAATGGTTAGCTCTGAACCAACAATGTTCTCCAGTAACATCAATCTTTGTGGAAATCTGGCAAAATGGCACCAAAAAAGTCTGCGGGTTGATAGATGGCATCGATGTCAAACGGAACGCTCTAAATGTTTTACCCTAACTTAAAGTTATAGGAGGCATTCAAGAGAGTATTCCTGAAAGAACGGAGCCCTGTGCAAAATATCAGTGGTTTGTCAGCCCTCATTCAACAGAACTGTACAAGTGGGTAAGATCGCATGAGCTATATGACAGTGAAAATAAAAAATCAATGGATGATAGCCTAACAAATCCAAGAGCTTTGAGATTTCTTGCTCCATATGGCACGCAGGTACTGGTTTGTGTTTCTATTTAAAAACTCAAAGAAGCCAAACCCCAAACTCACACCAGTTGAGGGTTTTAGGTTTGTTGTTAAAGATTATCTCCCATCTGCAGGGATAGATCAGTGTCAGGCTGGCCCCGTGCCACTGGAAGCACTGAACAAGAGAAGAAGCCTGAGGTCTGCTGAGTGGAGTGCAAGTGTATTTGACGTAATGAGAAATTCCCCTAAGCATAATTTTTCATTTACAGTGGCACCAGTGTATCTGACCTGGTCCACCAAGAAATGCTTATGCCAATTTTCAGGCAGAAGTCATGAGCTGATTTTTTTTTTTTTTTTTAACAGCTCAACCCTGTTTTTATAGCTCGCCGTATCACCACAAATATTTCAGTTTAACGGGAGGGCTTCAGACGACAGGAGGAGAGGTGTCAGCACAGAGCTGCCATTTGGTCGCGCTCGTTATTGCTCGCAGCCTCATTAGGGCAGGCTGGTGCCCCTGGAGCCCACAGCACGACTGACTCACCCACCACATCCCCCCCAAGTCCTCCTGCAGCTCAGGGTGCCGTGTGCTCCTGAATGTTCCTTCAAAACCAAGCTCTTATATTTTTGTCTTTGGCTTTCCACTCATCACCAGTGCCCGTAGCCACAGCCTCAGCCGTGCCCATGGGATTTGTGCCACGGCAGCTCTGTGTGCCAGGGCCTGATCCCGCTCCCAGTCCTGTCCTTGGCCCTGGGTCCAACCCCAGCCCTGGTGCCCCTGTTCTCTTCAGCCATCCAGGGCCAGAGAGTCACAGCGGGATGCAGTTCTCCCCAGCTGCACACACAGAGATTAGGGCCACATGATTCTGTTTGGTAATTCTATCTGCTGTCATAGCTCATTTCAGCATCCCTCCAAATTCTTGGCTTCCAGTGGGAAATGTTCCAAATGGATTTCTTACCTCCACCAATAAGAACTAGGTAGCAAATTCTGCAGTGAAATATTCAGGATTCAAGTACTTTCTGAGGCCTGGCCTCTTAACTCTCTTTCTACGTTTTCACTTGAGTGAACGTGGAACTTCCACGTCCTCCAGGTGTTTTCAGACAACAGATCTGATTGCTATCAAGAATCATCAGGGAAAAAATCATAGAATCATATCATAGAATCATAGAAATGGCATGGATTGAAAAGGACCACAATGCTCATCCAGTTCCACCCCCCTGCTATGTGCAGGGTCACCAACCAGCAGAACAGGCTGCCCAGAGCCACATCCAGCGTGGAAATGTTTTTAATCGGTTTTTCGTATTTGCCACCTTTTGCTTTATTTCAGTTTGCATGCTGTAGTAATTAGCACTGCTAGGAGCTGTAGAGGTATGCTTTGTATGGGAGAGGATCTGCCAGTGCAGCGGTGTTGCACAGCTCTTTGTAACCGGGGCGATGGCATCCATTGGCTCTTTGGACACACAGAATCCCCTTGGATGTGGTGGAAGGTGGATATCTCTGCTTTGGAGAGTTTCCCAGTGTACTTCAGCCAGAGTGGGAGAAGCCTTCTGTGAGTGATGTCAGCAAGGACAGATGCGCAGCGGTGTCCTTCAGGCTGGGTGAGAATGAGGTGGACCCTTCAAGGAGGGTGCGAGGGGCCTGGGATGAGTGATGTCTGCATGGTGCCAGGGCCCTCCCACAGCCCCTGAGCTCTGCACGGGGCCTTGAACCCTGTGGCTGCCATCCCGTTCCGCCGTGTGCGGGGTGAGCGGGGAAACGCTTCCGAGCTGAGCGGTTAAAAAAAAAATAAAATAAAAGCCAAAACAGAGCCCATAGATGGTAATGGCAATGTTTTGTTATCTTTATGTTGTTTTCTTTGCATGCTTGTTAAAAAGTGGAGTCAGAGTGTCTGAGACAGAGCCCTAACAAGTTCCTTCTAATCAGCCCCGGAATGCTTCTGTCAGGCACAAGAAAAATGCTCAGCTTGAACAAAGCTGCATTTTTCCCCCAAGAAACACATTTGTTTAAAGATTGGCCTGTCAATTTGTGAATCAACATTTCGGCTTTTTGCTCAGACATCATGCTTTTGCTTTTTTTCCCCCAAGAAGGGGAAATAATACAAAGCTGCTATTTGTTGTTTGAAGGAAGTAAACTTCATCAGGTCGACTTAGATGTGTGCTTCAAATGTCACTCAGTACAGCTTTCTTGTAATGAAACGCTGCATACAGATTTCTTCCTTTAGGCTCAAGGGGATTAGACCCAGCAAAAGAAA
>NW_024884722.1:1148742-1156242 GCF_019232065.1 Centrocercus urophasianus
ACAAAAATCAAATACAAAACAAATTTATTCTTCCAGAGCTGATACCCCAGTCATTTCTTTCTTGTCTTGCATTAAGCTTTAAAATCAACTGTCACTCCCTATCGATTGCATCTGAATTGTTATCTATATTTCTCAAAAGTACTCTTGACAGTTAATACAGTGTAAATTATAATCTGGGGAAATGCTGCTTGTATTTGGCAGCAAATTGCTTAGATTCTGACTAAAGCTGCTTTTATTCTCCATGCTTTTCTTGAGGCCATCTATTCTAGTAAGGATCATTCAGTCCAAATTATTTTAAATTTACACTCAGCTACTATGTAAATCATATTGTGGAAATCAGTGTAGGAATCAATCCTGAATTCTGCACAACATTTGGATGTCGAGGTATTGAATTAATAAAGAGATGACAGTGCACGAGGCGGAAGCAGGGAGAGTTCTGGCTCTGTTTTGCACTGCTGTGCTCTCCATCCAGGTGAACATCTGCAGGTTTGCTTAATGCAGGCCTGCAGCTTAAAAGAGGCAGGCAGAAAAGCAACTCGTGGTTGCGGCCTAAACCCAATGGCGATGGCTTTGGTGGATGAGGGCAGGGCTGGAGAGAAGCGCTTGGAGCTCATAAATGCAGCCCAGTGTGTGCTCCTGAGAAAGTAGGCCAGGAATTTAAAAATCACATCGTTCAAATTTAACTGTTCTGTAGGGAGAACGTAAAGAGATCGCGGCCTGACGGAGCTCAGCAGCATGGCCACCTCCCTGTGTCCATGGCCCATCTTCAGGGCCCCTCTGGGGTTCCATTCAAACACCGCCAGGACAGACGCATGGCTCTGGCCCTGTGGTTCAGAGTGGTTTTTGTCACAGACTAGCATTCTTTGTGAAATGAGACAGGAAACAACCCATCCATTTTATCAAAAAATGGATAAAATGAAGCAGTTTGATGGTTTGCTGTGGACAACACAGGGGTCAGCCAACCTCTGTTCTGGAATTAGTGTTGTGGTCAGCGCTGTGCCTTTGGAGGATGAGGTCTGTGCTGCCTGGAGTGTGTAAAGCAGCTCATTCCATGCAGTTTAATACACTCAAAGCAAGTGTCAATGCTGAAGCGATGGTAAGCTACTCATGGCCAACTGGAGCTTCTTCTTGGACTCTGTGCAGTGATCTGCTTTAAGACAGCAGTGGTTGCAGGCTTTGTAATAGCTGTCAGTGGCAGCGTGAGCAGCACAAGGAGTAATATTGTGATTATCTTTTAATTTGCCCCACTGTAGTGCGTGTGGTTGGGATAGAAGGAGACGTCAATGCAGAATGCTCCGAGTCTCCCTGTGGATGGATAAGCTAACACTTGTATCTTCTACCTGAAGAAAGAAGCCTTTCCCAGCATATTTCTCACAACTAAGAAATTAAAAAACAAAAAAAAAAACAAAAAAAAAAACCCAACCAACCAGATTAAACTGTGGTGAAGTGTCAGATCTGATGGCAAATGTTAGTTGCTCATTAGTGCCCACTACCTCCTTCTATTAAAAATGATGAGTTAGATACAGCCAGCAAAATCAGCACTTGTGTTTTGAAGTACTTCATTTGAATTTCTCAAGTTTTTATTTAACTTCAAAAAGATATCTTCTTAAAAGACGTGGGGATACTCAAAGGTAGAGAAGACCAAATGAATCAGGCTAAGTATCCTCTGACATTGCAGCTCTACCAGCAGGGCTACATCAGACAACAAAGCGGGATGTTTCATGCTAGGAGGAAAGCAAAAAGTGAGTTGAAATGCTGGGTCTGTGTTTATTCCTATCTGGCACTGGGTTGCAGGAAGTGAGGGCAAAGGGTCTGCCCTCTCCTCGGTGCCATTTGGCTGCATGACCCCCTTCTGAGCCTGATCCCACATGGGGGAACGGCACCATGGGCTGAAGCTAGGGAGTGGAGGCACAAGAAAGAAACACAAGAAGCTGTGAAAGAAGAATAATGTAAATCTGTCTCTAAACTCACATGTTATAGACATATTGTGCCGCTTGCTGGAGCTGAAATCAGCATTCCGAGTCTTAATTTTATTCTGCTTTTAGCAAATAGTTTTTGAAACCACTGACACTGCTAGTCTCTTATGGCTAAATTATGTGTTCGGAGTTAGCTGGAGTACAGATTCAGCCCTGCTGCTGTTGCACAGAGTCCATTGTAAGATAATTTGTCCCACTCAATTAGACTAAGTTGTCATGGGAGAAGTGCTGGGCTACCACAGGCAGTGCTCCTATGTCAGTGCTCAGGGTGGGCTGGAGCCCAGCAGGGTGGAGGCTCCTGGAACATTCTTCTGTGGGTCACGGAGAGGGTTTCTCTGGCTCTAGGTGGCCACATTCCCACCTTTCTATATTGAGAACAGGAAATTACACCAAGGGATGTATTAAAGAATGCTAAGGTGGAAAATTTGCATGCTGACCATTGAGGATATGTCAGTTGTCTGTTGAAACCGTAATTTTACCTTCTTTATGGACATGTGGACACAGAATCTGTTAGGGTCTTCATCTGCATGGTGGCTGCTCTTGGATGTGGTCCTCACTGGAGCTGGAACCCACAGCACTTCTGGTTTCTCACTGAGGTCAGACAATGTCTCATGTTTGAGGCAGGAAGGTTTTAGTTCTGTCGTTGGGTCCTGCTGACCCAAGGAATTAAGTCTCAGCTACAGTTTGGATGTCTGTTTCTGTCACATAGTTTCTGTGTCATATTGAACAAGTCATGCCCAGTTTTTCAGTGCTGCAGCATCTTTCTCTGCCTGGTTCACTGCTTCAGACACCTGGAGCTTTATTTTAGGTGTGCTGAGTGCTCACTGCATCTGACATCAGCAAGGCAGGCTTTGTGGGCTGTGCTATGAAAAGCTGAGAATGCTTCTGGTTTTGCAGAGTAACTGGGAGGTGGGGCAAAGGAAAACCTTGGAAAATACAAAACATGACCTAAATAGGACCTTAGGGACATTGTGTAGGGGTGTAGGAAGTTACTGCTGGTAGGTGAAGCTGGTGGTGATTGATGGAGTGCATCTCTCCCATACCCATCCTGCCGTGCCCGTTGGTCTCTCTGTGCTCTACTCTCACTAAAGATAGTAATTCAGTGGTAATTTCACTGCACAGAGGGGCCGGGCTGTTAACATCAGGACTCGTAAGTGTGGTGGGGAAGTGTCTGCAAAGAGGTTGATAAGACACTGGCTTAATAAATGACAAGGTTAGGAAGATGTGCCCTGTGGATGTCACGGTGCTACGTATTTTTCAGGCAATATAAAACACAAATGAGGTAATGTTAATCATCATTCTCCACGCTGTGTGCTGAGTAGAAGAGAGATTTTACATATATGAAAGTGATAAAATACAGTTGTGTAATTTAATACTTCTAAATCAATACGATGAAAAGATCGCAGCAGCGTTTGTTAACTGGTGGGTAGTTGACAGTGGGCGTTTATTTAATGTAAAGCTCATCTTTAATTTGCGGGTATCCGTTAGCGAAAGGAGTAATGAAGAACTTCTGTTTATTCTGGGACATTTACAAATTGATGCGCCGCTCCATTTCAAATGAGAATGCAAATCAATGACTTTATCCCCTAACCACTGTAATCATAATTTGCCAGTTGTTTAGTTGGAGGAAGTTTTCAAATTAAAAAAAGATCATAATCATTATACCAACAACAAGGCTGATTAATTAATTAGTATTTACTGATACGTTTAGATGTACCGACTTCCAAAGTGTCCAACACAGAGCAAAATTACGTTGCTGTTTTGGTGTTTATGGTAATTTGTCAAGCCTATATGCAGTAATGGATTGACTCGTATAACGAAGGCTATAATTGCAGCTGTTAGGTGGGCTTCTTTATCTCAGCCTGTCCGAGTCCCCATTCCTGCATGATTTCTTGCTGTGCCGAAGCCATGTGTGTCTTGTTTTGTTTTAATACATTACTGACCCAGGGTCTCAGGTTACTGGGGTTCCTGTCATACATTTAGTTCCACTCTCATAAAGCATTGCACAAAAAATGCTGTAACAAGGTAACAATCATTGCTCAATATACTAAGTATAAATGTCAGAGTGTAAAACTTGACTGTGGGAGAACAGTGCAGGGGGAGATAATAATTGAAAATAGGACACTACGAGGTGTAACAGCAAGGCTGTGAGTTATAAGGGCTCCTCCGGCACCGTGCAGCGTGTCTGCTATGTCCTGCTCATCATTAAAGGCTTGCAATTAACCATCTCGTTACTGCATGTATTACTCTGTATTGGCACGCTTGGTTTCTGTGCCCAGAGATGCCCTTGCAGACCTCACCCCATCACTTTCTCCTCCACAAGTCTGAGATGAGCATTGGCATCGTCACTCCGTGCCATGGGAAACTGACGGCGCTGTTGTGTTGTATACAAAATGCCATAGAAGGAAGCATTTGTTTAACGGCTGGTACTTGGAGAGTGTCCCCTCCTTTGGTAATCCTACCTGTGTCCTGACGTGCTGCTTTTAGCAGTGTCAAAGTGTGACAACAGATGTTTCCGAAACTTAATCTCTGATTACTTGAATAATTGAAGAAGCTAACAGGTTGTTCACTTAATCGGGATCACTTATACAGGATTTTTTTAATAACTTGCTGGAAGGGGCAAAAACTACTCTTGGCTAATATGAGGCATATTTTGCATTTATTATGGGAAAATTTTTTCAGGTAGGAGGTGAGGAGACAATTTGGGAATTTTCGTTAGCTGAAAAACTGCATATTAAACATGAATTGTGATTTTCCATCTGGCCCTACTGGTTAGGAAGCTGCAGTTGGGCATGATCTTCACTGTCAATCAACAGTCCCCAACTGCGAGATGCAAACCTCATGACAGAGCCCACCCCAACTCATTAAACCAAAGCAAACTGTATGAAGTGCGCCGCTGTGTGATTTTAATATTTGGTGCATGTGACAGGATCATTTTAGTGATTTGCAGGATTTATCTCCTCTTAAAAGTACTGCCTAAGGCTACTCTAATTGGTAGGAAAGCAAATTCCCCCTTCTCCTCCTGTCACTCTTTGTTTTATTTACTGAGAACTGCCGAAACCTATTTACACAATAATGAGGATAAATCACCGTGATGCTTTCAACACAAAGAGAAATGTTGCGTGAGTTGAAAGCCGTACAATTAAAACTAAATTCAAAATATTTCTGAAGTAGGGCCTACAGTTAGTGATAGTGAAATAAAATTAAGACAAACGATGCGAGCGTTGGCGGCAACGTGTTCAGATAGACAGTTAAAATCAGAATTCTTGTGGCATCTTTTATGACGGACAATTTCATTGAAGATTGCAATTAAGTAAATGGATGTAAGTTGCTCACAATGGCCCAGATGTTCCCTCCGGATACATCTCAGCTATTTGAGTTCCCTCATGGGTGTGGAGCGTGGCTTTTCTGGCAGTGCCATGGAACCTCTCCACCTCTGACCCATTGCGTAGGGCGGGAATGTGGTGTGAACAGGGATGGGCTGCACTCCGGGCACGCTCATCCCACAGAAGTGCCTTGCACAAGGGGAAGTCCTGGGGCCAGGAGATGCCTTGGCCATGTCAGCAGTGTGGCTGATGTGCCTGCTGTTGGGGTCTGACCCTGCTCTAGTAGAGCCCCGCTGGAACCCTCCCGTTCTTGAGTGATGTCTCAAAATGCATCTCTAGAAACAATGCTCCCGGAGCACACAGCTACCAGTCTCCCGTGTTGCTCTAATGATAGAATTTGTATATGTTCTGATAAAAATGAATTAAAAGTTGTTTTAAGATATATTCCATTGAGAGACCTTTGCCTAATTTTTAGCTGAAGCTGTAGCAAGCAGAGAGCAAACCAAAACTGTTTTATTATCAGGGTGCCTGGTGCAAGCCCCTTGCCTTAATCCAGATGCCACTGCTGAGACCAACAGGTGCTGCGTGCACCACGAAGACAGCAGTGTGTCCTTGAGCACAGACACTGTTGGTCTGCAGGACAGGGGTGGGCTGCAGGCAGTTGGTGGTGGCAGCTGGAGGTGACACAGCAGGGCAGAGGCTCCCGAGGTCCTACCCGTGTCCCTGGGCACACACTGAGGCTCTGGCACCATACAGGTATCTGCCTTGCTGCTAAGTGCAATGCCGGATACCAATAAGTGTAATCATGAATAATTAAAGATGAACCTCTTATTAGAACACAGGTTTCAAGTTATCTGTAAATGGAGCTGTGTCTTCATTGAAGCAAATTGGAAACAACTTCTTTGCATGGAATTTCTTCAAGGTATTTTTCACCAATGTTACAATAATGTGCTTACATAACACTATGAAATTACAATGTTGATGTCAATACATGTAAAACGTTAAGAAGCATGTGCAAGTCCATCCATTTCAGTAGAGCTGCATTTGCTTGTGCCATCAGGTGTTCATTGCATCTATGCAAAACTTGAGGCATGAACTCTTGGCTTTAGGTCCCGCAATAACTGGGATTGGTGGCAAAAAATCCTGTTGATATTGACGGTGGGAGATCAGACCTCGTTGCAGCAATGTGCACAGAGGTTGGTAAGCATCCATTCAGGATGAAGCATCACTTAGGTGGGTTATGGTTGCATTTGTGACGGCTGTGCTGAATAGGACCCACAGGGAGTCATCTGGACCCACAACCACATGTGTTGACCAAATGAACCTCTGGAAGTGTCCAGGTGCCACATGTCAGCCTTGCTGCCCACCTGTCACCAGTGGGGCCCGCTTCCCCCATTTCCTGGCCAAGGCAATGACTCATCTTTAAATCGCATTTTCTTTTTTGCTGCTCCTCCTAACTGCAGTCAGGGTTTTGTGCTCTTATTTCTTCAGGTCCTTCGTTAGCCAGCGTAGTTTCTTCCAGACAGCAATACCGAAATTTAGTTTTCCAGTTACTTGATTATGAAATAGCATCCATTAATTTCTATATCTTCTCGTATTTCCACACGTATAATTTGTTACCAGAAACTGAAACAGAACTAAGTGTGGGGGTGAACTGGTAGAGCTCAAGCTGAAGTTTTACAGTCTTTCATCAAATAACATTTCTACTGTAGATTGTATTTAAACACAGATATTCTAGAGCTGATCCTAAACCAATAGCCCTAATGCCTGTGCTTACGTGTGCCTTTAGAAGATTTTTTGCCTGCAGAGTACTTTCAGCACCAGCCTCTAAACTACTCAAAATCTGCTTGAAAAGCACTGCTCTTTTCTATATCCAGTGCATCTTGACAGTTTAGGTGATGACTGCTCAGTTATACTGAAAAAAAATTCAGATAAGCAGATTTTAGCACATTTACCATGTCTTTTAACTTCATCTGACACTGTTTGGATGGAGGATGAGAGAAGTATATTTTTATATCCCATGGGAGTTACTTTATGATGACTCTTTCAAGGTGAATATTGGCATTTATTTAGCCCGAGCAGAAAATAAAAAAGAACGTATAGGAGCATGAATGTAGAAATGCCAGAGTCAGCAAAGAGTCATTTATTTTGTTGCTTTGAATTGCTATACCTCAAACGTAGCTAAATCTAAGTTAATT
>NW_024884722.1:1176242-1183742 GCF_019232065.1 Centrocercus urophasianus
TTTGTAGTATGGCTTTCTGCAACAAATATTTTTTTAGCCAAGCAGTATTTGAATCAAAGCAAACTGAAGGCACCAGTTGTACTCATAAGTGTTCAAGTGTTTTCTTGCTTGTTCAGTGTTGAAATTCAAGCACAGAAGTCTTTCTAGTCTATTTGCTACAACACCTCTTCTCAAAAAGGTTAAGAAGAGGTGAAAAGGATGAAAAGGCACTTGCAGAGTTTTAAAAATCTCCCATGGAAAAAAGATCTTTCATATCACAAAAAAAGTCTCCTGTAGGTTGTTATGTGCATAAGGTGGAGGCTTAAGAGCAGACACATTTGCAGATGAACTGCTTTTACTAGCTTCTCTGAGACATGACATTTGTTCAGAAGATTAGCCAGGTTGTAATGTGTAGCATAATTGCACTGTGCGGATGTCCCAGAAGTGAAAACCTAATTGCTTGACAGGACTATAACTTTGTGGTACGCTCTCACCTTGTTAGGTCCTTTTCTGATGCAGTTCAAATGAAGTCTGGCCGCAGGTGTGCCTAATTTACCTCGCAACAGAACGTGTTGAGTTTAATTGCACAGTGGTTGTTAGGAAAAATTGGTGGGTGGAATATCAAGTGACTTACTGTACGCGGATGGCAGATGGGCGGTGAGAGGCATTGTGAGCTAAGTGTATAGGTGAGGTGAGTTAATAAAAGATGTAAATTTTATCTTAAAATAGTGAAGTCTTGTGGTAGGCAATACATTTTAATTAAGGTGGTAGCAGTCCTTTTCTAGCCATGTGAAAAAATTGGAGGAGAGAAGCATCACAAAGGTTTTTTTCCACATCAGTATTTTAGGAACAGATTGGTATGCCTAGGAAGACTATTCTGCAAGCCTGCATTTATTGCAAAGACAACACTTATGGATACAATACAAAGTGTAGCATGGAGAGGTAAATCTAGAAAGGCTTGCCTTTCTATTATAGAAACTGGGTTTGAGACACAGCCAAACTGAGCTCAAATCCAGCTGCTGATTTCTCAATGTGTGGCAGAGCTCTTACCACAAGTCTGCAAGCTTTGCTGAGAACTGTACCTGTTCTCTTCTGCAGGGATCATCCATTCCTGATTCTTGTTGGTCAGATGAGAAGAAAAATCAAGTCAGTTTTCTTTGCCTGAGCAGCATGAGAAATGCTCTGCCTGGGAACGTGATTTTTGACTTATGTTGTCTTCTCTGAAAATCTTGTCTCAGTGCCACCTGTGCTCCACAGATTTGCTGAAAACATGGATTGCAAAGAACAAAAAGGTCGTGGTATCAAGGGGTGCACAGAGCTGGGATGTGAATGCTGCTTGTGTTCACCCCAGTGCTGTGGCTTCAGTGCTTAGCTCAGTGCTCGGGTTCTTCATGGTAAAAACATCTAATTCCACCAAGTGTGCTTTGTTTTTCAACAAATAATTGAACAACTATGGGTTCCAGGTAATGATTAGTGAAGGAATGCTTAATGATCCTTTTTGGACAGGATGTGAGCTCTCTGTATAGAAACAATTCATCTTGAATGCTTCAAGTTAAGAAAAAAATCCACTAGGCATAATATTGAGCATTCTCCATGCACAGCTCGTTTAAGAATTCCAGAGCAATTCACAAACATTAGCTCAGAAAGCTTCACAGCACCCATCTGAGATCAGAAAAAAAAGCTGAGATGTTCCTTGTCAGCATGGCTGTGGCACTGGGAGCAGTGAGGCCAAAGGCTCTCATGGCGTGCGGTGGGCACAGGGTAGGGCAGACTCAGCATCAAAGCTGCCTCCTAACAGGTATGGGAGAAATACCAGATATGGAACAGAAATGCTGTTGTGCTCAGGCAGTCCTCAGTTGATGAGTCGGTCTCCGGAACTCGCAAACTCTAAAAAATAATAAACAACCCAAGGCAGATAAAATTAGAATGAAAATGTGGCTAACACAAATGTAGTTTTATGGGACGCTTGAAACTCTTGGTGGCATTCCTGCAATGGTGTGCAGAAAACCTGAGTGCAAGGGAACCTCCAAGAGAGGAGATTCTGTCAGCCACAATGGAATTCCAGCTCTCATTCAGCTGAACAGCTGGAAATCGTTTGCAGATTTCGGGATAGCTGAATTGATGGCACTGACTTATCTATGCTCAATAGAAATGAAGCTAGTCATCTCCCTTGTCTTGATATGGGAGATCACTCCTACAGCATTAGTAACCCATGTCGATATTAGGGTCCTTTTCAAGGTTTAACTTAAAAAGAAGAGCCATGACTGTAGGCAGCAGTTTGTAGGATGGGGCAGTCATTTGTGATGTTCCTGTCCAGACACCCCAAAGTTTTGCAGGACAGTGTGGTGTGGCACAACTGTTGGGAGATTTCTTCTCAACTCCAATAGGGCCGTATTGGGTACTGATGAAGGAAAGAATTTCTTGGCATACCTCCTGCCAGGAATATTATTTGCACATGAAAATTTCTGCAAAGTGTTTGTAGCTAAGATAGTCATTTGTACAGATCGGTGTGAATAAGTAATAATGGCTCGTAGACTAAATACAAAAGCTCTGCCTAACCTTGATATTCAAAATGAATAAAGTTGGACAGCACAAACTGATGGGGTGGTGCCTCTGAGAAACTCTGAATAAGGAGTCCTGAGCCTTTCTTGTTACTTGGTGCCAATAATGAGCCCGAAACCAAAACCCTTAGAGCTTTTAAATAATTACTATATGTGAAATCAGAACGCCATGAAAAGGGAAGAGGAGGTGCTAGGCTGTGGACATTCTCTGATGTCAGAAGAGGAATTAGAGACTTCCCGCAGCGTGGCTCAGCCCACCTGCACGCCTTAGCATGGAGACAAAATTGTTGCTTTCTTTTCAAAGTGATTTTTGAGAGTGACGAGTGAAGGAATGAGAGTGGAACCACCACCCCACAGCACGTACTCAGCAGCCTGTGCAGGAGTGCAGGGGGTCTGCACCCTTTCACGCTTTTCCCCTTCTCATAAGTGCTTGTTGTGCTCCCGTGAGGCAGTATTGCTACAGAATGGTTTGCTGGGAGATGCCTCAGTGGTACAGTTTAGTCCTAAATAATTGCTAATTGCCTCACAGCAAAAAATCAGCTGGATTTCTGTGCACAGGTAGAGTTACTTTTTACAGCTAAAGGCTGGCACAGCTTGGAGAGGTCGTAAAGCACGGTCTAATCCTCCACGTTCCTTACCTTTTAAAAAAACACGACTCAAACAGGGCCTTTCTTCGGGCCAGATCCATGGCTGAGCCTCACTGGAGTCAGCAGGATTGGACCAAGTCCCTTTGCATAGCTAGATCTGCCAAGCTAGAGGCAAAGCCAAGAGCTTTTTGGAAGACCGGTCCTTTGTTACCTTAGAATCTTTTGGGATAGAGGTCATTACTGCTAATGTAAGTTGTGAAAAAACAAAAAACATTAGAAAAAATAGAAACAAATTTTCATCTGATGTTAGTCACTGCCTTTGAAGTCAATGAATCATTGAAATCGACTTTCCCACACCAAGCTAAGATATGGCCCAGAGTCAATATACTTGTAGTTGTTGAAAAATTAAAAATATGAATTTGCCTTTCCCTGGCCATAATGTTCTGTTTGTGACAGAGGTCTAACTGTTTAAAATACATACATTGACCACTAAGAAAGTAGTAGTTTACTAGCTGTATTCTTTTATGTATAACTATCACAAGATTGTATTAAGCTTTTTAAAATTGGCTCTACAGTTTGATGAAACTAATAGATTTCAATTTTGTATTTCCATAGATTCTTTCTAAAGTTTTTCCTCAAGTGCAATCAGAACTGTTTGAAGAATGCAGGCAACCCACGAGACATGCGACGATTCCAGGTACAGATATCTCCTACAGATACCATATGGGATTTACTCGAAATTTCAAACTTCTTCAGCTCTTGTTTAATGAAGTTCTAGTGTCAGTCTTCTACTTAGTGTAGTTTCAATGCTATGTATCCAAAATGCTATGGCTATTTTATAAATTCCCCACTAATTTAAATGCTTGTTTCTGGGACCTGGCCAGTTCTGCAGTGGGCTGTTATGGATCATTGTGATGGGTACCTTCTGTGAAAGCACAGTTTTCAACACCTCTATTGTAGTATGAACTGAGACTTGTGGAGATTTTACATACGTAACCCATGTAAACAGCTGTTAGAAATTCAGCTGCTGAACTTGGTGAAGTCTGGATCTAGTTTTTCCTTTCATGTTTACAGCTTGTAAATCCAACAGCAGTAGTATCACACACATATTTTTATCTGAATTTTATTAGAAAATGCTTAATGCTTCACTTTCTCCTTACAGCTTTTGAATTATCTTGTGGTGAATGATAACACTACAGAAAGACATCTGATGTGGTGGACAAATTTCCTCAGTATTTAGGGTCACTTGAAATGCTTGCTAAGAACTATACATGTTTTGTTTCAAAAGGATTTCCAAAAGGTTCATATTTGAGACTAATAATAAGCTAGTATTGAGATGTTCAAAACTTTCCTAGTTATGAGAAGAATAACTTGTGGTTAAACTTGATAGCAAAACATGTGACATCTGTTTTCATGCACAGCCAACCAACCGGTGAAGCCAGAACACTTGAGCCAGCCAACAGAAAAGATCTGTAGCTGGAAAAAATATTTCTTCAGAACAATTGAGCCAAGCTTCCATTTTTCATGCATCTCAGCTTCACGTGGCATTGGTGATATTGATCCATCTGAACAGAACAGAAGGTCAAACCTGGAATGAGTGGAAATGCCCTCTTTGTCTCACCGATGACTAAATGAAGCATCAGTCATGAGTGATCTTGTGGTCGACAATGGAACCAGTAGACACTAGAAAGACTTTCCTGGGTCTCTTTAGCTAATCTCCCTGCCTCTCAGAAGGTTTAACTGGACTTAACAGTTTGTCAGATCTTGAACAAAATTTTTAACTGGTTTCACTGTCTCAGCACCTTTTTAGGTGTGTTGCAGGAAGAAGCCAATATAACAAAACACAGCATGTCTACTTTCTTTTGCTGAACTACAGTATTTTTCCCTTGGTGACTGACCTATATATACATGACAGAACAAAAATAGTTGTCATTTTTATATACACCTTTCCCTGTCTTCTTAATATACTGCGTTCTAGGAAACAAATCCAGAAGTCTTTGCCGAAATTCACACCTGTATGTTTTGCACTATTTTTTAAAGTCTGCAAATCTCATTACCAGTGAAAGCTGATAGCCCAGTGGCATGGCGGCAGCTCTGCGCTTCGGTGAGTGTGCAACCTCAGCACTCTCCAAAGTGGATGTCGACAGGAGGGAAAGTGTCCACTTCTGGGACGAGAAAGATAGGGGAGCAGAGCAGACTGGCAGAGAGCTGCCCTCGGGCTGTTCGAAAGGAGAACGCAGATGGCTGTCTCAGAGGAGGCAGAGTACACAGAAAAGGTGCTGTGATAGCTGAAAGCTAATTATGGGTTGTGAATAAGAAGCAGGATCAGAGGTGATCCAAAACGCAGAAACAGATAAGAATTGTCTTCTGATGCCTGAGACTAGTGCCGTGGAAATGGAGAATAGTTTTTTTTCCCCTCTTTTTTTGCTCATTATGTGCTTGGGTATGGGAGCTGGTGTGAGAACCTTGAAAATCATTTTTGCTATGTCCAAAAGTAAAATAAGCAGAAGACAAAAGCTAAAATTTGTACTAGCCTTTGCCACCATCTCCCATGCTGTTGGTACGGCCTAACACAGCCTCACACAGCCACTGCCCACGAGAACTCTACTAATGCTAAGCCGCAAAGAAAAAGCTACTGTGATTATTGCATTTAGCAAATCTGGAACCCGCACCATAGGGCCCATGCTGGAGCATTTAAATAAGATGTAAAAGTCTATCTGGGATAATAACAACCAACCTGTGAAGCTACGTCACACGCAACACACGCATGTCTCACAATTTCCTCTTTGGCTCGTGGTGGTGAAATATCATTTCCAGAATGAGTTTCACAAACCCATTGTGTAGGTGTTTTTATCGGGAAGGTTGTGTGTTTTGCATATGTTCCTCTTCCATTTTCTACTGAGAAGCAGCTGGAAGCCAAAGAAGGCCCTATCCATCATCTCTTCTATGGCCGGACTCTGAACCTGGGCACAAGAATAGGAGCCTTTCACTCAAAAATAAAGGAGGAAATTCCATTGACATACCAGGGTCAATCACCATCCAAATGAACTTGAGAAGGGATACTTTTCATGGATTGAAAACACTTTCACTATTCATATTCAACTCAGTCTTTTCAGATGCAAAAAAGTTCATTATCAGACATTAAATGTAATTGTAAAACTGACCTGGAGATCATTTACTGAAGAAAAAATGGGGAGTTACGATGGTTCCTGATTTATTAAGCTTTTTTTATTTGGAATCCTCACAACCCTTCATTTGAAGACAGTCTCAAGTGAACAAATTTTAATTAGATAAACTATCTAATCAATATATCAACAGATCAATCAAAACAGCAGCTTTTAAAATGAGTGGCTAGAGGGGTGTTTCTGAAACTAATGGCTAGAAGAATATTTCCCTGAATTGAATTCATTTGTTAGCATAATAGGAGATTAAACTCTAATTAGTGTAGCAGGTTCTGAAGAGAAACAATTGTGAGCTAAAAATCACCAATGTTAGCCACATAAACAAAGATGTATTCATAGTTGTCATTCACTTTGCTTCAAGTGAGAAGTAACAGATTGCGATGTTGTTTTGTCTCAGAAGATCTATTAATATATCCGAGTTCCTGAAAATATGCAGACTTCTTAAATTCCTTTTTTTTCTTCCTTTTTAGGTTGTTGTATCAACAACAGTCAATGTGGATGGCCACGTTCTGGCTGTCTCAGACAACATGTTTGTACACAACAATTCCAAACATGGAAGGCGGGCTCGCCGCCTTGACCCCTCAGAAGGTACGGCTCCTTCTTATCTGGAAAATGGTAGGCACACATTTACATGTCTTTTTTTTTATTTGCAATGCTTTTTTTTTTTTTAATGCACTTTTTTTTTTTTTTGCACCATACTTTATGTTGATACACCATTACATTTATTTTTCCAGAATTTCTTCTTTCATCAATCAAACCATTCATTAAAAAGTCCATTAGTATTTCTCAGCCCCTCTCAACCAGAATACGGTCACTTCTGAATCTGCTTCTGACTCCTTTCTTTATTTAATACTTGCAGTTTTGCAGTCACAACCAATTTTTCTTTTTTTTCTTTTTTTTCTGGTTTTTTTTTTTTTTTTTTTTTTTTTTTTTTTGTCTGGTTTTGCTTGCAGCTTTTTCTTGCTATTTAATTTGACTTGATTTTATTTTGGCTTGTCATATTCCTTGATCCAGAGGTACAGTCTCAGGTTATGTATGCAAGTTTAAGTGCATGGTAAAAACATGACCAAATCTGCAAAGAATTTACTGTGAGGTCAATTTCCTGTTGCTGGGCCTTACTGCTGCAGATTACAGCAGTGGCGTTTTTGTATGAGAAAAACAGCATAAAATGTTTTTCTTCAGACTGACTCA
>NW_024884722.1:1188742-1191242 GCF_019232065.1 Centrocercus urophasianus
GAAATTCAGAGCATTTGCTCTTCCATCTCCCTCAACAACCTTTTGATTGACTCTGCTTAGATCTGTACAGCAAAGCAGATAAATCGACATGCCACATGCATGCGATGCTTAATCATTTGTAATAGCCATATTTGCCCTGACATATAATTTGCTATATCAAGGCAGTTTTTTCTTGCTCACCAGTGTTCTGCTGCTTGGCCTTTGCTTTATAAAACATTTAATAGTTTGCTTTAAATACATCAACATGCTGATATATGATTGCCCTTTGTATGCCTCCTGGAGAAATCATGCACTTTTCCTCCTATTGTGCTTTGCATGGTTTGTCATTGGCAAAGAGGTCTCATGTCAGAAAAGAAGGGGTATTAAGGTCTTGATTTTCTGTCTTGTACAAGCAGCTACTCCGTGCATAAAGGCCATCAGTCCTAGTGAAGGCTGGACTACTGGTGGGGCCACTGTCATCATAATCGGAGACAACTTCTTTGATGGCTTACAAGTCGTATTTGGGACTATGTTGGTCTGGAGTGAGGTAAGCTATCTAAATTGGTGGGCTTTGAACTGTAACATTTTTCCATGAATGATTTTAACAAGCTGTCGATAGGCTATTGACATGAGGTATCATGAGATTTTATTTCACAGTGCCTTTTTAGCCATGGAGCCGCGTGTGACACTCGGCTGTGCAGAGGGATGTACTGGAGGCACATCACGGCCCTCTAGTGGAAGACTTGCTGCAGGAGGTCTCCCACTACAATTGGACAATTAGTGTTAAAATTGCTAGAAGTAGCCTTAAGGAGACATATGGAGGCAATTTTCATATGAATGATACCCTGTGGCCTTTCCTGCAAACTAAAACCGGGGATCGTTTACAGAGCTTTTTCTTAAAAAAAAAAAAAAACAAAAACCCACCACAACACAAAACCCTATAGAACCTCTATCTTCAACTGTGACAGCAAGGAGGGAGGATTTTGAGACCATGAGACCCATTTCAAGTCATTTGCTTGATTATGTAAATGGTCTGCCTTAGGTCTTATCTGTGCCACCTTGATTTAAGGCATATTTTCTGTATGACTTTCGTAGCTGATAACACCCCACGCCATCAGGGTTCAGACACCGCCACGGCACATTCCAGGGGTTGTGGAAGTGACTCTTTCCTACAAATCCAAACAGTTCTGCAAAGGTGCTCCCGGCCGATTTGTCTACACCGGTAAGCACACAGCTTCTTCATTCGCTTCTGAGTTTCAATCAGGTCTTCATAATGTCTTGATATCTCATGAGATCGAGCTCGCACAAGATGCCAGTTACTTCCTGTTTTCATTGCAGCCAGAAGTAGATTGTCACTGTTATGTCCTCCTCTGCTCCAACCAGGGAAAGGAGTTCAGAAGTATTCAGTGAGAAAAATATTTTTCGGAATATCTATCCAAATTTCTTGAACTTCCCTAAAGGTTCAGTTGAAGTTTTAGGCACAGGATCAAGTAGCTGTTGTTGGCTCCAAAGAACTTTATCCAACTCTATTTGCAGTCTGGCTCTGAAAATTCCTGCAGACCTGAGACTTGGGATAAAAAGTCATAACCCTGGAAAGGACTTATTTATGCCAATTCTTCTAAATACATTTGATTTTAATTTATAAGAGCGCAAAGAAAAATAGGAACTTTGTGGTTTGCAGTGTTTCTAACACGAGAAGTCTTACTTTGGGATGAAGTATTGCTAACATTTATCTAAAATGTGTATTGCAGCTTTTTTGGCATGTAAGAATGAGTTTAACTAAGATGCTGGGGGGGAAAAATGGAGAAATAGCAATTTAATTTATGGTGCTTTTGGATGAGGATTCTAGGTAATAAATTTGATGTGATGAATCAATCTCCCTTTCGAAAACAAATCGCCTTTAACTGTTTACTCGACAGACTGTAGGGATTCCGGCAGAGTTCTCAGTGCTTATTGGATAGATGATGCAGATTGCAGACGATGTGCAGATGATGTGCATTTTGATGAATATTTTCCCACTAGACTGCAACTGTTTCTATCTGTTAATTTTGATCTAATGGGAAAAGTGTGTTCCTGGGTAGTTTTAAGTTAGGACTTAACAGTTAACACATCAAAGATATGTGTTTCCATCCAAGTTCCCTTGCTGAACTCGTAGCTGAAGGTAGCATTTCAGAATGGTGCAGTCCAAACAGATGTGGGCATTTGTATTTCCCATCTATCCCCAAAGAAATTACATCCTGAGCAAAACCAAACCTCACATCCTCACCCGTGTACCAGCGTTACCGAAT
Organism: Centrocercus urophasianus; assembly: GCF_019232065.1. Classification (NCBI taxonomy): domain Eukaryota; kingdom Metazoa; phylum Chordata; class Aves; order Galliformes; family Phasianidae; genus Centrocercus; species Centrocercus urophasianus. The sequence goes on from NW_024884722.1 coordinate 1,191,010, forward strand.
GTGGAGGCAGTGGCTGTGGTTCTCTTGGTGCTAGTAATGTATTTCAAAGTGATATTATTTAATACATTTTGCTAAAAAGTGATAACTGCATGTGGTCAAGATCACAGAGTCTTAAAAATGCCGTTGTAAATGCAGATTGGACAAAGCTACAGCAGGATATCATGAGAAGTGTGTCTCTTGAGCTAAGGTACACGGTCAGCAAAATACAAAGTGAATGAATTAAGAGCCTTGGA
>NW_024884722.1:1196242-1198742 GCF_019232065.1 Centrocercus urophasianus
ATCTGATTATAAATCCTATTTGTCTAAATATTGCATAAATTATCGCAGTGTTATGTTCTTATCCTGGGTGAAAAATCCTGCAAAAAAGAAACAGGGACAAGTGGTGCAGAATACAGCTTGTTTGTCGCAGCATCACAGGTTTCATGGGGTTCTGAGACGGATAAATATCTTGCAAGAGCTAAGTCAGTGACAACAGTCAAACGATCATATTCTACATTTACTGTGATCAAACATCATTTTCAGCAGAATACCTGGAATTATTGAATTTCAGAGGAATGGTAGCACTTCTCCCTGCACCCTCCCGCACACAGAGCACAGCTGCCTCCTCTGGGTTTCTATGACAGCTGATGCACACCAGCTATTTGGGAAAGGGTGGAAGTGGGAGGCTGTAATACAGTCGCATCACATGGCTCGTGGCTTCAGCCAGAAAGGATTTCTGCACTCAGAGGCTCCAGTAACAGAACTGCAGCATATGTCTGTGATGTGGGGTGTGGGGGCAAGGGGAAGAAAACTGATCTGCACAGAGCTGTCTGTAAGGAGGAGGCATTTATCAGTTTATAAGGCCTAGCGGAGGAACAAACTCCCAAACCATGTCACAAATACAAAAACAGATGCAAGCCCAGTTTATTTCAGTAAAATAGATCTTAATTAGGAAAATACCTTGGAGTATTAAATAGTCCAAATGTAATGTTTAGCTACTTTGATGTAGCACCACAGCAGTGAAAAACCAAACCAACAAAACACTCTATTTTTTGTAGTAGAATATTTTGTCACATTAATCACATATCATGTCGGTTTCATAAAATGCCACGTTTTATTATACATACATATGCATTAGAAGATGGTATTTTCTTGGTGTGACTGGAGCATTTAGGGTTTGATGCCATCCAGGTTTCCTTCCCTTTCTGCTTCCTGTTGAAATGCTGACAAGTCCCTTCTTTGCAGTGTTCTGTGTTACAGACTGATAAGATCTGCCCTTTTACTGGCGGGATCCCAATGTTTTACGATCTGCTCATTCTGTATGTTCAAATCATAGTAAATTTGTGGATATTTTACGTGGTAAAATACTCAAGTAGACTGAAATATGCGATGTTGTCTGATATGGTGACTAAGTTAACTAATATGCTAGCTGCACTTCAGGTGGTTCTACTTGGAGTTCTGTCCACTAAATAGAACTTCATACTTCATTTTTAAATACATTTCTCTAATCCAGTATCATGGACTAAACGTCTTTAAGAACAGCAGACTGATGTCAATAAAATAGTGTAGATAAGGCTGATGTCCTACAATACCCACACGCCAGGTGAGCATTGCTGTGCAGAGACAGTCAAGTGTCCTTCTGGCCAGAAGTGCATCCAGCAGCGTCTGGGGGATCCTGAGGGAAAGTGTGTGCAAAGCAGAGGGACTGCCTGTGCTTCTATATTCTTCAGTAATTTCTCTTGGCTTGGGGAGCAAGGAACTGGGGGGGCAAGGAGCCCAGCACAGCCCTTCTGCCTCACCTGGATGGCACTCTGCAGGGCAGTGTGTGCCCAAATCTGTAGCTTGAGAGTTCAAAAACTGCTGAGCTGACATGCAACCCCTGTTGGTGCTGCTATCTTGACTTGCAGAAACTTTTTGTCCGTTCTCCTTTGCTCTTCTCTCATTCTTGTTTGTTTCTTTCCTTCACATGCTTCTCCTCTCCTCACCTCTCCTCATCTTATCTTTCTTCTTTCCTTGCTTCCTTCCTTCCGTTTTCCTCTTTCATTCATCCAGTCAGTAATGACTTTTGTGGAAACATAAGAAATGGAAACCCTGTTATCCTCAGTAGAAGTTCAAGCATCCTTGCAGGATTCAGGATCTTGAAGATACTTGTGACGAGCGCTACAGATGGTGCTAAATTTACAGTCTTGACCGACTACCGAAGTTGGTGGAGTTTACACATTCCTTTTACCATCCATAATCCTTGCTTTCATCCTTCTTTCCTTCGTCCCTATGTTCTTTCCCTCCTAGAGGAAGAAACGTGCTGTTACCTTGGTAGGTGACCAGGACTGGTTGGGAAACAGTGCCAGCCATACCAGTGCCCCTGCCTGTGGTTTCCCTTCACCACGGGACCACATTTGGTATCTCTACTTTCACCAAGGCTATAAAAGCCGTAATCAAATGTATTCTTCGTGATATGTAAACAGAAGTGTTTGAATGTAATCCAGTGGTTGTCAGCGAGGGTATTATTTGGAACAAGGCAGCAGAGCTGTCCCCTTTTCTGAGCTCAGTGTCGCACCAGGCTGCCATTGTTTGCTGCCAGCCCTGCTGAATGGGCAGGCAGGCTGCAGGAACAATGCCACCGCTGGGAATGCCGAGGTGGGCTTCTCCTCCCGACCAGCAAAACGGGGAGGTTCTCCCACTGCTCACAGGGGTTCTTTAGGGAAAACTCTACGCCGTCATCTGGCTGACCGTAATTATTAACTGACCTGAGAGTTTGAGGCCTGTAATGGAAACGTGTGAGGGAATGCCATTGTTTCCC
>NW_024884722.1:1211242-1261242 GCF_019232065.1 Centrocercus urophasianus
ATGCCCCATAACAACCAGGTAGGTCACCAGTGCAGCTCTCGCGTACATGCTTACACATGTAAATCAATACCTGCTATTTGCAAAGCTGGCAAAGTGTCAACACATTCTTTCTGTACACAGCGTGGTTTTGCCAGCCACCTTGAGGGCAGTCTGATGTGATGCAATGCTCCGAGGGAAATGCTTCATCTTCCCATTCTCCTCTCACCGCTAGTCTGCCCATCAGAAATGACAATTAAGTGTAAGGTGCCAAAAGCATAAGCAATCATTAAGGCAAGAGAATAACCTTGAATTTGGTCCAAAATATACAGTGACTAATGGGAAGTCCTAAATAAATCTGCTAAACAGACCGAATAAAACCTACTGCCTTTTGCGAACTGCTGGAAATAAATCTACCGCGCTGGATGAAGAAAATACGCCTTTACAATTTGCACATGGCTTACAATGCTTAACTGTAATTTTGTATTAATTTCCTTATTTCTTTAAGCCTACTGCATTGGTGTCACATTGTATGGTGATTCGGTATAGAAACGCGAGTTCAAGGCAAGCGAAATCCCCAGGCTTACCTTCGTTTTGCATGAATCTCTTCTGTGGATGTTACCATGATGAGAACTTTGAGCTTTTGCACAAATGTTTCCTAGCTGCTACTAATCATTCTGTGTCTTTATAGGAAATCATTCTGAAACGAGCAGCTGACATTGCTGAAGCATTATACAGCGTGCCACGCAATCACAACCAGATTCCTACTCTAGCCAACACTCCTGCTCATACTGGCATGATGGGAGTGAACTCGTTTAGCAGCCAGCTAGCAGTCAATGTTTCAGAAACATCACAAGCTAACGACCAAGGTATGTGGGCTTTCAAGAGTTAATCCTTGTTGGCTGTGTTTGGACAGTGCCTATTAATATTGGCTAATGTCAGCGCTGTGTTCTACCTCTTTCTCTCCTTGTTGTATGTCTGAGCGCGCGATGAAATGCCATCTTTAACTTTCTCATAATACCTAATTCTTCCTGTTCTTCTGTTTACTGTTATCGTAAAGCATCTCTGGTGGAAAAAGAAATTGGCAAAGCCTAGAAAGCTCTTTATTATTCACAGTAAATATACAGTGTGTTTGTTTATTATAAAATAATTATGTCTAGGTATCTCCACCTGTTTCTGAGTATTTGCACAGATAAATCTAATTTGATGTCTGTGATTGTAAAGTATTTTGTTTATAAGCATGTGTGACATATATGTTACTAATAAAAGAAATAGTTGATTTAATTTACATTTCGTAATTGAAAACGCATGTAGCATATTGCATTTAAAATTAATTTTGATACTAATGAAAGGAGTGAGACCAGATTATTGGATATGTTCAAAACCGTATTTTTTGCTTGCAACATAATTATTAAATTGATTGCTCAGATAGAAAAAAATGTTGTTTAAAATCCTGATTCTGCTATCTTTCCTCTTATAAGAGATTGTCTTTTAATGCATTTCCAAGCTAATAAGCCTTATAAAATTCTGCGCTTGATCTTGAATTAGTTTTCACTGATGACTACACCTTACGAAAGTGCCAGCTTATTGTTAGTATAAAAATACCAATCATAAAATGAAGACCCCAAAACAGCCTTTTAAAGTAACTCACTGCAAACAATAAAGTCTTTCTCGCCAGCTCTGGCATTTGAAGGTCTGAAAGTTCACGCAGTGTGTTGGTACCAACCAGGACTCAAGCCTGTTGATAATTGCTACTAAAGACAAACGCGAAGCAAACTGACACAGCTGGATCGAAGAGAGCTTTTGTTGGCTGTCTATGCTAAGAGGAGAGACAACATAGAGTGCTCGCAGATGATTTAAGTAGGGTTGGCGTGATAAGGTTATCTCAAACTGCAAGAGTTGATAGGGCAGTAACAGACAACTCAAAGCAAAGCTGTGCAATCAATTAAAACTGTGTAATATCTGATGCATGAGGAAACCCCCCAGCCCTAAGTTTATATTATAAAATAACATTATTTTTTTGGGGTGGGGGGGTTTCTAACACAGTAGGTTACAGTCGCAACACAAGCAGTGTTTCCCCGCGAGGATATGTTCCGAGCAGTACTCCTCAGCAGTCCAATTACAACACAGTCAGCAATAGCATGAATGGATATGGCAATGCCGGCATGCCCAATCTAGGTGTACCAGGTTCCCCTGGATTTCTTAATGGCTCCTCAGCTAACTCTCCTTATGGCAGTAAGTGTCTATTTTTGGTAACACATCATCATATAGATTCATATTTACTACAAAATCAAATACTTGCATTGTTTTGATTTTCTATATCGTGAGCTACTGGATAAAAGGAGGGGTGACTCTGGAGGCTGGACGTAAAAATGAATTTAATAAATTGATCTGTTTGTGCCATAATACAACCTCAGATAGAAAAAAAAAAAAAATTGGACTGCACAATTTGTAACAAAAGTCCAACACAAAAGAGTTTGCCTGTTATCCAGAGAGTGGCCAAGCCAAGGCATTTCATTTCTTTTTTTTTTAATATATATTTATATATATTATATATATATATTTTAAAAGGCAAGGCCCTATCACTCTCTTTTTCCGTGTTTGCCGTGAAAACCTCAATCTGAGTCCTGATTATTTTTGCTTTATTGCAGTAGTGCCGTCAAGCCCTACCATGGCAGCCTCTTCGGTCACCCTCCCTTCAAACTGTAGCAGTACACACGGCATTTTCTCATTCTCACCTGCCAATGTCATCTCTGCAGTGAAACAAAAGAGCGCCTTTGCTCCTGTTGTCAGGCCCCAAGCCTCTCCTCCACCATCTTGCACCAGTGCAAATGGAAATGGACTTCAAGGTGAGCCGGATCTCTCAATTTTCTTTGTATTGCTTTTTGGTACATACACTAAAACTACTGATGGTTTGTGTTGGAGAAAGGTACCTTACTGTATTTTTTGGTTTCTGATGCTCTCGTGGTGATGTAGAAGAAGTAGAACAGCACACATGACATGCTATGATCTTAAGCAGATCTGAGGCCAGTTTTCATACTTACCGTTCCGAAAACTCCAGTTGTCGTGACATTTTCCCTCAAGATTTTGTACATTGAATATTAACTTAAGAACGTATCCCCTGATGCTTCTTGGAGGTTTTGTCTACTCCTTGCATTTCCTTATACATCTCTGAATACAGTCATATGGACGTTCGAAGACAGCAACATTCCAGCGTAACGTGATGCAATTTCCTCACTTTACATGAGATGCAACAGGTATTGTCAAATGCTCCCAATTAGGAGAAATCAAGCTCTTACTCATTGAGCAAAGCTTCCCTTGCACCATCTAGCCACTTGTGCAGTGGATTTGCATGCTCTCTGGGCCATAATTCACTCACTAGTGTTACATTTGTTACTTCCATAAGTGAATATCCAGTATTTTAACTGAATTAGGCAATTACAAACTATTTCTTCTCTCTCTCTTTTTTTTTTCTAATCTGCATAAAATTCGTGTGGTGTAGCACAATGAATAATTTGAAAATTGGTCACCTGCTGGTAGTGGGGCAGGAGGAACTATGATACAGTGTATGTTTTGTGGAAGAACAGAAATACGAGCAAAGACGCGTTCCCTTTTGTGGCATATTTTAAAGTTGAGAAGGTCGCCCTGTCCCATTCATTACAATCATGGAAAAGGTTTGCTTGCCTGTGTTCTCCAAACAAAGAACCTATCCCACATGGCAGCACTGCAATTCAGTGAAATTCAGGAAATCAGAAAGTGCTGCAGACAGTGTCACCTGGGGGCTGCGACTCTTCTTCACTTTCTTAGCTAAGATAAGGTAACTCTTACTTATTCATAGCGTTGTCACAATACCCATAACAAGATGAGCACTCACTGCCAAACAGGTGAAGACATACACTGCAATTTGCTGCCTGCTGATTTTGGATACCTCTGTTCTGTGATATCTACCTCAGGGCACTTCCAAGAAACCTCATCCTACAGAACTGACTGCCCACCAACGGCCCTACCATTGCAGACCAGTGTCTCAGAATGAATGTCCCTGCATCATAGCTTGTTAGTAACTTCTCGGTCCAGAGAAGATAGCATCTGAGAGCTTATTATGCACTCAGGTCAATGAAGGACTGAGGATCCAGCTGCACAAATATTATTGTAGGGTGGATGTTAAAGAAAAGGGTAATTAGATTAACAATTTACGCCACTGCATAAGTCTTTGCAGTTGAAGCTTGACTATGCTGCAGTATATAGAAAACCAGACCAAGCATAAGCAATATTCTTAGAGAAGATGATCCATTTGTAAAAATAATCCTACTTTCTTCCATATAAAAATATAAAGCTTAAGAATTAAAAGAATATATGAATATAAAAATTAAATAGTTGCCATTTCAGCAGGTGAGTAAAGGGCTTCCCACTTGCTATCCAAGGTTTCAGGTGCTTATAAGATCTAGGTAACTGCAGAGTGGGGTTGTCAGAAGAGTGTGAGCAGAATGCCCAATTCCCAACAGACACCGAGCCCTAATTTCCTCCAGCACCTCCAGCCCTCCCAGTAATCATCCACTGTCACCCTCAGCTGAAAAATGCCCTTTGTGTAAAATCCTGGCAGCCCATTTGGAGTGCACCAGTGCTGACTTAGTTGAGCTGAAGGCCCAGCTGTCCCTGTGCTCAGGGTGCTGTGACCCAAGCGGCAGACCTGGCATTGCCCACAGTGAATTCCCTCCTGCAGGTGCTGCTAAAGCTCTAAGGATTTTTTGTTACATACCCTAGAGACCTGAACCGTTGTGTTACAGAGCTGTCCCTGCAGTACTCAGCATGTGAAGCTTCTAAAACATGAGGGCACTTAGAAGGTTCAGCCTGAGCTGATGGCAGAGCAGGGGGTTTCCACTTCCTATTTTCTTAGTTATCGTTGGACACAGAGCCCTTTTTAAAGTTTAATTACTCTCTTTCTGAGCACTGAACAAGAGGCTGTGCAGAAATCTCTTATTTTTTGTTCAGCAGCCAAACTGAAAATGGTTGAGGTGTTGATCTGGGGAAAAAAAAATCATGCTGTCCTCACCCTGCTGAGACAGCAAAACCAAATCTTGTCATTTGAACAAAATGACACAGAGAAATATCAGGAAAGTCCTTCTGGTCTGGTAATTACAGCACCAACTTCCAGGCTGTGGCAAAAACTCTGATTATTTATGCAAGGTAGCACTTCACCCACAGAGGAAAGTTGGGACAGGGCAGTTGGGGTAAAATCTCTGGGTTTGGGTTGTGTGAGAGAAAATCAAATTGCACCTGACACATTCATGTGAGTGCCTTCATCACCGTGCCGAGGGGCATCAGCATTTTTATCCAACCAGAGCTGCCCAGTCTGAGCTGCTGGCAGAGCAGGGCATTTCTGCTTCCTATTTTCTTAGGCAGTGCTTGACACAGAGCCCTTCCTAAAGGTTAATTACTCACCTGAGCACTGTACAAGAGGCTCGAGAGTTTTCTGATCAGCACGTCAGACCACATTTTGTATGTTAAAATACAACACAGAATATTGAAGACCATCGGGACCGCAGTGGTCCTCAATCAACAGAGCCTCTCTGCACAGCTGAAAGCACCATTAGCAATGGCCGTGGACACTGGGTCAAACTGAGACAGAAGCAAAAAATTCATGGTCACCAGTGATTGTTTTTAAGGTGAATCCTGCAGCTGATGGATCTGGGTAGCAGAGGATGACGTGCTCTTTTAACCTGGAGCAGGGTGTCCTCTCTATTGTTGCTTGTCATTTTCTGCCTACATAATTCTGAACTAATCAGCTGTTTTTCACCCAGCGCTATGGGAGGTGGTTGGCTATGGCAAGGCATCAGCATGCTGACACAGTCAGGCCATACAACTCCCCATTTTTCACATCAAAGTTTGTTATCACTGTGAACAGATAGTCAGATGAGAACATGGCAAATTCCTATATGCAACAGACAAGGGCAGTGCTTTTATGGGGCTTTGGGGTGTTTACTGCAGTAGTTCTTGCTAAGCACACCCCTGTGGGATTTGTCTGTGCAAAAAAGATTCTGCTCTTGGTTCTTCTGAGATGACTGCCAAGGACTGACCATAGAGAGGTCTGTAACCAACATAGGGACTCAATATTTTCCTAAAGAGATTCAAGAAAGAGGGTAGGAAAAATTCACAAGCATAAAAAGAAGACAAACCAGTGAAATCAGTGCTAAGGTGTAGTCTCCTTCCTTGCTACATTCACAATCCATTCCTCCTCGTGCTGTGTTGTGAATACATGCATCCTTTGCCAATTGATACTGCAATTAGGGTCAGAACTTGGAAACTGCAGCTTGCAGAGAGAGATGCACTGCAAGTACGACTCGCTCCTGTAAGCCTGCAGAATGGAGCCTTTGGGCCCTATCCAAAAAAAAACACAACCTCGTTAACTTTGTATGACTTCCATTAGAGAGCCTATGATCAGAAAGTTAAGCACTTCCATGTTTCTTAAGAGCAGGATGCTAGAATATGGGTTCCTCAGGGCAGAGAGCTTTTTCCTGTTCAAAACAACGGATGTATAAGGTATAAAATATTTTTTTTTGCACAAAAGTACTACCTTGCTGTAAAGTTGGAAGTGTGTTCAGAATTCAGTTTTCAACTGTAATTTTCTTGTAATTGACTTTGAAATCGCACTCTGGATAAGCCTTATGACTGTAATGCAGAACAAAAGGTTCTCTACATTCTTTTAAAACTGCATCCTGCTTAATTTTCCGGTCTCCCCCCAGTTGAAACTATTGTTATTTAAACACTAGCCACCCTGTTTTTCTTTAGGGAGGCATTTGCTATCAATTTGCACAGAAAGAACCAGAGAGCAGCAATTCGCAATTGTCAAATGTCACAACTAAAATAAATAGCGAAATAAAAGACTAGAACAATGATTTTGCATCACCTCCCCATTGTGCAACAGATGGAATTTGACAAAAACAGCTGAATAGATTAAACAAAAGATTTCAGCCCTTATTCTCCTGAAAAGCATGCAGCAGCTACCTATATTTTCACAAATATGCCCCATCCCTGCAGGCATTCAAGGCCAGGCTGGATGTGGCTCTGGGCAGCCTGGTCTGCTGGTTGGTGACCTGCACACAGCAGGGGGTTGAAACAACATGATCACTGTGGTTCTTTTCAACACAGGCCATTCTATGGCTCTACGATTCTAAATCAGAAGCTAATTATGAGCCTTTCAATAAACATGTGATTAAAAATTACAGGGTAGTATTGCCAGCTATCTGTGTGCTCTTAGCGCATTTCCGCACACAACTTCTGGAAGAAAAGTCCAGATTCTTTTTTTTTTTCTGCAAAGTTTTCATGTGAAAAGAGAGCAGAGCAGATGAGCACTGCTCACTCACACTGTACTCAGCATGCTGGCACAGCCCATGTCCCCCCAGCACCCCGACATGGAGCAAAGTGATGGATACCAGCTGAACATGAATGCAGGATACAGAAGTGCAATGTATTTTGAGATGACCTGTGCTGATCCTGCTCTCCAGGGTAGCTGGGGGTTGTATTGTAATAGAACAGATCTCCAGTTGGCTTTGGATGTACTCTCATGGTCACAAGTGCCCAGGGTGGGGGTTTCCCTTCCCATCCTCCGGGGTGAATGGCACAGCCATTCCCCAATGGGATGGGAAGGCCAAAAAGTGAAAGGGAACCCAACCAGTGAAGGGTTGTCCCAGAGCTCTGTGCTCCTCTTACCTTGTTGAATATCCAATGGAAGCGTGGGATGCAGACTGAGTTCTCCTGCTGGAAGCAGTCTCTGTAAATAAATCACCATTCACGAGCTGTTTTGTTTCCAGTTGTGTGACTTCTGTCCCGCTTCAGGTTTGAAACATACGCTGAAATTATAACTGTAGCTCCTGGTTGTTGTAGGGGACTCTGCTACGTCGGGAATGTGTGTGTACACAAGTCTTCCAAACCATAAAGTTGTACCAGGGAATCTGAAATAAATTAATATTGTTGAAATTAATGAACTGAGAAATTGAAGTTCACATCGCTACAAGAACAAATTTATTAATATCTGTTGTACATAAATTAATGAGAAATATCATTATGACAAAAATTAAACAACGCTACAATTAAAGACAGTCTAAATTATGTTCCTACCAAGGAGTTAACCGGAGAAAAAGCAGCAGGCTTTGGCATCTCAGTGTTAAACTGGAGGAAAAAACGAGATGGCGAGATAGGGATATTAATCTCGTGCCTTTTTATAGCAGTCGGTGTATGGATTTGAGAGCAGGTGTACAGCACTCGGCTTTGATCTTAGAGAGTCCTTGACTTGCTTGGCCCTGCTATTGTGATCAAGTGCAATTAGGAGAACGTTGGCATGGAGGTTTTCTGCTCAGGCTCTGGTTCTGGGGAGGAAGCGGAGGTTTGCGGGGCTCTGCTTGCTGGGCCAGGCTGTCCCCCAGGCTGGCTGCTAACAGAGCTCCGCCAGCAAAAGAGCGTTGGGATCTCCTTTGGAACGGTGCAAGGGCGCTGTGTCGGGAAAGCATTTGTGCAGCCTTCCTCCGCTCCACGCAGTGCTGGATGCCAACGGGCTGCACTATATACACCGTATACACATGCTGTGTATATGGGGACACCCCATGTGATGCTCCATGTCCGCCCGCCGCGACCCAGACGTGCCTTGTTGTACAGCATGCAATAACAGCCGGTTTTTCTCTTTTTCTTTTAGCTATGTCCGGGCTTGTAGTCCCGCCAATGTAAAGTCATTTTGTTTACCTACCGTAGCGCCAAGCTTCAAGGATGGGCTTAGGGGACACGTTTAGTATATTAAGACATGCTGATGGAAACAGTGTCTTCAAAACAGAATCAGCAACAAATCGAAATGCTACAAAAAAAAAAAAAAAAAAAAAAAAAAAAAAAAAAAGACTTTGTTTAAAGATTTTATTTAAACTATTAAGAATCTACATGCAAACAACCTACTTCTTCATGAACAATTCCATTTTATTGACTGAATTTTTTCTCATATTTTCACATTTCTCAGTCCTGAAGAATAAGGAAAAAGCGACGCCTATTTTGTATAAAGTTTCTGATTACGTCTTGGCTATGTCTAGTACTTGCTATGTGTTGGGAGAAACTTTGTGGATGCACCATTTTGATTATCATGAAACACTGATGAAAAATGCCTCCGAACATTTTTCTGTACTCATAACTAGATTCACAATGGTTGTGTATCTCTATAATGTGAAATATTTTTTTGTGGTGGAACAAAGGGGGCCAAGGAGGTCATGAGCCATCAAACTGGAAGAAGGATGAATATATGGTCGGAACAAACACCGGGGCGGGGGTGGGCGCGGGAGGGTTTACCATTGCTTAACTTCATCTTAATGAAATGGAACTTTGTAACTTATTGTAGTTAGAAATTGTAACTTTGATATTGAATTCTCTTGCCTTCAACAAGCACACTGACAGAGAAAAAATTGCTACTGTCTGTTGGTAAAAACCTATACTTCCACTGCTAGAGCTTCCTGTTAAGCAAGTGTGATCTGCAACATTTTTTCAACTTTTGCTAGCACTGTATACTATTGCATTCTTAGGCTACTGTGAAGTCTATGTTTCTTGTACCAGAAAATTGTCCTTTTGACTTCTAGATCCTTCTTCCCTAATGTGTTTTGTATGTGGTTATAAAATTGTAGACTTTTGTGATTTTGCCAAAGTTGTAGCTAAATATTTATACACTTGTCTTGAATTTTTTTCAGATCCACTTAAATATCTAGAAAAGCAAATTTTATTCCTTATGAAGCCTGTAAGGAATAAAATAGTCTTACCCATCGCAACACCTTCTTTCACATAAACACTTGCAGTCACTAAGGGAATTTATTTTGTAACATATCAACTATAAATATTGTATTTATCTTTGAAATTTTGTATATTGCTTTTCATCATTTTGTTTTCTTGTATGTATTGGTTTTTGTCATGGCCTGGTATGGTGATGCTGAGAACAGCATTCAGCCAACAGCAGTTGCCTTCATGTTTTTCTTTGAAGTAAATCAGCGTCCGTGCATTTCGTTTGTACTTGGTGAAGTTGCTATTATTTCGACTCTCCATCCTTTTCGTTCCTTCCTTTCTTTTTTTTCTTTTTCTTTTTTCCCTTTTTTTATTATTTTTGAGGAAAAGTCAAATTCATCGTTTATTTTTATATGATTTTTAAGTTATCAGAACAAATAATTTTGAAAAAGAAGTTGTTTGTTGTATAGTCAAACCCAATTTGTGCCACATGGCTGTAATGAATACTAGTAGAATATGTGCATGTGATACAGCCACAAAAAAGAGGAATCTGTTTTGTGGTTGCTTTTTTTTCCCCCCTTTTTTCTTTTCTTTCTTTTTTACTTTTTTTTATTTTTATTCCCTTTATTTTCCTTTCCTTTCCTTTCGTTTATTTTATTATTATTGTTTTTTGTTTGCTCCATTTTGTTTTATTTCAAAGGCTGTAACAAATCGTTGTTAGCTGCCACCCATGACTTTGCCACGTAGCTGAACTGTGTTTACTGGGAAAAGTCAGAGGCCTAAAAGTTTAAAATAAATTCACTTCTGATGTTTTAATTAAAACGTTTGCCACATTAACTTCTCCGATGCCTTAAAAGTGAACTTCTTTGAAGAACTTTTGTGCTGTTTTATCACAGGCTTACACCACAATTGTTAACCGCTACTTCATTTGGGTGATTTCTGGTGTAAAAGAAAAGCACAAACCCGGTGTACAACTCTATCACTCCTTTATGTGTCTATTTTCTGCTGCACTCTGCATCCTCCCGAACCCTGCACTGTTTAAAACAGAGAAAAGTTTCACTCGAGATCAGGATCACACGTGATTTTTAAACGCCTGGGGTTTGCTTATTTCGGTTTCTCGCTTTTTTTATGGAACTTTTTGTAATGGACCCACAGATGACTGTACTTTTTAAACTGGAATGACCTCCATCGTGTTTTGTGGCTGTTAGTGCCAAATCCATAGTGAGAAATGTTTCTGGTTTTCTTTTACTTTGCACTAAATGGTTTGCAAATGCAGCACTGCAAAACGTTTTGCAAACTGCAGCAGAATTAAGGTTTGAACCAAAAAGGAGGGATCTCTTTTTTTCTTTTTTTTTCTTTTATTTCTTTTTTTCTTTTTCTTTTTCTCCTTTCTGGGCAAAAAAATGCACATTTTAATAAAGTGTTTATTAAAGGGTTTAAAAGAATGATACAGTGTGTCACAGCCAAGAAATGCCCCGCGCGTTTCTTTGGTGATAACCAATAAGGCTTAGCTAAGTGGAAAAGCCTGAGAAGTCACTTTGGAACTGAATTGCCTCAGTTATATTTTGTCTAATGACGTTCTGAGCTAACGAAGAGGTCACGTGTACATGTTAAAAACATTTGCAACTTTCTTCATAACTGCAACCTGTTTGTGTTTTAGATTACTTAGAGCAGCCATCGCTTCATCATCTCCGAACGGAAAGCTTCACTAAATGGTAGATTTTACTGTTAAAGACCCTACAATAAGATTGTTTTATCTGTACATTTTTTCATATATTTAACTGTATAAAAAAAAAAAAAAATGTTCATTTTACACAATATTTAATTAAAGTATTTCTTGTCTGTGAATTTCATTTTTTAGTAAGTTTATCTGGTTTGATTATTAAAAAAAAAACAACGGACAACACACGAAACAAAAGAATGCAGCACCAGGGCTCTCGTTTCTAACCGCCAGCGCTTGTACTCACGTCTCAATTAAAAACCATAAGCCACGAAATAGGTTTTCCCTGGGAAAAAGCCAGGATCCTGGGAAGGAAGGCAGCAGCCTGCTGCTCCGCCACGGTGATGCGTCCCAGACAGCCTGTATGTAAAGGTAATGGCAGAGCTGCTTCTTTCTGTTCCATTTTCAGATGGCATTGTGAGATTCTGTCAACAGGAAAAGTTATTTTAAACGCAGCATAACCCGAATTTTCCACGCAGTGCTTTCGCACCGAAGGTCAACCTGCTTGTTTTCTCATTGCTGATAAGAAAGCAAATGTTTTTTGATAATTATAACAGCGAACACCGAAGTATGTTGTCCCTTGGACTCCAGCATGTGTAGTGTGCATCTCATGTACCTGAGCGTGAGTGTGCAGAGGTGGGCACGAGTCAAACCTCCTGGGTGCAGGGTGTGTGCATGGGAGGCAGCTCCAGCACCGACCTGAAGCTGAGCACGTGTCTTGGTAAAGGAGGCGGTTCAGCAGGCCACTTCTGCTCCAGCATTACCAGGCACTGCTGGAAACGTCAAGAAGGCACTGAGATAACCAAGCTTGGAAGAAAAAATACGTACAGGTGCAGGTGTGTATTCTGCCATCTGACAGGTAGAGTGCCTTCGGTGCCCTGTGCTTCTGTAGTTCAGTGACGAGTGTGATGAGGAGCTGCAGCACGCTGTAGCTACATTCTAGAAAGAAGCAAACCCAGGATATTTAACTGTGTTTCCTCCTATATTTCCATCGTTTTTATATGTGATGTTAAAAATAGAGAGCACTTTCGATTATGACTATTATTTTGCATTGACAGCCATTTCACTCTGTGTATGTACCTGCATATCATGTCTAACCACTGGCACAATCAGACACGCGCCACTAAAAATAAGACTTTTTATGGGGATGAAAGTCTGCATGATGCCTACTGGCACTGCTCCTTTTAGGTTCGTTTCAAAGGTTTGAATAACGAGTGCCTAAATGGTTGGTCTAACGTTCAATACAAAGAAAATACAAAAGAAAATAAAACACACGTTCTGTGTTGAGAACGACAGGTCCTGGAGCGATCCAGCACCCGTGACACATCTATATCCATAGCTTGGCAATCGCCCTGCCAGGAAAATATGTTGTGTCAGCTCACACCAAGTTTAGAAATGCAAAGAAGAAGATGATAAAATTTCCTTAATCGAAATGAAGGAATAGAGTCTCTAAAAGTATATGCCAATTATTGCAGAGCAGATTTTTAAAGTCTTTCAAGCTTTTAAAGATTATTCAAAGCACTTGAAATAGGCTTCAATCTAATGCCTCATTTCATTGCATTAAACAGCCTAGTTAATAAAGAATCAATATATTCAAAGGGCAAGGTTATCTTTTGTCTATAAGGGGTGGTGTCATTCTGAACCTTTTATAGTTCAAATGCTGAAAAAGACCTCATGAAATCCATACTCATCAAGTGGGTCAACTAGAGCAATAAAGAGGCCCCTGAAAGAATGGCTGCGCTCCTTTAAAACAACTATAAGTCTTATCTCCCCCGCATAGTGCTTGCGCAGAATCAGCCAGAAAATGTCAATTTCTCATCAAGACAAGAGGCCCAATGATAATTTTTTTCTAGAGAATACATACAATTAGGAGAATGCAGAAAGGCCCCATCAGTGATTTGTAGCTTATTATGTCACCAGCAAGCTGCGATCTACTGCTAAGCAGATAATAAGGGCTGTTGATAACTGAAGTGTCAATATGCCAAAGAACGATTTTTGAATGTGAGCCCTTGTGCTTTTTTTCCCCTCCTTGTGCAGATCGCAGGGCCTGATAACAGAGCATCTGCCAACCGACACCGCGCGCCGGACCACACAATTAATGCCATGAATAAATAGCACAAAAGAGTTTAGATTCTTTATACTCTTTGAGACAATTCCCTGTTTTACCCTTCAAGGATTTCTTTTATGTTCGAATAAGGTTGCTTTTAATGAAATTTAAACTCATCAGAGGAAATCAAAACCCTCAAATCAGATTACAAATTGATTTTTTTTCTTTTTTTTTGGTCACTTGTCATTATACAATGTACTGCCCTAAGTTTTACAGGAAAAGGAAGAGAAAGTGCCGGGTATTGAGTAAGAGTATGCAAACAGTCTTGGAAAAGGCATATGAAAGAGGAACGTTCCTAAAATTCCACAAGAAAGTTTTACAGAGTTGATGTGTATCAACACGCGATCGTTACTGTTATGCTCACCATGTGCTGGTTATAAAGAAAAAACTATACTAGAACTTTGAAATGCATACATTAAATCACCAAACCCAAGTGATCTCTGTTTTTCTTATATATAATGCTAGATGTCTTTGTTACATACAAGGAATTAAATATTATTTCTCACAGCTCAGGTCAATAGCAGCAGAAGGTGAATCTGAGAGTGGGTCTGGTACCCCTTCCCTTTGGTGACGTTGCCAGTGCAGTTTGGCCAGCTAAAATACGATGCTGGCAACATATGCTATATACAGCCATGATCTTTTTGTTTCCTTCCGCGTTCCAATAAAGTCACTGTTGTACTACCACGTTTTTGTTTTCTCTTTATTTATCAGCTTGAAGAAACGAGATATAGTAAATTGGTTACTAAACGCTAATTTTTGTTGCCTGAAATTTTTAGAGGACTTCTGTTGTGATGTGACACTGTTTTCCACTGGCCCTGAGATAAATGAAAAGATTTGAGAAACTTCTTTGTAACAAAGGAAGGCATTAACTTCCCCAGACCACTGGGAATGGTGAGTGCAAAAAAGATCTGCTCCAAGCAGACAGAGCTCACAGCGTTGTATAGATTGCTCAAAACCAAACAGCCCACCAACCAACCACAAACTAACAAAAATGGAAACTGAGTCCAGAATTGGTCTGTGTAATACAGCCAACAAGCTCTGAAGTTGCCCTGTACTGACAGTGGGATTAGCATAGGGACAGCAAGGGGAAGGAGGAGATCAGCCAGGAGGACTTGGGGGAGCTGCACAGAGCGGAGCTGCCCTGGGCACGGGGCTCCAGAGCTGCCATTGCCTCGGCCTGGCTGTGGTGCCAGCGGGCAGGAGGATGCTGGCATCAACCTGGCCAGACATGGAAGCACTTGAAACCATAATGACTAGAAATAATTCAGAACCTGCAATACGTTGTCTTGCAAGGCTGTA
The DNA here is from genome assembly GCF_019232065.1 of Centrocercus urophasianus. Taxonomy (NCBI): domain Eukaryota; kingdom Metazoa; phylum Chordata; class Aves; order Galliformes; family Phasianidae; genus Centrocercus; species Centrocercus urophasianus. The sequence continues at coordinate 1,226,086 of NW_024884722.1, forward strand.
TGGCCAGACCAAGTGTCACTCAGTGAGGAAGGGGAAATAAGTACTGAAAAGGACAGGAGCCGTGCCATACAGTAGAAGCCACTCCAGCTCAGCAGGGAGTCCCATCTCTGAGCACCCCAGCCCTCCAGCAGCCTGTCCAGCCTCCCTGCTGCCCCATGCCCTTCCCTGGGGCAGCACTAGGCTCTCCGTGGGGCAGCAGGCAGGCTGCAGCAAGGCTCTGGGCAGCCTGGGGGGGCCATGGCCCACAGCCAGAAATAAAACCAGGAGGGCCAGACAGCTTCACAGGTTTACACATCACTTTGGAAAAGTCAGCTGTGTGAAGAAAACAGCAAAGCGTAGATTGGTTTGGGATAAAAGCTCCCAAAACATACTCGAGGTGGAACACCACCAGTTTCACCTACATCAGGTGAAAGGGCCAGGTGTGTACATCTGTGGGTCAATGTTGGAAAATCCCACAGTGCAGCTGTGCTGAACAGGTAGCTCTGGAAGAGCCTTGGGCTTCCTCCCTGGACATCAGTGAAATTGAAGAGTGGACATTTTTACAAAATGGAATTCCTGTTTTTTCATCTTAAGGAAACGGAGCTGACAGAGCTGGAACCAGACCCTAGCAAGTGAGCCCAGCCACTGCTATGCTCTGCTCAGCTGAGGGCTGAGGAACTCAGAGAGGAAGGTGGTAGTGGATGAGCTGCTGTATCTGTGCTTTTGCAGTCAAGTCATGGGAGACAAAAATCATGGTTTAATCATCTGCAGGGGGATAAGAATGGAAGAAGGTCTACAAAGCAGGGTGAAACAGCTCTAGGGAGAGGGCGAGATTTAGTTTGCTCTAAATCAGAAAGTAGCACTGCCAGCAGAAAGCCATGCAAAAGGGACTCAGCTGTGATGCCAAACATGGTCAGTCCCATTTAGCAGGTGGCAGGGACAAGATGAAGGCACCACGCTCATGCTGTGATGCCCCATGAGGTAACTCAGCCCTGCTCAGGCACCTCATGATTGATACATGCTTGCAGAAGTGATGGAATGAACCTTTTTTCTATAGAAGTGGGAAGAAAATAGAAGGAATTTACCTTTGAATTTTGTAGAACCAATATCTCCATAGAGCAGGGTGTCAGGTAGAATCATTTCGAGGTTTTGTTGCCTGAGGTCTACCTTCGATGGTTGGGGGCTTCCCCCCCAATCAGCATCCATGTTTCTTATTCGTTTATTTTTAGTCCACTGTGCCATGTCTGCACCACGTGGAGACCAGTCACTTGTGTTTGCATATCAAACGTTGTATCCCAAACCAGTCTAAGCTGCCAAAGACTGCACTGCTGCTGGGATGCTGCTTTGCAGAGCAGTTCATGTTTGCTTTATGTTGCTGTTGAGTGGGAAAGCAAGACCCTTGCAGTAGGCCATCAAATCCAGCAGTTACCTCTGCAGGTGAGAACTGTTATCCCATACTGCTGCAAGAACTGGTCAGATCCCAGGTAGGACAAAGAGGAGGCTGGAAGACAAATGCTTCATCTTCTCTCAGTGCTACATCATGTTTGCACAGCATGGTTTGCTGTGGGTGTCTTGCATGATCCATATGGATGGAAGAGCCTTCAGAAGCTGCTGTGCAGGAAACAGACAGAAGTTAAGCAGATAAAGAAGATAAAGATGCCCGAAATGCTCTGCTTCAGCTAGCGTTAAGATGTCACAACCACAAAACTACAATGCCTCAAAGAGTAATAGATGCATGTTAGTGTAACCAGCTACAGATCTCACATTGTTCATGTAAATGCAAAAATCTGAGAAAAGTTCTTTTAAATCTTTTTGTTAACATTACCCTGGCAAGCAGTTAGCAGAAGCAAATCAAGCACTGTTGCTCTCTGGGTGCTGCCCGTACTATGAGGGAAATAACCTGCAGGAACACACCAGGCCGTGCAATGGGGACTCATCAGCCACAAACTGGTAGAGAAGAGTTTGTGCTTCCAGGGCAGCTGGATGGGGCTGGCAGAGCAAGGGCAGGGACGTGGTGTTTTTGTGCAACAGGGACGCCACAAGTTCAATCAGGGTCAGGAAAACATATTTTTTTCTATGCTGAAATTATCCATTCCGAATGGAAACAGACACAAATAACTCTGGTGTGTGAACTGTACATACCTCACACTGTTCACTGCTCCTGTAGTAAGTTCAAATATAAGGAAGAGCAGAAACAACAGGCTTGGGTGCTAAAATATACATTCCAGCCATCACAACTGGACTGCCTCAAGGTCAAATTTACACTGCTTTCTATCACCACTCTCTATATTCTCTCTAATGAAATGACCCTTGTCCTGCAGTCTTCTGGCACCATGATGAGAAGAGAAAGCCTTGTTGTCTGCTGTCATGGCTACTCTGCCCCATACTTTCAATGCGAAGATTAAATATTGATACATAGCAGGGCAGTAAGAGCCACTGACCAGGGATGCGGCGCTGCTGGTGGGATGGGCTGCCCACCCCTGTGCCTCACAGTGACAAACCTTGTGCAAGCCCTTCCAGCAACAGTGCAGGAATGTCTGTTCCTTTCAATGTATTTGTCTGGTTCAGGTCAATGACTAATTCACTTGAAACTGAAAACCCGATTGGGAGCTGGAAGAGCAGAAAATGTGTTTTCCTCTCCCTGTCCATGAATAAAAAATAGATTTGAAAGGATAAGATCTGCCAGTTTTAGCATCTTGAAGGACGTGGTGACCACAAACCACCCATTCAGCATTTTGAATGCAGATAATACCATTTCCTTTGCTTAGTAGCTCTATGAACATATTAACTCTAAACACATAGGTTGTTTAGAAGAGAACTTGACAACGCATGGAATACTACGGGAAATGCAACATCCAGCCATTTCATAGACACAGAAATACAAAGCATATAACCTGAACATTAAATAGAACTGCCTACACAAGAGGAAATAGTTAAAGTAACCCAGGTCAGCAGACTGAACAGCCAGAAGACATGCATATTTGGAAAAAAATGATGGGTGCAGGCCTTGGGAAGGAGCCTGGGCTCTCCCAGCATTGCCATAGGAAAAAGCAACGCAGGACAGCGATTTCAGACAAAACCTTTTCCTGAGACCTTCTGGATACTTCTGTCAGTAATACTTACCCAATACCTGGTGATGGAAAAGCCACCCATCAGCATCCTTTTTCCCAGTGTACACACACATGTAGTGCAGCTAACAGCACCTCATTCAATGCTGCTTCCTTTGCTCTTCGCTCCATCTTTAATGCAGCGTTGCCCTTTGGTAGCTGTGTGGTTAGGGTTAGGGTTAGGCCTGTGACATTTTAGGGTCAGCAGTTCTGTCTCAGGGTCCATTTTCACATGAGCTGACCTCCTGGAATTTTGTTTTCAAGCAACATTTGGACATCTCATTTAAACTCCATTTATACATCTCCTGTAAACTCACGTTTACAGGATCCAAGTCTGCATTTGTGATGAAGGGCCGAGCCCGGGCTCTGATGTGGCAGACTGTGAAGCACCAGGAACGTACTGTGCTGCAGTGAGCCAGTGATGGCCACACACTGCCAGCAGTGCAAACCTGGTGTTTGTGCCACCTCACACAGCCCAACTGGGGAGCAGCCTTGCTGCACAGGACCTCCTCAGTCAGGGACAGGTGCAGGCATGCTGGCAATCAGCAAAGCCAAGGTGTATTTCCTGCAGCATGCAGCTGGGGGCATTTTGCAACTCATTTTGCCGGAGAAAACTTGTTATTTAATTGCCTTTGCTGCTGCTGGATCGGAGTCAAAATGAGTGGGAATATCAGGTCCTGCCAGATATATTCAATCATATTACGGCTTTTTTCCCCCGAATGGATGCAGCATGCCAGTGAGCAGTGAAGCAGTTAAACACAGCCGTGCAGATGCCAGCAAGGCTGCGATTTCACAAGGAGCATCCCACCAAAATGAACAAGGAGAACGCACACATCCCCAGGTGCTTCTACCAGTCCCCACAGAGAGCTTACGGGAAGGGAACTCAATGGCTTGGCCAACTGCTGGAAGGAGGGATCTCTGTTCTGACAAAGCACGAATACCATCCAACACAGCTCCTAAATAAATAGTGAGGGCTGTTAAAATTCAGAAGGATGCATTCACGCTGCCAAGCAGGTGGAGCGAGGAGGCAGAGGTGCCCCCAACAGCCCAGCCCCGCATCGCAGTGCTCCACAAAACTGGGTGGAGAGGGGAAAAAGCAATGTCTAAATGAGTCCAAAACTGATTATCAGGCTCCTAAGTGGCAATCTAATTTAGCTATATAAAATCATGAAAGGCAAAGAATTAATTGATACTAATGAGTTATACGAGATAGCATCATAATTAATTCCTAAATAGAAAGAGGACATAGGCTGGAGTGTGTGTGGGGGGAAACAAGATTGGCCTACATATCCTAGCAGATTACAGAGGGTACGTCTGAAATGAGAAGTGAGCAGCTGAAATCAGGATGGATGGAGCTCCAGCATTGCTCCCATGGTTTGGGGAGCCCCACGATCCCAGGGGGCAACGGGTGCCGGTCCCTGCATTGCAGGGCACACACTGGGTACCTGCTGGTTGTCATGGGAACCACACAGATTGGATCTTTTTTTTCTCCCCCCAGAAATATTGCTGAGTAAATCCATAATCCCAAGACAACTTTGCCATGCATCAAGTCACAGATCTGGGATCAACTTAGGCAAGGTGTTGGTGGGTTCGACTCGGAGCAAAGCTGCTCTGCTCCACTCCGGTTTGGACCTACTGAGTCCTCTGCTGCATAAACCACAGGTGACCACTCGTGTGCTGGGGGACAAAAAGCTTTGATGAATCACAGAAACAGTAAATTATACATGGAAAGAGCACTCATTTTTGGAAACCCCGTAGAATTAGCATCACATGTTGACTCTGCTTCCATGAATATGAAACAGAGACCTTTTTGGCCTTATTTCTGAAACTGACATTAAAAGTTTTGTTCATTTTTAATTTTTTTTCTCCTTCAAAACCAGGTTTTAATTTTAAAAGAAATCCCATTTGCAGAAATTAAATTCCAGTTACATTATTGCATGGTGAAGCCCAGAATCGCCCTCCTGTTGAACAAACTACATCTGATAAATTGCAAAGAAATATCAGTTTGTAGAATTAAGGTAATTTTTAAAAATGTTACCATGAAAAGTCGTGCATTGTTGGCACATACCAATAATTCACGTCAGCCTGAGCCAAATTCCTGGTATTAAAAGTGTAAACAGTCACAATCAGTGATCAACTCTATTTGACCCTGGCATCAAGGCCATTCATAGAAACAGTAGTTGCACAGTAAATCCAGCTCAACACGAAATAATTATTACAAATCAAACAATTTTCTGTGCCAACAGGTCAGCCAGGGAACAATCAACCCATTGACACCACGCCCTCATGTGTGAGGACTGTGGGCTGTGATGCAGGACAACAGGAGGATGGGGAAATAATGATAAATACATTTTGCCAAATATCTTTCAAGCCCTTCCTGCTGGTGTGTCCCCACCCGGCACCTCCTCCTCTGTGACATGTCATCTTTGCAACGGGGGATGAGGAAGATGGTGTGTGTCTGTGCAGCACAAAGCAGATCCAGCAGCAATGCTCCTCTCTCCATCACTGCCAGCATGACACGCATCCCCTTGCATTGCTCCCAGGTTGGCTGGAACGTGCTGTCCTCCTTCCTTGCAATAAGAAAAGCTGGCATCAGTGAGATCTGCTGCTAAATAATCCAGAACAGGAGCGGGATGGAGCCATGCAGAGAAATGGAAACGTTTGGGTACACTGGGAGAAAAGAAGTAATTTAGATATAGGGAACAATGCCTGCCTGCCTGACGTGCCCTTATTTTGTCACTGATTGCTTCTCTACACATGCAACTTCAGACCTTAAGTACTGCATATACTGGAAGTTTTAAAATCAGTGCTCGCCTGCTAATCTTTTCCTGCTACAAATAAAGAAAAATTAAATTGAAATAATCATTGTTTCCAGCTGCCTTTCTTGGGGTTTACCTCCCCATTTAGTGCTGCTGCCGCCGCCACTTCTTTCCCATCAAAACGCATTCGTAGTGACGCACGTTTCCTCACTCTCCAAAAGAGATGGGGCTTAAAACCATCTTAAAAAATGTGTTGGGCATCCCATGGCAGGCCTTGCAAACAACCTGAGCACGAGGCGAGGAACAACGTCTGAGGTGAAGCAATGCTGGCAGGCTTCACAAACACGGACAAAACAAGAGGCTGTCCTCAGGTCCTGCTCTCACATGGGAAAGCGCTCGGGCACAGCGCTGCGCCGAATGAGCTGCTGATAAATCTAATCCTGAAGGATTGGAAATGAGGTAAAAGAAATTTTGATGAAAATTATGTACATGTACTTTGACAAGCTCATAAACACTGCAGCCATGATAAGTTTTCTTATTTTTTTTTTTAAGACCTGACACAACTGTGTAAGCCCAAACTCTAATTTTTACAGCCCTGGGTTTGGAGATCTGTCATTGGGAGATATAATGGAAAGAATAATTGCTTGGTGGCTGCACAAACATGAGATGTGTTGTCAGGCTGCAGTTTGGAGGCTACATCTGGCTTCAGAAATGATTGATGCTGTCTCTGTGTGTGATTTGGGAAACAATTTTTTTTTTTTTTTGCTAACACAACCGACGTGCCGAACCTCCACGCAGCCGGAGCAATTAAATCGTTATTAATGAAAACTTTTCATTTATTCCTCTTACTTCCAAGCTCCTCTTTCGATTGCAGCACTGCACGGCGATGGCAGAGGAAGGTAGGCATGTGATTTCAATTTGAAATTAAAAGTCATGTCTGAATAACAGAACAGCATTCTCATTTCCTAATACTCTGCTTTTTACTACTTTGCATTCAACTGTGAAAAGTCTTTTAAAACTCTGAACAGCAGTAAAACTTGAATGAATTTTTGACCCATTATTGCATAGCGGGTGCGCTTTCCAAGTTCGAGAGACTGCCAAGTTCTCCCCACCTAATATTTCCACTTTAATTGTGCCACTTGAGAAATTTACGTGCCTCAAAATATGGCATGAATCTTACGCTTATTGCAGTATCATTAGCAGCAACATTTAAGCAACATCTGTGTGCTATAGAACTAATTGAAGTAGCAGAAGTGGCAGCTGTAAATCCACAGGAAGATGGCAGTTTGCACCCAGCACTGCTGAGTTAGCGGGTAACTGTCAGCCTGTTCCTGCAATCTGCTCTCGAGGACTACGGTACAGGCACACAATGTCCAAAAAAATACAGCGAGTAGGCTAATGATCCTATTAACCACTTTGCTGCACCAATTTGGCTGTTTTTCCAGTTTCCTTGTTGAATTTCATTATATATTTCACCGTTCCAGTAAAAAGTCCAGCATGAGACACGCTCGCTTGTAAGCCACTGACGTTGGGGAGTGAAGCCCCTTCTCGGTCAAATTAACACAAAAATGATTTTTCTTTTTGCAATCCGATATATTTCTCCATTTTTTCCCATTGTTTCATTTTTCTTCCTCAGTGAAAAAGAACTTTTACCAACTGTTAATGCTGGTATTTAAAGCAATGACATTTCCCTCTTCGGGATGTAACATTTTCCATAATCCATGCCACTGGGAGGGGGCACGCCTGGAGCTTTAGGTGTGTGGGTTAAAGTACATCTTCATCCGTGCCAGGAAGGTTGCTGTGCCACACGTGTGGCCCGCAGCTCATCAGGGCACCGCTGCTGATTGCACTAATTGGTGATTACAAAAGGAGGAAGGTGTTTAAAGTAGCATGTCCTGGTATTACTGCATAATCCAGGCACATGGCACATCGGGACTCCAGAGCGTCTTGGAGCATTACCCATGCTTCCATCCTCGTTTGTTCCTTGGGGGGAAACAGAAGGTTTAGAAACCTTGCAATAGAACAGAATGGAGTGAAACAGAATAGGATAGGTTAGGACAGGATACGATACGACATGACACAACGTAACACAACATGACATAAGCGTAACATAAAAATATAACACAATATAACACACAACACAGATGTGATAATGATACAGCGTAATAATACGCATAATAGCAACAATAAAATAATTATGCCAGGCATCAATGCTTTGGCACAAAAGCCATGTTTCCTGCCAACCCCGTGCCCCCACTGGCCGTGCCCAGCTCCACCCCAGCGTTGCTGGGATCCCCCATCTCCCTCCCTTCCACCCAGCACTGGGAGCAGAGGGAGCCTCAGGGCTGGGCTGTGCTCACCACAGGCCCTGCTGCATTAGGAGCCCAGCACGTCTGCCTGGCTGCCATGTGACGCACCGCGAGCCACCAGCATTTGTTGTCTTAATACACAAATACTTGGGGACCCAGCTGATAAGGGACAAACTGTTCTGAATCTGCTGAACTACACGCTTAGGGTGGCATGGACCCCGGCGATATTGAAAATCAATAGTCACGTGGCAGTTTAAAGGTTAGAGGTCTCCTGAATTAACTTTCTAGTACTAAATTACCAGCCCTCAGTAATTTTCTTTCTTTTTTTTGGGGGGGGTGGAGAGGGGTTTGTTTATTTCTTTCTCTCTCTTCATTCTGAAAGCAATGGGAAGATGCACTGGCTTTAACACTTAGCTAAGGTCTGCCTAGGAGCAACAGGAGAAAATAGCAAAACTTGTTAATATTTTACCTGATAATACAGATATTAAGGTAATTCTCAAAAGACCATTTAGGAAAGCATCAGATATTTGCTGCCTAAGTTGGTCTTCTTCAGAAGGGTTTGCTGCCAGCTAGGTTGCCAGGTGGAATGGTCAAAAATATCATGCAGTTAAAGATGCTCAAAAGCTAATGCTTCTGCTGCTGCCTTGACAGCTAACACCATGGCTGCAGGTGCTTTGGGCACCTGGGAGATTTTCTGGGGGAGAATTGGGTGGATTGGGCACTAGCAATCTGCAGGAAGCAGACCTCCAGCTGTGGCCAGGAGCAGTGCTGGGGGCTGGGATCAGAGGGCTTTGCAGGGCTCCCCAGATGGACCCTGGGCAGGAGCCTCAGGTTTTCACAGAATCACAGAGAAGTCTGGGTTAGAAGGAACCTCAAAGCCCATCCAGCTCCAAGCCCTGCTGTGGGCAGGGAGACCTGCACTGAGTCCAGGCTGACGAAAGCCCCAGCAAAGACCCTGGAATGCCCATCCTGGGTGAGCACATTTAAGAAAGAGCTGGAGCAGCAGGCACACCAAACCCGACAACCACACTGAAGAAGAATTTGTGTGCATTAAACAGACACACTTGGATTCATGCAGAAATAAAATTCAAAATATGAAAAGAGTACCTGAGGTTACCATTCAGCTCTAATTACTGGAGTAAACTAAACACCTCAAAAAAATAAAAAAAGTCACAAACGCCGAATCTCTTGTTTAAAAAACAAATTGTGAACTTAACCTTTTCAGCTCTGGCATTTCCAGGCGTTCTAAGTGTCAGATTCATCGCTGCCACTGACACGTGCAACTTGTGTTTATTGACACGTGCCTCCCTGCCCCAGTGCTGGATGGAAGCGGGAGGGCTGCAGGCACAATGCCACCCCATACTGAACCCTGAACCTATGAGGCAAGTGGAATTGTGCCCAAGGAGGCTGTGGATGCCCCATCCCTGCAGGCATCCAAGGCCAGGCTGGATGTGGCTCTGGGCAGCCTGGGCTGCTGGTTGGTGACCTGCACACAGCAGGGGGTTGGAGCTGGATGAGCACTGTGCTCCTGTGCAACCCGGGCCGTTCTATGATATGATAACAACCCAAAACAAACAGCAACAAAGACCAAGCCATAGCTAATGAAATAAAACCCACTGCTAAGCATCTGTTTGGACTGCATCTAAGGCAACACTTAAGCACAGACAAAATTTCACCCACTTACAAAGCTCTGCTCACTTCATATGGGACTCACGTACGCACAAATTCTCACATAAACGGGGTTGTATTGAGGTATAAACTGGAAACATCTTCCTCTGTTCATCTGAGATTTCTCCTATCATAAACTTTTGATTAGATGGTGTATATGTTAAACTACAGATAAAAGTTCCTACTGGAGTTTTTCCTCTGTTAACGGTATGTATATAAACCCACACACTGCTGATGGGCACAGGAGGAGCACATGCTGTTATTTTTTGTGTAAAAAAAAAGCTAGAACTTTAAAGCCATCATTTTACAGTCTAGCTTGAATGAGTATTTTCTGCTTCACAAATAGGCAAAATACTCCTATAGGAAACGTTGAAGATTTGTTTTTTATAACCATCATTCTTAACTAGTGCACAATTATGTTTATTTCTATCAGCAATCTTATTAATTCCCATACTACTTCTGGACCACGCTCGCACCACAGAAATGATTTTAATTGAACATTTATTAAAACAAATGCCTTGTCAGGACATACCCTCTCCATCTGGCCGCACTGGACGGGCATTATTTCCTGGATGTGTCTGCTTTATGCAACGTCTTCTCACACAGATCTCACTGACCAGCAGAGATCATGATTAGATTGTTGTGGGTTTTGTTCCACAGCCTTTTCTGCCACAGCCCTTCTTGTCTCGCTGCCATCAGCTCATACGCACACACGCAGGACTCTTCCTCTTCTGCTGCACACAGTACGTCTTCTTCTGGAAGCACACCATTAGCCACAGATCTGACAAAAGGCAGAGATCCTCTGTAAATAACCTCCCTGCAAGGTTGCATGGCCTGCATCTTTTCTTTTTTTTACTTTTTCTTTCATTGTTTTTCTTTTTCTTCTGCACATGCACGCTCACAATCACAGAGATAAGAGTTTGGGTATGAAATAAAATTTGAATTGAGTTCCCAGCATTACATTTAAGCCCTTAAAAATAAAATAAGAGAATCTTTCTCCCCTCTCCCTCCCTAAAACCGTCACCTGCTGACAAGCAGATTCCTAGCACTATAAGGACCTTTCCCAGCACACTTGCTCGCTTAGCAGCCAAACATCATTTTTATTGCTGGCATCACAAACAAACACAAAACAAATTCTGAGATGCTCAGAATTCAAAAAATGGCAGCATTGTGCAGTTAATCCTCTATTCACAGTTATATCCAAGTACTGTGCTGTTATTTTGACTGTGATTCATCTTAATGAAAGCCACTGCTTTTACAGCTTATCTCCTTCAACCCCAAACTGATGCACCCGCTTCCCTCTCCAGCCAGACTGTGGGAGATTCAAAGCTGTTTGGTCACACACCACAGCAAGTGGAGCTCCTCAAAACTCTAGAATTAGCTTAGTATTTACTGAACTGGTTGTTTGTTGTATATTTTTAATCAAAAGCCCATGTAGTCTCTGTAACACTAACTGCAAAGAGTCCATCACATTCAACCTTTACATTTCCATTCCATTATCTGGTTGTTTTTCACTTTTTCCTTGGCAGCTTTGGGCACAAACTTCATTATCATCTCCTGGATGACAATGTACTGTTTTTAGCAGTTCTGTTTTGTGTAGAAGCCCCTTGAGACAACCAGGAGCTCCTAAGCAGGGTCACGTAGTGCCCACAAATGCTTGTACAAGAGTAAGGAGCACCCAACATTTGTACTTCCAGTGGCACTATAATTCTGGTGGGCACTGTGTGCCACATGGATGCAGCCCAGCAGCTTCCAGAGGTCTCCTCCATTGAGATACTGGAGTGCTTGCAGCCTTCATCACAATGTTCAAAGCAGGTCCAGTGCAGGACGTGGAGCATCTGAATCCCTTGGTGTCCATTTCTCGTGTTGTTTTCTGGTTTTAGAGCTCTTTTATTGACATGACCCTTCTGCCAGTGTGCAGAGATACTTAGTATCAAAATGATATTGTGAGTCAGCTCATTATCTTTAATGCGGACATCAAAGTCGCATCTTAATGGCCATAAGATTATGCATGCTTTGAAACAAACATGCATAAATTATCTGAGGACTTCAAATAATGGCAAGGAAAATAACAAAGATTCTCCCTTATTTTCCCTTCACAGGAGCTCTGACTTGCTAAGGAGCACTACCCTGGGAAGCTCCCTCTGCAGTTTCCTTTCTTTGGGCTAGAATGGCAACGTGTTAGAAAGGTTTGGTTTGGGACGCAGCTCATTCCTACCTTTAACTAAGCTGCAATTTCAGCCATCTTGATTAGACAATTTCTCAAAATATGGATTTATCTTCAAAAACGAACACCAACACAACACATGGTTGCGGTTCTTTGCAGGTGGAAAATCAAAGTCAGATTTAAAAGAAGTTTACTGAAAGATTCAACTAAGGCCAACTGATTCCATACCATAAGGTGCAGTGTAACTACGTGACATTTCTGAAGACTGAAGAAGCTTTCATGGGCTTGTAAACCTTTGCAGATTACTGGGATGCTGTAGGCCCAAAAGGAGGAAGAAAAGCTGAAATCCAGAGGTCACAGGACAGGACTGATGCTCCCCATTGCTTCCAAATGCTTAGTTTAAGCCAAATAGCAACCACGTGCAGAAGGCAACTCAAATAACAGAGATGCTGGCATGCAGGTGTAAGATGTGAAAATAACTTCCCAAAAAACTCGTTGTGAAGAATATCTCATAAAAACTTCATCCAAACTCAGAGATTTGATAAGGACCAGAATTAACCACCAACAATTACCAGGTGATACAGAAGTAAAATTGGGAGAAAATTATATCCAGTTTCAGCCTGCGTACGGCCAACACTTGAATCACAAAATCTGCTGCCCTGTTTTCTGAACTGAAAAAACCTCCTGCTTTAAAGATTGGACAGAAAAAGGAAACTTGCAATGAAAGTCAAGTTGTGAGAAAAGCGAATCCACAAGGCATCCCTGGGGAGTGGAGGGAGCAGAAAAATGTGACCATCATGTACTCACATGTCAAGAACAGATGATCTGCCCATTGTAATTAAAGAGACAGAAACGTACAGAAATCTCAGGCAGTGAGGAGATGCCAGGAGGCTTCAATGGAGTGGTGGCTCCTTGCTCAGACAGTGGGAGCTGAGGAATCAGAAGGAGCTGGTGGGTGGCAGGGACAGCCATTCTGAGCTGACAGAGCTACCCAAGACCTGTGCTCAACCTGCGATTAATCACACGCACACAAAGCCCCGGCTGCACCCAGCAGCCATCCTGAGTGTCACAAACCTCACAATTGGAGCGAGACAACAGCAAGTTAAATTTCTGGATCACTGTCACTGTGTCACGCCAGGGAACGGTCAACGATGGGAGTAATTCGAATGGCAATGTCAGTTCTCACAACCTGAGGTTTGAGGGAAGTGCCCTGCTATCATCCAGCAGCTCTGTCACACTGCTCAGCCCCACTCCTGGCCCCATCCCACTCCTTCAAAACCAAAACCAAAACCAGAAACAGGCATCAAAAGCTGGAATAATCTGACGTTGAGCTCCTGACAGGTATTGGCTGAGTGAGGGAATTCAGGTCTGGTCAGCACATCGTACTTTGGAAAACCTGCAGAAGTTGCTACGTAAGCTTGTGCACATCTTGTATCACACCTGTGCTAGATTCAATCAATCCAAATGGTGTACAAAAAAATAAAAACACAACTGGCTGTGCAAACGTGCAAGAGTTTTGCCTCATACCTGTCCCTCAGTAACACCTCCACAGTACTTTTTCTTTGCATTCGAGAGATCGACTCGGCATCCAAAGCACAGCTCACACACTGACTTACCCAGAGCGATACAGAAGGAAGCAGTAGCATGTAGCTATCAAGATGGGGAGCTCCCAAATGCCTGACTTCAATCTGTTAAATACCAATTCACACCGTGCTGACTCAGAAGCATCCAAACGCAATATTCTGCCAATTTAACTAAATCACACCTGTTGTTAACATAGCCTAACTGCACGCTCAGATCTCACATAAAAGCAAAGGCAAGTAAAAGCAAGAAAGCCCAGCTGAGAGTCCGCTGGCTTCCAGAAGGATAGAATAGAAGGAAAGGGAGAGTGGGAATTTCTTTTGGAACAAGGAGAGATAATGGGGCTAAGAGAGCCTCTCTTGCTTTGGGAGAATGGCAGGCGCTGTTCTTGGTGGTGCTGGGGTGTCTCCTGCTCCAGCACACAGGTTGTCCTGTTTATTTACTCAAAATCTTCTTGTTCAGAACAAGAGATGTGACAGCAGGATGTTGGGCCTTCCTCACTGTTCTCTTCACTGGGAATGGCAAAGAAGCCAAGATGCTGCTTACATGTTGCCCAAAGTGCCACTGACTTTGGAGTACCTACAAGCAAAGTGAAGCAGAAGTACCTTTGTTATTTTTAGTTTGAAAGAAGTGGCTCACTGAGTCAGTAAACATGTATCTATTGATATTATTATTTTCTTATTTTTACATCAAACACAAATACAGTGGGAGAAAAATACTTCTGCGGAAATGTGAAAGGAAAGAAATGGAAAACAAGCCAAATTTAGATTTTGCCTGCAGGATAATTGACAAACCAAGAAGCTTTCCTGGCTTCAAAACAGCTACTTAGATCACAGGTGGCTGTACTCTTAAAGGATAAAAAGCAAAGCTATCTCTTTTTATGGTATCCTTTTCAGGCATTCTCCTCTGTCACAGCCACCAGGCTTTTATGAGTGCCCAGGCAGAAGAAGCTGGATCCTGTTGCAACACTCTGTTGGACTATAAACCAATGATATTTGCTTTACCTGTGCACTATCTTCCATGGAACAAAACAACATTTACATCTGGGATCAATTTGCTTGAAATTAAAGTGCAGCTTTTATATCTCTTCTGCATCAGAAGTATAGTGTTAAGGCTATAACATACAGACAGTTACACATTACTTTGCATTGTAATATTTAGATTTGTGTCATTTTCTATCTGAAGTAAAAAGCGTCTTTAAATAAATGAGTGATCTTACACTACATATTTTATGGGCTGTGTACTCAGCAAGATACATCTGCATTTGTATCGTGCATAAACTCAACTCCAATTTAAAACTATGTATTTAGACCTTGAATTTTAATGCTTAAACTATAATGCAGTGTGGGGATAATTTAGACTATGGCACAGGAAAGTTCTGCTTTGTTTGAACCCAGCGCTCTGCAACCTCTTGGCAGGAGGTGAAGGCAGCTCCCACCTCATCACCTGGTGTCACCAAGCCCTCCAACCATGGTTGAGATTCAGAGCTGCATGGCGCACTCCAGGATGGCCACCACCACCATCCTGGTGATCCAGGAGGTTTGTGCAATGCTGTGCTCACCAGAACATCAGGACGTAAGCCTCAATTTCCAGCAGCGTCTGGCTGTGCTGCTGGTGCCTTGGGACCTTTAGTGGGACTTCAGCAAGGGACCTGCCCATGAATCATAGAATGGCCTGGGTTGCAAAGGAGCACAGTGCTCATCCAGTTCCAACCCCCTGCTGTGTGCAGGTCACCAACCAGCAGCCCAGGCTGCCCAGAGCCACATCCAGCCTGGCCTTGAATGCCTGCAGGGATGGGGCATCCACAGCCTCCTTGGGCAACCTGTGCCAGTGCCTCACCACCCTCTGAGTGAAAAACTTCCTCTTAATATACAACCTAAACCTCTCCTGTCTCAGTTTAAAACCATTCCCCCTTGTCCTATCACTATCCGTTCTCACATCCCCTCCTGTTTATACACTCCCTTCAAATATTGGAAGGTGTTCCCCACTGCGACAGTGCCTAATGGGGAGTGCACAAACAGCAAGTCTCAGATATTACACATCCCCAGAAGACAACCTCACTTGATTTCCACGGACAATCTGGATTTGAGCTTTCCAACCAGCTTTACCCATCACTGCTGCCTCTCCAGCAGCATGTAAGGCTCTACATTTCAGTTCCTCTCTAGTTAAGCCTGACTGGCAACAATCACATGTTGCAATTTTCACAAGCATTTCGGAGCTGTAATGCACTTTAACTGGAGTGCTTTAACAGGCTACTTACTGAATTCCAGTAATTATTTGGAAAAGTTTTGCAGGTTCTTCCCCAGGGTTCTCCCAGATCTGAAGGAAATCACAAAAGCCATTTATAAACAAATTCCAAATAGCCAAAAATAATCCAATTTCCATTTGAACCAAACACTATTAACTTCTTCAATTCTTCAAAATAAATGCGATAAGCTACAAAGCACTGGAAAGAGGACTGGAATCTGAATTTGCATAGAGTTTTTCACTACAGTTCCCAAACTGAAAAATCCATCTCTGCAGTTTACACAGTCCATCTAACTCCACAATTCTCATATTGTTTTACTGCCAATGGCAAGAAACAATTTAAAAGAATGCCCAGGAAAACAGCTGTCCAGGATAACAGTCACAGAGTGGGGCAGTTTAGTAAAATCAAGGTCAATGGTTATGTGGTTCATTTCCAACACAGGGCATTCTACCTAAAAATGTTACATGTAGGCTGAAACAAATATTTTGTGTTTGGGTGAAGGTGAAACAGACCTTACATATGCTACAGCCTCATTGCCCAAACCAGATCTGCAGGAACTGCACTGGACAAAACACTGCTGGACCTCAACATCTTCTGCTCCAACTGTGGCAGAAAGGCAGCTTATCCAGAGCTATCCTGCAGTGGTTGACATAAGGACATAAGACTGAAATAGAGGATGCTGCTAATATGAAAGAATCAGATGATGTACCTGGTCTTTATCCTCAGCCCGGGGAAAAGAGACAAGCAATTAGTCTGTCACAGCTTCTTTGCCATACGCAGGCTGGAAAACAGATTGAAGGGGTCAAAAAATTCAGAAGGCTCCACATGATCCGACATTTGCCTTGTCACAATTTTCTTGACAACCAGAAGGGTGCAGACAGTTTGCTGGTCATCGGGAACGGCGGTGTGGGATGACTGATGACTGAGCTGGGGACAAGCAGCCGTTCAATCAACGTCCTGCTCCTCAAAATGGTGCCTTCCGCTAGAACTCGGGGTGTTTTCAGTCTGCTCATTTTAGAGGACAAATGTGATGGAGTTGTTGGAGCGTATGAACATTTCTTCATCTTGCAGTGATGCTCCCGCAGCTACAGAGGTGATCTCCAACCCAAGCAATATTCAGAGGTCCAAACTTCAGTGCCTTTCTTTTTGCACTTCACTGCATTTGCAGAACAATCTCTGCCGCAAAATACATTACAATTGAAGCAATGTTCACGAGCAACACATCAGTTCTGTTTCAATTTTTGCCGTTACTTTCCGGTTTGTTGGCGGCTATGTGGAATGTAACTCATCAGAGCTCATTCTCTGTATGCGGATTTCCCTGTTCACCTTTTGTTACTTGCCCTGTGCCTTCAGTGCCAGCTTTGCACCCTCCTGCTGCTACCTGGATGCTGCTGCTGCATGAACAGACACCGATCCATTTGCCCTCAGCTGCTCCCTGTTTCTGTCAGATATTTTTGGTGTCCGACACGCACTGCAAGGACAAGCAGCGCTTTTGTGCACAGCTTTTTTTTCAGAAGTGCTTGCACCTTCACCTTGTGAACGGTGGGTAAGTGTATGACGAGTGTGCTGGGACACTGGGAAGGATGATGTTTGCATACAGCTGAAAAAACAAAACCCATCCAGAGAGGCTGGCAAGGCCCTGGGCTCGTTGGCCATGAAGAAGATGAGAAATACAGCCAGGACTCAGTGCCAGGGCACAGCAAGAGGGCAAAGAGCTGCTTGGCCAGCCCTGCTGATGTATCATTCTGGCAGGAGAACTCCATGGTCATCCCCACATCACTCCAACTCTATGTACCAGTGATGGCTCAGTACCATGGGCCACACTAGATAGCCTGTGCGTTCCTAAATATCTCTCAGCAGCTCTCCTGACAGAAATTGCCATGGCCTGCATATGGGTGATGTGCTGCCCTGAGCCCCTTAGAAGATTATCTGTAACTAAAAAGTGGTGTTGGGATTAAACGCTGCTTGGAGAAGGAACAAGGACATGTTTTTGTTGGGCACTACAAAGAAAGCATTTCAATGTACCACAGATGTGTTGTGGTTAAATACTGGAGGAGTGCTGCTTGCCCATCACTCCCTAAAATTAAATTTCAGGTATCACGGTAATGCTACTTTCTAAAAGATGTGGAACGTGCTTAGAAGAAGAACAGAAATAAGGATCATATTTGAGTCTTAGATTGTAAAAACCATGGGCCATAATCTGTCAAACTTCTGAGAAAAGCTGAGCCGCGATAGCAAATTCAATAAATAAACGCAGTAATTTTTCAAATGATCACACTGAGGATGAATGGAAACACCATGGTTTTTCACTACCAACCTCAGATCTGTGTGAGAAAACCTCACAGACCCCACTGCCTGTGTTCTGACTTCCAAACAACCACGGCCAGCCATTGGCAGTGCCGTGCTGCACAACAAACACAGCCCCATAACGAATGGCAAGCATGGCCAACGTTCAACAAAGACACAAGATTTCTACAAGGAATTGCCCTCAATCCTGCAGCTCCCACCCCTAGTGGTAGATTTGCCATGTCTAACCTGAGTCCTAGAGCTGATCAGCAGAGGATGAGGGACACCAGGTGCTGCTATTCTGCCCTATGTGCTCACAGCCCTCGCTGCCACGTTCCAGGCCCGCCTGCTGTAACAAATGAAAAGCACTGTTTAAAATAACTAAATAAGGCACTTGAAGAGGTTTTAAAAATTGATAACTCAACGTACTGTATGAGATCGATCTTAATTACTGCTCATGTGGAATTTTTTTTTTTTTTTTTTTTTTTTCTTCTGGCTTTTTTCAATGGGGGAAAAAATAAAAGAGCAACCATTAACGAGAAACTTTAAAGGCTCGTTAACAATATCCTTTCATCAATCACAAGGGCTGCCAGCGTGCCGCACTCATGTCAATTTTCACCTCGTGGCCCCGCTACCAGGCCCAGGCTCCTGGCCAGCCCTGCATGGATGAGCTGGCCACAGCGTGAGGCTGATGGAGCCCAGACCGCCCCGCTGTCGCCCGCCGGTGCCGCCGGGTCCAGCCCTGGCCCCACCATGCTGCCAGCTGCCTGTTACTTCACACGGGCCAGGGGCTGGTCTGGATCAGCCCGGGGAGGGCCGATAAGGGGTGAAGGGGATGCAGCCTGGACGGTGAAGCTGTGGTGCCGGAGCCAAGGATGGCCCTTCTTGCCCCTCCGGCAACAGCAACGTGGGGGGAAAAAATGAATGCTTGAGAAAGATCAGATTTCTTCTTTGCCAAGAAGAGGGCACTGCAAAAATAGCAAAATTAAACACAAATCACCTGGAAATCCCAGCCTGTAAAAGAGGGGAAGGTTTCGGGTTTTGCTAAGGCGCATCCTGGAAAAGAAATAGAGAGAAAGCTGGGAAAAATGCTATCTTTTCAAGCCACGCATTAATCGTATTTATTTGTTACTCATACCCTGTGCATGTTATTTGAAATAAAAATAGCACATAGTCCTTTGACGAGCTGTATTTGCACATCAATGTAACTGAAATATCCTGTGTGCTGTAATGGCAAGTGAGCACGCTGTCAGTAATATTTTCCATTGTTTTTAAAGCCAGCCACAGCAGCTCAGACCGGAGGCATACAGTAACCCAGCGAGGGCAGGGAGTTTTAAAGGGAAGCCTTCGATTGCTATTTCTGTTCAATTTCTGCAGGAATTATAAAAGGAATTACAATTAAATCTGCAAATGCAATTCTTTGAGGATTTTTACATTCCTGTAAGATTCTTACTAAGCAATTACTCTTGAAATAGTACATAAATCTTACAGGGCTCCCATTGGATTACTGTGCTTTAAGTTTTTAAGCAATCTTCCTGTGGCTTTATTTTTTTACTGCATTTTTTTTAAAGGAAAGCAGGTCTTCAGCACCAGCTATCACAGTGAATCAACATTTTTAAGGCAACATGCATCTCCTTGATTTGGGAGCGATACACAGTACAAATATTATGACTTTTACATATTATAAAACATTGGACAAAATGATTAAATGCAATAATCTGAGAGATTTCTGGAAGAAATAATGATTCGTGATGCTTATAGAAAACATGGGTTGAAATTATTGTGCCTTGTCTATAATTTAATATGTTTGGAAAAAGGTAACACTGTCCTACCAACTACAATGCTGCTCATCATTCAACCAACAAGCCATATAGCAAGTATCAAATATTATGTACAAAGTGCCTGGTGCTCAAGAACTATTTAGTAACACTGAACAGCAACTATATGGGGCAAATCATTCTGGCCCTCATTAGATGTCTAATTCCTCCAAATGAGTTGGTTGGAAGAGTAGTGGGACAAGAAGGTTTGGGGATATATCTAAAAACTGCCTTGTATCTGCCATGAATTGCTCTCCTGTTTAAGATGCTTACAGTATGAGCTCATAACACGGCAAACTCTGCCTCCAAGGAAGTGATCTGTAACAATTCCTGAGCCTGGGGCCCTTCCCCATTTGGTATTGATACATAGGATGCAATCTGCATTTTTCATTCCGGCATAAAACAGTACAACCAGTGTCACCACAATGCTGCTGTAAATCTGACCCAGGAAATACAACGTGTTCCTTTTAAATATTTCCATTGGCCTTACACTGGCTGTAGAGAGTGTTTTGTATGGAAAAAAGAAGGAGGGGGGAGAATGACCCACCGCAAAATTCAGTTTCTTCCATGGTCAAGGGCATCTATTTCATTATAAATGTAGTTCCGCCAAAACAAATATTATTTTTGAATCTTTCATTATCTTAGTCTCTGGAAATGGGCTAAAACAGCATGTGTTGGTATTAGATGCTGCAGAGCCAGCTGTCGTGCCTGGCTGCACAGTGTCTCAATGTCAGCAGTTCAAAGCACTGCGAGGCTGAATGGGAGGAAACTTGATAGGTCAGAGGAACCCAATTCCAGGCAAAAAGAACATAGCTGTCTTGTTTCCAAGCATGATATTTTTTTTTTTTTTTCTTCCCACTGCATGTGCATACATACAGAGATATGTACTGGGATGCCAGTGTTTTAATATCTTTTCCCCACTCTGTTGTTTGCATAAACCCAGCAGTGACCTCAGCTCCGTGCCGCCAGCAGGCTCTGCATGGCGGGGTGAGGAGGCCCAGGACCAGAACCGGCGCTGGGGTGATGTGGGCCAACAAAGGTGACAGGGCCAGGGCCATGCCCCCGCCACCCTGCCACACCATGCCACGCCAGGAAGGGCCCAGCAGTGCCCATCAGTCACGGGCAGCTGCACGCCTCATTTACAGCCACGCTCTCATCTGCAAACAAACCGTGGGCCTAGCGGTTGCTCTCAGGGATTTACAACAGGGAAGGATGAATTTTAATAACTGACGCTGATGCTCAGATTATTGCCACGGAGTGGGGGTTGGCAGCCTCACAGCCCAGTTACGCACATGGTTGTGCCTGCCATGCCAGGGTGGCACCTGCTGGAAGCTGAAAACACAGACACCTGAAAGAGCAAACGTGGCACAGAACGTCGCTGTGGGGGCAAACGTGGAAGAGGTTAAAGTTTACATTTGGTATCGCATCCTTCTGTTGATATCCCGTTATAAAAAAAAATAAAATACCCCCAAACTGTACATATTATAAGGCTATATTTTTATCCTGGGGTTCTGGTGACACGTGCAAACCACTTGAGCTTTGCTTTCGTGGTTTATATTGCCACCAGAAACCCTTGATAAAAATACAGCCTTATATTGTACAGTTGGGTATAGTTTATTTTCTCCATATATCACAAACCGTGTTTTATTTATAAACATACACAAAGACACTTGTACATGCAAAGCAGTTTTTTTATTGAAGTAATTCTGAGATATCAATAATACTACTTTAACTAAAGCACTGTAACACCATAATTTCTTGGTCAGCAAAGGCCCTTCTAAAGAGGCGCCTATGAAAATACGATAAACTCATAAAAAAAAAACAAACAGTATTTCCAGTATCAGTATTAACTTGGAATTTAAGATTCCCTTACTGAAAATTCCAGCTTTCGGTGGCTCGCAATTTCAGAGAACCCTTTCTATAGCATCTCAGAATTCAGTGCTAACATCTCTCCAATCCTTTCTGCAGAGAGGCTACAGGAAACAAAGCTTCACACAACAGAGAAACGGCAACGCTAAAGGAAGGCTATTGCTGCTAACAATGCAACTACGATGAGCCCCATCCAATCCTGTGCCCAAGCTGCACTCACCTAACTGCTTATTTCAAATACCTCAAGCAACTTGCCAGCCTCTACAGCTCCACCTGCTTTTTGCAACGATCACAAAAGCAAAATTTGTACTCCTGCCTTGAGGGCTTCTCACAATCCAGAAAGAAAATCTGTGAACCAGTAACTCAACAGCCACCTCCCCCCGGCTGCCCTTCACCACACCCCACGACGTGGGCTTTACTCAAAAACCATTTCAGCAGCCAGACACCAGTGGGTGGGAGCCCTGGCATGGGGCTGCCCGGGGACACGCTGGCCGCATGGCTCCTCGGCCACCCAGAAGCATCCTCAGAGGGATGCCTGCGCCTCGCGTTTGCCATGCCCCTCCCATTCTCTTATCCTTGCTTTAATGGACATTAAATATAGAACAGGACAGAACCGGGGATGAGAACAAAATACATGCACAACTGGTCTGGACTGCTGCAGTCATTCTGCTGTAAAATGTAAAAACAAGAAAGGGCATACGAGCTGCATCCCTCAGGACGCATCCCGCTTTTTTAATATAGTGGTGCCACCACACATTCCACTTCGGATGTTGCATTATATTTATATGTCACTCAAATATTTACCATTTTTCTGAATTCTGCTGGGTGCTCTGAGAGCTCGTTATAAGCCAAGTTGCTGCAGTCGTGTGCCTTGGCTGTCGAGCAGCTGTGGCTGAGCCGCATCAATCTGCTAACTTCTCTTTCTGGAGCTTCTCGTGTGACAAAAGCCACTCTTTCATAAGGTTTCCTCCTCCATAGTTGCCGATCTGCCCGCTGCTGCAAATCACCCTGTGGCACGGTATGATAATTGGGATCTGCAAAACACACAAAAATAAGAAAGGAAGCAAAGGGTGAAGCAAAGGGGAGTGAAGCAGAAGACGGTGTGAAGAAGGGCTACAAGCAATAAATCAGCTACTGAAGCAGCATTTGCTAGTAGTGGCATGGATTTAAACACGCAGGTTAAAGACTGTGCTGGAGACTCTCATCCACCTGAGAGGAGGATGCAGGAGTGTTGCACCAAGAGCTCTTTTCTTTCTGAGCCTGTATCCCTCCAGGGTACAGACTATCCTGCAATGCCGATGGGCTCTGCTGACCACCCAGCAGTTAGGGGAAAGCATTCAGAGAAATGCTATTACATAAAAACGATGCAATGTCTTAAAATAGCTAAAACCCATGCATAAAACTCCCTATATAAAATCTTCTACGGAAGAAGTGCATGTTCAGGCTCCAGAACTGCACTGCATTGGCCTGCGCCTAACTATATGAAGTTAATGGGATGAATTACAGTTGTGTTGCCCATGCTCTCAAGTGCACAGGCAGTCACTTCCCACCCAGCAGGGACACTTCATGACCCTACACATGCTGAGAGCAGAACCATCCCCAGCTCCCGGCTCTGGGGACACTGAGCAGCCAAGGCATGGAGCCACGCTCCCTGGGGAGGGCAGTGCTGAGCATGCTGATGTGCAATGCCCTTCCCCTTGGAGCTCTGCTTCTGCCAGGCGATGCCTCTGCACAGGCAGCATTTAGGTTGGATGGCATGTTGCAAAGGATAAAAAGAAAGAGCATCATTTAAGACCACGCAGCACATGTAGGCATCTGTGCATTTGCAGCAAGCTCATTTTCACAGAACGAGACATCTACAGCCAGTGCCACCCCAAAACACAGACATGGAGGTACAGGGCAATTATTAACAATCACATCAGGGTTAGAAGAGGCGGCTTTCCTGCAAAAGGAAAACACGAGAGCAGCATGTCCATGAATGAGCTCCATGAGCCTCAGCTCCTGCAGCCAATTCCTCTTCCCTCTAAAGCACCTCAATGTGCTCTGCTGAAAAATTCCATATAAGAACAAGGCATTATTTATTATTTAACAGCAAGTCAATCCAAAATGGGTTTTGAATTTTTAAAACCTACAACAGGAGAGATTTAATTCACACCTAGCCAATTTAAGAACTTCTTCTCATGCCTCCTCCTTTGTATCATTTATAGCCAAATGCCAGGGATTCTGAAAAATCAATGCAAGAAGTTACATAATGGACTGGTAATACAGAGAACTACATAAACACACCTTTTTCTTTTTTTTTCAATCGCAGGTGATTATCATAGTTGAAATACACATCATAAAAAATGCAATACCTCATCTTTAATCACGCAGTGTGTGTTCTGGTAACTACAGAGTAATTCAATTGCAATGACAGACCTGTGAGAAGAATAACTTACTAAAAGCGTGGATATTTTAAGTGAGAGTACATCCATTTATCTATACGTACATAAGCACAAAATCCAGACAGACTTCTCTTTCTCCCATCTCATATTTTTTTCAGTGAAGCTCCAGCTGTGCTCACGTTTGAGCCAAAGACTCAGACCCCCAGACAGCTACAGGCCAGACCTCGAGAAACTATTTTAGGCCAGTTCTTTTGTTATAGATAAGTAATTTAGATGGCTGAAGTTTTAAATCTCAATCTGAGCCCCAAAGCCATCACATTAAAATGGAATACACATAGGTGCTCATTGTTAATCCAGGTTTAATAACAAATGCTTCTAATAGCTGCTTTATTTGGAGCCAGTGGTGCCACGAGTGAATCAGGCATCCATGACAACTCCACGAGTCCCAACAAAACCTCTCCTCTACACCCCACCACCCTCATGGTTTACGACTTCTTTAAACATGCTGTTTTTTGGAAGTGTTCTCTAATTCTTTTTGTTTGGAGTTTTCTCAGGTGTTACAAGCCCCTTGCACCAGTTAGCACAGGCAGATTTTCCTGCATGACAAAGCAATCCCAATCCATAGTAATAAACTCCCCAAGGTTAGATTGCAATTGTTAAAAATATAAAGAATATATCAGGGTGTTTTGATGGTAAAGACACAAATCTTGATGTGGATGGGGGCCCGAAGCTCTTTCTGAGCCAGCTCCCTGTGACTGCTCAGACAGCAAAAAGCCAACAGCCTGTTTGCTGGGAATTTGGTCACAGAAATAAGCCAACACATTTCTAGAAGCACTTTCTGCTGTTAAATTTTGTTAAGAAAGGGAAAGTGAAAAAAAGAAGTACTGTATTGTGCAGAGGAGCAATGCCATCTGCAGCCAGGTTGTCAGCGCACGCTGTGGGTCTCAGGTTTCCTATGATGGCTGCAGGGCAGGTCCCAAACTCAGGGATGTGTGGCTGAGCTGCTCAGCATCACATCAAACATGGAAATCTGGCTTGGGTGGTTTGGAAAGAAATGGGGAATCTCAGATTTCTGCTGTGTTGCTCATCTTTTCTAAGAGAGTGCACGTATATTGGTGAATTGACTTTGTATCCTACAGGAAAGGCACAAATTAATGCATTCTTAGAAAGCACCAACTTTTCTTGCAGAGAATCCTAGAATGGCCTGGGTTGCAAAGGAGCACAGTGCTCACCCAGCTCCAACCCCCTGCTGTGTGCAGGTCACCAACCAGCAGCCCAGGCTGCCCAGAGCCACATCCAGCCTGGCCTTGAATGCCTGCAGGGATGGGGCATCCACAGCCTCCTTGGGCATCCTGTGCCAGTGCCTCACCACCCTCTGGGGGAAAAACTTCCTCCTAATATCCAACCTAAACCTCCCTTGTCTCATTTAAAACCATTCCCCCTTGTCCTATCACCATCCACCCTCGTAAACAGGTGTAACCCCCCTTGTGTATAAACCCCTTCCAAATATTGGAAGGCCACAATGATGCCTCCCCAGAGCCTTCTCTTCTCCAAGCTAAACAAGCCCATTTGCCATGCTATGGGAGATAATAAGCAGAGGAATTGATGAACCTCATTTCTAGGGCAGATGTTGAGATGTCAGAGCTGCAGAAACACTGCTTTAATGGCTGTAGCTGGGAAACGCAGCCACAAGGATAAGGGGTATGAAATAGAGCATCTTCCATGCTCAAAATAAAGAATTTCATACCAAGCTTGTCCTAACACATGCAAGCACATGCCTTATCCTCTGCAGCATCGGATACAAAAAAAGAAAGAAGTGCTACAAAGGCCGTATGGTCTCTGTAATTTAAAAATATTGAACATTGCTTCAGTTTAGCTTAATTGTGATGACAACTTTCAGACTACTAAAATAATTAAACCTGCTAAAATTTATTAGGGCCCTAAGGACATTTTAGAGGGAGAACTACCCTAGTCTGGAGCTTTAATGCCTCAGCTACATTTAATGTAATTTTTATCAATAACCAAGCAGCTCATAATATTATAGCTCCACTGAAATCTTCACGCTGTGAAATCTAATTCATCTAATACACGAATCCATCACTTACACAGACCCTATCTCAAACGCTATAAAACTTCCAAACCCACAGATTTGTCTCCAACAAAAATAACATGAAGGGGCCCTTCAATCAATAGCAGAATCCCTCTGATTCGGGCACCAGCTGAATATTTTCTCCAACTTTGCTTTTGTTCTTCTGGGTAGAGGCCCACAAGGGAAAGAGCTTGTTTTCACTCGCAGCCTCATCAATACCTAAATCCTGGTGAACAAGTGACACTGAGAAGCTGTAATCAATAGCTCCCTGTGCGTTTTTTCTTCTGGTCAAATGGTTCAGCACTACTGACAGCCCTGACACTCAGAACATGATGCTAAATCTTTATCAACAGCCATCTGGGTGACTGGCAGAACAAGACTCGGGTGGTCATTAACGCTCATGGCAATCTGTGAATAAACTAACTCCTCAATAATGCGTTTGTTTAGAAAAAGGTGGGGAAAAAAACTCCCTGCACAAGGTATCGATTGCCTTAGAACTGCATTTAGCAAATTCCGTCTGAGGATGAAGCAGTGCAGCGCTCCGCTTGTTAAGAGTTTTCAATTTGACGCCACGGAAAACCGGCCGTCCTATTATACTGCCTGATGGACTGGAGACTTGCAGAAAGCTGCCAAACTGTCAAAAATAGATCAGCCGGGCCATAATGGGAACAGCTGAAATATCAAGTTATAACATACAACACGAATCACACTTAGCAAAAAATAATCTTTCAGTTTGCTCATGTCCTATCGCTTCTGCTCCCCCTGTTCCCTCACAGAAACAAACACCGTAATGCGAACCAGCATGGGTCCATCTTTATTGCTAGCCACCTCAGGAATTAATGCACAAGTGGTTTTATGTGTTTGCAACATTTCAAATCCATACTTCACAGTCTTCTCATAAATGCACAATTACTCCTTTCACTCTCAAACGTTTAAACTGTTTTGCCTGAATAATATCCCTGACTTTCCACAGCATCATGGCAGACACTTAGCTTGGCTTTAACCTAAACAACACCACTGGATTGAATATAAAAAACGTATGTAGCTGTTACTGCTGTTAACAGAGTGCTGAAGACGTCTTATTTAAGCCACAGAACAGTCATTTAGGATGGCCTTGGACTAATCAGCCCAACATTCGCCATTTCCCATGAGTCTCTGTGATTTCTTTTTGATCCTCCTATACTAGTCTAATGAGATTTTTAATTGAACTTTATGGGTTCCCTTTGAGGACCACAGACCTTGCAGTCAATCTGAACTGCAGTAAAGTATTTGAAGTTTTTCTTGCAAAAGGTGAGCCATCCCCATCATGTCCTTGGCATAAATTGAGGCAGGGATGTCGCATCTTTCAGCTGCTGCTGGCACCTCTTCCACCTTCTCATAAATTTGAAGGTCATTGTATGAATTATGGGGAGCAACCCCACTACAAAGGGAGACCTGTAGAATGCACACTACCAAAATTAAACACCGACCCATGATTTGTAGAAGGGAGCAACGTTGTGGTACTTCCTGGAAAAACAATAAGGTACACAATTTCATCACAATATTTCACTAATAGCACAATGTCTGCATCCAGCTCCACTTTATTTCAAGCCCTCATTTTTACCTATATTGCTGTCCTCATTAAATCACGATTATAATACAGTCACCATGCTATGACTCAGTCCTTTAATCAAGGAAGCATCTCAAGGTGCAAACAACTCAACAATTTTGCACAGCCTCTGCAGTGATCATTAATAACAGCATTCACTAAAGATTGGTTTCTCTCCTGTGATCAAAACCCACTAATCTGTTGCTTAACAGAACATCACATTTCTGCTACACTACTCAAACCCAGAATTTGTATCTGGAAGCTCACGTTACAGGTGGAGCAGCTGCTAACACCACAGTTCTTTGAATTCTTTGCTGCTGTTTTAATGATGCTGTGGCTTGCATGACGTGTTCAGTTTGATGATCTGTTGAGGTAGATTTAAAGCCCAATATGTCATCTGATCAACAAACTTCAAGTGTGCTCGTACATGAAAATGTCCACAGGTATTCCAAAATTCGATACATGCAGCACACTGCCATATAAACAAGCATAACATCTAATGGATTTAAGCTTCTAAGCTCCATAAAGAAGTATACAGTGGTATTTTAAGTGTACATCAGCTTTTCATACGAAGCAGTTCGTATGAGCAGCATAAAGATGCGTTCCGTCAATACACCGTATTGCACTTGACAATACAAACTATTTTAATATGATGGAATGCTTTCCAATATAATCTGGTGTACATTAAGAGAAGGTAATACAATGCAAACCTGCAGGAAACAGTTCTCAAAGAATAACAATACAGTGTTGTGCAAAAGGATACGTAATTGCTATTGCCTAGAAATGTACCCTGCTTTGCCCTCAGGCTGCAGTGGAGCAGCAGCATCCAAAGCAGCAGTAACAGCAGGTTGTGGTGTGAAAATCCCTGCTTTTTCCCCCGTGAGGAAGGATGAAAATAGTTCTGAAAATAGACAGCAAAGCTACTGCAATTTGTTCTTAAATGGGATCCTATCTTATTTTTGTTATTTCCCATCCTTGCTACGGCTAGAGTGGTTTCTGTCCTGAGAACATTTTTAATTGTAGTATAGATACTAATGTATAGCTTCAGGGAAAAAAGAGCTCTATTAATATAATACTACTCCAATATTTCATTATAGAAAGCAAGCTGATGATACCATAATGACATCCTTGCCTGTTCCATATTTTTATTACTAGACATCTCCTGTAGTTAATCGGTAATTTCATGCATGTTCCACGTGCAGTCACAAATACACTCCTTATGTACTTCACTGGGAGCCCCTTTTCACCAAGTATTTTCCATATATGCCCTCCTTCAGACCTATGAGTCATGACATGCAGCCTGACTATGCATAACATGCAGATTGATTTTATGAATGAAACAAAATACAAAGACAGTATGTGGTGGCAACGCGAAAAGCCCCCACCTGTATTATTTTCGTATGGAGAGCCACCAGGTTTTCTGAAAACAGGTTCCTGAATCTGCTTTACAACTACATGTTGCAGTCTTGTATGTATCTCATTAAAGAAAAAAAAAACTGGGAGAACTGAATGCAGAAACAACAGAGAAGGTCAAAGATTATGGCAGGTGCAATGCTGGAGAAGAGAGGCATTTGGGTATGGAAAGATGCATGTTGCTAAGGGCAAGTGCTAATGAGGGAAAATACAGTGAAGAATGGCCAAAAAAGGCCACAATGATATTAACAGAAATCTAAGTGGTTGTTGTTGTTTTTTTTTTCCCTACTTTTTTTAAAGGCAAGGAAGGAGGGAATGTGTAAAGCCAGGCACAAGGGCACTCTCCTCCCTCCCTCTCCTTTGCACAGTGACAAAGCAGTAACGCAGGGTGAGGAACCAAGTTCCCTCCTCCTGCCGTGCAATGATATTCTCATTGCAGCCCAGACACTCCCTAATTCAGGACTGAGCTTCTTCCAAGGGGATCCAAACAAGGCCCAACCAGTGGGCCCACATGTAGCAGCAGTGATTCTCACCAGTTTCACTTGGGAGTGATCAGTGCGTTTCTGGTGCATGAGTCACATCTGAAAATCCAGACCCTGACAATCAAAAGGGAAAGATAATTACTGGGAAAACGGATGGAGAGAGTGAGTACTGTAACACATGGTTTCTCCTAAATTAACAGAACTAACCTAGAGTTACTCTCAGCTCAGGTGACCCACCTTTATCTATCCAATGGAGAAATGCCATTTACATCTTATCTCCAGTGCAGAGCAAAAGACTGTGTTAAAGATCCAGGTGTGCATTATTGACGTGAACTGAAATCCCTCCTCTTCCACACTTTTAGAAGTCCATCTCTAACAGCAACCCATCCCATCCAGTAATGCTTCCACAGCTCCTCATGTCCTGACAAAGGATGTTGGTGCTGAGTGATAAAAGATTTCCCTCCCCCAGTATGTAAGAAAGTTTGAGAGCAACAAAACATGTATAGCCTGATGAATTAAAAGAAGTGCAGTGTTCCTCTTCCAAACCTAACACCATAAATGGTAGGGCATAAATCACATTAAACTGGGTTGTGCATTATTGCTGATTAAAAACACTTACTGACCTTATTACTCATGGTAGACCAGTTTTCATAGCAGATAAATTTAATCTAATGACATTTAGCCCAGAAAGCTCTCTAAATCCACAATCTTCCATCAACTTTATTTGAGAGTTGACACGAACTTACAGGGTTGCTCCTCATTGCTCCTCCCACCGCTCTTGCTGCTCGGCTGTTGCCTGCTTGCTCTGCTAATTGCTGGTAAGAAATGGTCTCTCCAAACTTCACTTCCCTCAGCAGGGTCCACAACACCTCTCTGGTGAACGAATCTGCAAATAAAGAGAGGACTGTTGGTATGCATGCATGGCTGGATAAACAAGGGGACGAAATACTCCAAGCACCCAGCGTGAAGCATAGCCTCGATAGCAGCCCTCTAACTTAAATTTAAACAGCCCTGAGACACCGTCCTGTTATTGTGTCCCATATTACTATATTTAAATACATGATTATTAGAAAGAGGGCTTCAAGTAACCGATCACTATAAAAAAGGATTTAAAGCTTTGATTTTCCTATATTTTTAATTTGCTTCAAGTACAATTATCCTGTTACCACATACAACGCGGGTTTTCCATTAAATTGGCAGAGCATAAATTAGCACAGAGTCAAATTAAAAAGGGAAGAAATAACCGGCTCTACCTATTTCACAAAGCCCTCGCATCTCCAGCTAATTTCCAACTTCAGCTGGGACACGTGGCAGAAGAAGCCCTAGAGCCAGTGGACCCATATTATCCTGGCTGACTGCATTTTATAGCCGAGCCCCCCAAGCTACTGCTCAGCATTCCAGACATTACGAAACGTAAGGACTGCCTGCGACCTTGAATGTACGGCACATCCTTAATGACACGGGGCTCTGAAAAAAAAAATAATGTACCTTCCATTATTTTAATCTTAATTCACCAGCAAATTGCTTCTAAGCATTCCAATTGCTGAAATAATGAATAAGGAAATGCACGAGCTTCGTTCTGTAGCTCAGGGTTTTACCTTCCTAGCCCAGGACTGGTTGACAAAAGGACAACCAATAGCTGCTCTTAATAGGGTTTGACACCAATTGCTCTTCCAAGGCATCAGTAGAAACTCAGCAGATCTAAGCAGTGAATAACTCAGAGGAGTGAGCTGGCAAAGAAGAAAAAAAAAGGAAAGAGGCCCTCAGCTCTGCTGCGAAACTCACGCCACTCATTTGGCAGAGAAACAAACTGATTTGCAACATTTCCCTTCTTCAGTTGTCAAAAAAAGACACCGATGACGTTACATAGCAAAATGTGATTTTGTTCTTAAAGGAAACCCACACACCGTTCTGGATGCGTTAAATAATAAAAATCACTTCTTAACTCAACGGAATGATAATCACTTCATTGAAAAAATCTGTTTAGTCTTTATTATAACATTAAGCAAATTAAACATCAGCATAATCCAGGTGATACGAGAAAAGGGTCATCAAAGAAATTAACTTTGTTGTTCATTAATTTACATGGATTAGTAGAGGGCAAAGAGATAGCAAATCTGCTCCAGTTTTTTATGATATAATTTCAAACTGTACACCATTTGTGGCAGTAGGGTGACTTTGGGGTTAATCAGACTGATTTGTCCTTTTAATTGCTTTCTATTCAAAGAAAATTCATTAGATAATGTTCTCTTCAAAATTCATGAATCAATTTAACTGAAGAAACCACATTAACAGCTTTGGGTTCATTAGCACAAGCAGTTGTGTTACTAGCTGATTGCTAGGAGGGTTTCCTTAGGCAAACAGATTTTGTTTACCATCATTTCTTCAGATTGGTTTCTTTCAGACCAAGTCATAGCTTCTTATTTTTGTTACCTCTCCTCAAGCCAGCGAGATCCGTGCTGACCTGAGCCCTTGGGAGCTCGGGGAATCCCTGCCTGGTGCCCTCTCTCTGCGAGGCACACAACATGCAGGGAGCTCACGCTGCTGCTGCACCCTGCTCCCCTGTGGAGCTGGTGGCAGCGAGGCACCCACAGCGTCCCACTCCTATGCCATGAGCCGGGTGGCAGGATCACACAATCGTCCAGGTTGGAAAAGCCCTCTGAGACCCACAGCCCACCCTCTCAGTGCCGCATCCCTGCAGCTCTCAACACCTCCGTGGATGGTGACTGCCCACCCCTGAGCAGCTGCGCCAGCACCTGGCTGCTCTCTGGAGAACAAACCGTTCCTAATACTCAACCTGATTCTCCCCCTGTGGATGCGAGGCCATCACTCTCATCCTATTGCTGTCACCCGAGAGCAGAGGCCAACCTTCTGCTCAGGGCACTGCAGAGAACCTTAAGGTCTCCCCAGAGCCCCTTTTTCTCCAGACGTACAACCCCAGCTCCCTGTGCTGCTCCCCATGAGACCTGTGCACGGCTTTGTTGCCTCCACAGGATGAAGCAGTACTGGGAGCACAGCAGCTGCATCCCAGCACGGCCATGGCCAACCTGCTGAGCATCCTGCGGTCCACTACAATGAGGCATCATAGAACCAGCCTGCCTCAACATGCAGGACAGATTATCTTCCAGAGACAGCACATCTGTCATGAGAGAATACGTACTCTATCCATACCGACATAGAACACCAGAAGTTATAGTTCAAAATAATGAAATATTTAGCAATCATGCACATCATTTTATAAACGTATCTGAAAACTCAATTTCATTCTGTAGGGAGCAAATGCATTAATTAGTTTAAGCGGCTCTAACAGACACTGCCAAATACTGTTATTAAACTGTCTGCAAGTGTTAGTGCCTGTAAGCACAACCTTCCCAAATTAGATGGCTGAACTTTCACCAATTTCCAACGTGTGCCAACATTTTATGCTGCTAAGTATCATTATAAAATGCTGTAAAATCCGCACATAAAAATTAACGCCCACGTTTGCTCTATGGAAACACTCAGTGCAGTGTGAATTTCGTCTGGCTGCTAACTGGGGAGGCAACGTAGGCAGAGCAGAGGCTGAGTTGCATCCACAGGACCATCACTCCCTGTCCCCAGGCCCTTCAGTGCCCTTCTGCCAACATAAGGAGTTATGGTTCACACTGAGATCTCACCACTGCTGGACGCTGCTGCTCAGTGAAGTACCAGCAGTGTGTTGGATCCTGTATCAGGATGAACACCTCCCAAACTTCCATGGAATTAGGAGCTGCCAAAGGGGCAGGGGGACACATTTGTCAGTTGTGCCAAGTACACTGTAAGTCAACCAAAATAATGCATCATCAAGCCAAGCTGACCTGAAATTAGCACTTAAAGGTCAGTTATCAGTCCCTAAAATGGGGAGATATAGGTCAGACGCGATGAGGAAATTCTTCATGCACAGGCAGTGTGGCTCTGGCACTGCTGCCCTAAGCTGTGGGTGCCCATTGTAAGAGGTGCCCATGACCATGGCTGGGCCCTGGGAGTTTCAGCAGGTGGGGGCACTCAGCCCATGATGGCAGGAAGAGGCTGGAAAAGTTCCAACCCAACCACTCTGTGGTTCTATGGTCCTATGAAAGGAGGGACTTACACTGGATCTGCTGCTAATGCCCAGCTGCTTCAGGTCGCTCGCGGCAGCCTTAGGCCTTAATTCTCCCTAATAAACTCACTCCATCTGCATAGATAAGAGAGAGAAAATCAAATTTGCTTTAACCCTGGTGGATCATAACTTCTTTCCCACCAATTAGGAGGTGGCGATTAGCGCAGAGCAATGTGGCACAGCAGCACTCAGGCAGTGGTTGGTAATGGAAGCAGACAGCTGGGTGCTGCGGGCAGCAGGGGCAGAGCCAATGGGGACAAGGGTTGGCCTTGGGTTTGCCTCTCCTACTGCAAACCTGGGAGCAAGAGAGGTGATGCACCTTCTGATTTCACCTCGATTTTAACCACTAAAGGCCATTTCCACCCCTTCTCGATCATCTTTGTTACTGCTTTTCTGTTTTATTTTTTTCTTCTTTTCTTTTTCCAAGTGTTTCTCGTTTGTTTGTTGCTTTTTTTTTGTTTTTGCTTTTCAAATGCAAAGAAACAAACAGCACTCAGCCCTTCTCACCACCTATTCCTGTGGATAGGAAATGTAACTGCCTCGGATCATTTTTGTTTTTATCCCTATCTGTTTTCACCATAATTACTACAGCTAAAACTGTCGCAGGATCACTACACGGTTGGGCTGCAGTCATTAGTTGCTGTTCAAATATTACTAGAAGTGTAGTTTAGACAGTGTGGTGACAGCCTGTAAAAACTGTCCATATGTACCATTACAACAGAAAAAAATAGATGCAATTGCTTAAAATCAGAGCGGTGGCAAACATTTTGGCAAAGAAGAGACTCCGAACTTCTACTGTTGCCATCTTCATGAGTGATGTTAATGCATTACAGAGACAGAACGCACCTTCCTGTGAATATTAAACTCTATGGCTGCTGAAACAACAGAAGCAAAGCTGAGATCCTGGCCATTTTCCATGACTGATTTTTATGAATGAAGATGTAAAGAAAACAAAATTACTTTAGAGTACGCATTTCTGAATGCAAACAAGCAACTATCAAGCGTGCAGTTAAAAGTATAGTTCCAAAAGTGGAAAAGCTTTAACAAAAAAAACTTATTGAACATGAATAGGTAAATAAAGGTGAGATATGAGCAATATCCACCTGGGCTCTGCCCACCAATGGGGACTCACAATTACTTGAGGTTGTGTTTCTAGCCCCTGTTTGCTGAATTAAATCACTGATTGATACACATCAGGCAGCCCACGTGAAAAGCATGGGATGCAGCAGAGCCCCTGATGGCACGATGTGGGTGCTGTCCCTCAGTTGCCCACAGGTTGCAGTGCTCTGCCTTC
>NW_024884722.1:1266242-1286242 GCF_019232065.1 Centrocercus urophasianus
GATTAAAGCAGCAACAAGAAACAGTGGTTTCAAGAATCTCAAGTCATGCATCTTCCTGCTGCTGTACAAACAGGATCAAGTTATCAGAGCTCTCATCTACACACTTTGGGAGAGGCAGAGCTCTCTGATCCAGGATGTCACCCCTGCTTTCAACCACGAAGCTCCTTTCAGGTTCCTCCAAAACTTCTCACACACTGAAGGAAATTTTCAGACATTCCCTTTCAGGGTACATTAAAAATAAATGAGGTAAGCTGTAGCTTAAGGTATTAAGGTTTGTCAACAATGCTCACCTGCCACTACAAATATGTGGCTAATAAAAGCAACTATCGGGTGCATTTTAAGTGGTAGTACGCTGCTTTGCAAAGTACAAGATGTCATGGTGCACAGAAAATGAATAACTTTTTAATACTTTTGTTCTCCAAGAAAAATCCATTTTTACATATTTTTAGTTAAATCTTAAAGAATACTCATTAGTGAGCAGTAACTACAAGCATCAGTTTTTGAAGTGTCTCTCCTGGTAATGCAGACCAGCTGCCCCATTTCAATAAATCCCTACCTTTTTGCACTAAGAGAGCATTTTCATTACCAGCAGACTAAGTCTACTGGTGGTACAGTGATCAGGTTGGCTCCAAGCTCACATCTGTCATTCAAGACTTCATTTTAGGAACAAATGTTTTTGCTCTGTCTCAAAAATGTCAATTTTGGGAGCAGGGAGTAACTGTGAACAGCAGGCAAAAGTAATGTTTTAATGACTTCATGGACGTTTGTAATGCACATAGAAACTACTGTAAGCACACATACAAGAGCTCTGCAGATCAGATCGATTCAGAAACATCAGCCACCACCTCATCCCTTCATATATGATCAGCATTAAAGGCCACAGGACCTTCTTATGTTGGAGAGGACACAGAATAGTCCCTCCACACACTGACCTTATTGCAACTTTTAAGTGACTGTGTTTTCCATTCAGGACAGAAGTAAATAAGGGACTTCTGTTTCATTTGCCAAAGAGATCAGTTGCTCACCAAGAACTTTACTGGGGTGTCTTCTGAACTCTACTCCTCAGCCACGATTTGCAGATCAAACTTGGGAACTGAACTTGGCTCTGGCACAGCAATATAAATCCTTATGGAAAGGTCCATGCATGACAAGAGAGCACAACTGGCCATAATCAGACTCAGAAATGAGAGATTACTGCCAGGGCACTGAAGTGGAACTTCTGGTTCCACCTCAACCTTCTTTTTTTCTCAGTTTGTGGCATTCTTGTTATTGCCTATTACAAGTGCCTTGGCTGATGCCCAGCATGCAAAAGCTGCTTGTCTCCTTCTCCCAAGCAAAAATCATAAAGTAAATGCAATTTACTTCAATCTGCATCGTTGGAACACAACAAAAATGCAGCTTCATGCTGCTGTGATTCAGCCCTTCTGACTTGTCCTGTTAACACAACATACAAACCTATCTGTAGCCCCTAAATAAATCACAAAAGATGCTGTTTCCTAATTACAGAGGGACCGAGGAAGGGCAGGTAGGACCATCTGGTTGCAGTTAAACTCCAACAGGCAGGGAGGTTCTGCAAAAACTTCTGAAGATTTACGGTATGCTGGAACTGCCACTTTGATATTAGCAAACTCAAAATAAAATGTGAATTCAACCACGCTCACACATGTTGATAAAGCATGACTTCCAATTGATGCCATAAATTCAGCTGCCTAACATCAATATTTCAAGTCATCCTGAACTTTGTTTCAAGGTCCTGAAATGCAAAAAAAAGCAAAGGATAGTGGCAAATGTTGAAGTTGTGGCAATGTAAATTCATGGCTTTCCTGCTCGTGGGTGATTTGCTGCTATGGCGGAGCTGGTGTAGAATAGGGTAGCTGAGGGCACCCAGCAAGAAGTGGGGCCATCAAATGGCAAACCTCAGCAAGGGCTCCCACCGTGCCAGCCCTCCCTGCACACACACATGGCTCAGGATCACCACAAAGCGGTGAAACTGGGGGCTCTCAGCTTGAAATCCGGTGCAAAACTGATTCTACAAATGGGAATTTCTTACACTGCCTTAAAAATGGTGACATTTTCCCCCTCAGCACTGCTGCAGTGCCCCAGGAGGCCTCACACGGCCACCCCAT
The DNA here is from genome assembly GCF_019232065.1 of Centrocercus urophasianus. Taxonomy (NCBI): domain Eukaryota; kingdom Metazoa; phylum Chordata; class Aves; order Galliformes; family Phasianidae; genus Centrocercus; species Centrocercus urophasianus. The sequence continues at coordinate 1,268,369 of NW_024884722.1, forward strand.
GAAGCACGTGGACACGGGAGCTCCTCATCCACACCAGGAACAGGAAAACCCCCCAGCCACGAGACTTTGGAAGAAAGCCATCACAAAACTCTTTGCAACCACCAACCAACAGCACTTCCAGCAGGCCAACGCATCAAATCACATGCAGCGGGGGTCCCAATCAGTCAGATTAAGGGCCAGCGTGTGTCCCATGCAGGTGGGCCACGAGGCACCATCATCTCTCTTGCAGTTTTTGCTGTTCCAAGCGTAATTGCTTTTTTCTCTGTAATTCCACTTAGAATTCCATTGATGAGGTGTTTTCACAGTTTCGTTTTTCAACGTGGCCCTAAATACCAACTCCCACATGACTCTGGATCAAGAAATCTGCACCTTCAGTTGCTTTGTGAAGATCCTGTTACCAAAGATAACCTGCCCTAGAAAATTAATGTGTTTTAATTTTGAAAGATGTAATGCAAATGTGCTCCATTATGTGAACAAAGTAAATTACAAGATCTTCAGTTGTCTGCGTAAACCACGAACAGCAATTTCTTTAGATTTCCTTAAGTTTCTCTGTAAATGGGCAAGTTAAAAATAATATTCATTAAATCGCTTAACTGCAATAAAATGAAACTATTTGCTTACTACATACAAATTAAGTCAGAATCAAAGTACTGTTTTTCTTTTTCAGTTTGTATTAAATTATTATTGAATTATAAATATCTAATGCACGAGGCTAAACACTTACGTAGCACTTTGCAAACACTAATTCACAAATGATGCAGCATCTTTCCAAGGCACATATGAAAGCAGCAGCAATTAATTCTCAGAATTTCCTGGCTTCAAACTCAAAGTTACAGCACTTTTTTTCTTTTTGCTAAGGAGTACACATTTAAGCAGTCAGCAAAACAACTGTGAAGACATAAAGTGCAATTTCATGAAGTTACTTAGCCTCTTGACTGATAACGCTGCCATCGCACACAGTGCACTGCTAAATGAACTGCAATTTGAATTCCCGAGATTCAAATTATTTAAACAGACATCCTGGAAGCAAGCACGGGAGAAGTCCTATCAGTGACCCCTGATGGTTTTTCAGAGACTAGACTCTGCTAAATTAATAAGCAGCCCTAAAGTAACCACCTTTTTTGGCGGAAGCCCTCGCAGAAAGAGCTAATGGGCCAAAAGGAAACGCCTCTACAGGGCTCAGAGACCTCCTGGCTTACATGGGGAGCACGAGGCATGCAGGGTGGGGAAATGAGTGCAGCTGCCCACTGCTTCTTAAAGAACGACTTGCTTTTCTCGAGTACCTGATGAATATTGCAGGGATTTTAATAATTTGGTAAGTTTAACAAGCAGATATTTTCCTGATGAGCAGAGCAATTATTTTACGTAAATCTGCGGTGTCATAAAAATACCACATATGTCTCACAGCCTGCCACAAAGGCGGCTCTTCCCTAATTCCATGCCTTTCTGACAAACCCAATGAAATCAGCACAGATGCAAACGTGTTTATACAACATTAAGGGCTCACGTTAAGCTGAAAGCAAGCAGGAAATTTGACTTTCAGATTGACAAATGAAGAGGGTAGGTTCCTGTGTCAGCAACAAAGAATATGTTTGTTACTTCACCACTGAGAAATTGTTTGTAAATCCACACGAAATCCTGCTAGGAGAGACCCTGTGATCCTCCTCACTTAAAGAATGGTCAGAGTTAAGGTCAGAGCACTCTCAATCTGAATTTCAGATCTCGACTTTTGTTGGCTTTACTTTCGCCTTCTGCATTAAATATGAATGATATTCACCAAAACATTTGGAACATTAATTACAGGGAAATACACATTATTTTATCGCTTGCCTCAGAAAGCATAGCTTCAGTCATTGTTCACCCACGCAAAGACAATCATGAGCTCCAAGCAAAGTGCTAAAATATAAAAGGCCACATTCATTCACGTATTGGTCCAAGCTGCAGCACTATAAAGTACATCAAAAGGTGTTAATGGTTTCAATATTTATCTGCTGCAGGGAAGCACTCTAAAAAGAAGACAGAAAAAAAATTCTGCTAATGGCTGTGTCTCTCCATTAAAATGAAAAGCTTAATGCATCTTATAATCAGAGGACAATTTGCAAATCATTAAGAGAAATGTAAAATTCCATTAAAATACAAATCAAGAGTCCCTCACTGGACTAATAATCTTTTTGATATTATTTTGCATTTCACTATTTCTGTTCCCAATATCCAGGCACCACAAATGATCAGTTCTTGAACACGCTATTTACCACAGCCTACTTCTTTAACGAGAGACTGAGAGAAGTATAATCTGCTATTCAGAGCAGGTACTAATGAAGAATTCCATATATTCTGAAATTTAATTAAAACCCCAAAGATTTCAAATTAGATGCAATTTGAAATGCCTGGGGCAGAAATACATGCACTTGCGTGGCAAGGGTATCACGCTGAAAGTTGATACCGTAATTGGTCTTGATGTATTTTTGTGTTGCCAGGCTGAAGCGCAGAACTCATAACCATATAAAAATTCTCTGTAGATTACCTGCTCATTGAAAATGCCATCACTCAGGTAGTTCTCTACTAAATTACCATGCTACTAAAATGCACAAAGTGATTCGAAGAGAAGAGTGGCACAGCTGGTCGACGCTGCCAATGAGTTATGCATGCGTCGACGCTGCCTTTTTTCTTAGTAAAATATGCTCAGTTGAATATTAAAATATAATTGGCATTCAACCTAAGTAGCTTAAACCATTTTGTTATCTTCTTTTAAACCGATTTGGCTCCTCCACAGTTATTTTCAAGGATGCGATTCACAAACTAATGACACCATCACATTCAGCTAGATTTGTACTATTTTACATTTGTCATAAATAGGAACAATTTCTACAGCCTTCTAGGGATGTCCTTTAATACTGGCTCCTCTCGAACATCAAAGACTCAATTCATGGGGAAAAAAAAGAAGAAAAAAAAAAAGAGTATGCCATTTATGTTGGTTCTTGCATATTTTATTCTGAGAAGAGTGTGGGATGCAAATTTCTAGTGAAAAGTGCATTTCTGCAGTTGAAGAAGTCTCTTTTCCCTAGGATATATTGGTCAGCTCTCAGATTCACAGGCTCCAAAAGAAGATACAGCAAAAGATCGTGGAACTGGGTCAGAAAGTGCCACTCTTAGGTCAAGCAGGAAATAGCCACAGTAGAAAATGGTTTCCTCTCAAACAAACCCATCTATGTGCCCTAACATAGAGGGTGCTATAAACACCACTATCTTTTTGCTTTCTAAAAAATGTTAAGAATAGCTTTTAGAAAACAAGGTGGTTGTGACAGCAGCTGTCACATTAAACACCTTACCACTGACATGGTAAACTGGCTGAGCACATATTGATGTTATTTCCCACTGATATGTAAAACTTGGCTGAAAGCTCATCAGGCAAGAAAGGGGGGGGATATTTTAACAAAACTATTTTCTTTTCTCTTGTGCATGTACTTTATTAAATAGGGTACAGAGGTTACATGGGCCCACAGGTATGTCAACAACTCCAAGGAAGAAGGAATTAAACAAAACTTACTCTTTGTTGGGCTGCAGTGTGAGCAGGATGCTGAGGCCTACAAGTGCAGGTAAAGGCAGTGATGACACGACTCCAGGTGGAAGTCCTTTCTCACATTACTGTTTTTCTCCTCCTTCAACTCCCCACCTTTTTATCTACACCTCATACACAAGCAGTCATGGCAAAAGTTGGTCGTATAGTCAAAATATTCTTCAATATGTGCGCCTTGTATTTGATGGGGGGAGGAAATACGTGACTTTGAACACGCTGCCTTTACAAAGAAGCATCCCATGCACGTGGCTTTCACCAGGGGCAGACTGCAGGGAAGACCTACGGATCTCAGCACAACTGTGTGCACTGTTATCCTAAGAATAACTTTTTCTGTCTTGTGCATGTGGGAAATGCCACAAGTTTGCAGTTTTGATCACAAAGAGGCTCCCATTCAGTTCTAAAAGAAAAACAGCATTTTGGATGAGTTATACCATTACATTGGCTTGCCCGTAGCAAAAATGGTTTATAAAATACCCTCCTACAAAACTTTATGCATGAATTGAAAACAAAAGTGGAAAAAAAAAAACAACCCACCACAAAGACATACTGTCTCTCCTACTCTCTCCTCTATTACCGCACAGCAAATCAACATACATCCAGTAACTGGGAAGAAGAGTGAATCTGATAACTCAATTGTTTGATAAGAGGCAGAGGTAATTATTTGCCCCATATTCTTCAGCTGCCCATCAGCCCTGCAAGCTCCAGCCCAGCCTGAGCATTTTCAGATGCTGCATATGGATTTACGTCAATTGGATGATGTCAGAAAAGTCATTTAAAAGTAAGTGCAATTTAGTTTAAAAGGGCAAATGAAGTTACAAGACGTACACAGGGTTGAGGAAAATTAAAATTACGTAAAGCCCTGTAGAGCCTTCTGTCTCTATAGATGCATCTCATATCCACAGGCCATCATGTTAAAAATTACAAGTTAATAAAGACAGCAAAACTGTGAAAATTTCATTCACTTCAGTATTTACTGTATTGCTAACGCTGGGCAAATGTAATTCTAGGAGTCAGAAGAAAACTCTGAAGTTGAAGATGAACTTAAAATGCCTATGCTTACTTCTACTATGGATCTAAGTTACTTTCAGCTTAATAAAAATCCATCACAGGTTAAATGCATCCTTTCCACTTCTCACCTGTTCTCACCCTTAATTCCCATTGCCTCATGTTCTCCTCAAGGCTGCAAATCACCAAAACATGACATTACATATTTTTTTCCATTACACAAAATGCTCACAGCCACCACGCAGTGACCTCAGGATGGACATTGGATATCTGTCAGACTGCCCTGGTGTCTGACATCCCTGAGCATCTTCCTCCTGCTCTCCTGATCAGTTTTTTTTTGTTTTTTGTTTTGCTATGGTTTCTCCTTTTTGAGCCTTGGAAGCCTCAGCCCTAAATCCTCTACTTCTGAGGTTCTTAAAAAGGAGTTTTCTCACTTTCATGACTTAAAGAACAACTTTTTAACCAGCCGTTTCTTTTCTTGTTGTATTGGAGTGCTGAACTGCTACCCCCTTGCCCACAAACTGGCACCCAATGTTTGAAATCTTTTAGAATCACAGAATTGCTCTGGTTGGAAAAGACCTTAAAGATTACTGAGTTCAATGAGGTCAATGATTGCTACAATTATTGGTTTCAACACAAAGCAAGGGAAGAGAGACCTGTATTGGTCTTAATACTGTAAATGTTCTTTCTTATTTTAGTAATTTTTACATACTGAAAAACTACTTGGCTAAACTGCATGAGAGAGAGAAATTTACTCTTAGGATACACTGCACACAGTAATAGGATATACTGCACACAGTATTTAAGGTAAGCAATGCAGCTTTAAAAAAATACTTTTTAATGTAAGCACTCAGGACATGTTGGATCTGATGTCTCAGAAGTCAGTCAAAGCAACAGACCCACTGTCATCAGAAAACTTGCTTCTCATTTGAGCATTTCAACCACAGAAAGGAAGAAAACACATGGGTCTTGGCTAAGTTACAGACAAAAATCAGAATACTTGCTTTTTTATCTTAATTTTTTATCTTAATCTGGTGCGTTTTTTTCCCCCAATAGTTCACGATGTGCAAAAGCAGAGAAACAAAGAAGTGGCAGCAAGGTGAAGGAGCAGTGAGATGCTGTCGATGGGAGGGTTTTCCGTCTGGGTTCTTTCCGAAGGGAGAGATCCCCCCCCAAGCACAGAAGAGCAGCCATGGCAGCGTGATTCTGTGCTATCAGCTGGAGGACAAAGTCCCATCCCACAGAGGTGCCCCAAAGCTCGGACAGCACGCCGTTCCTACAGCTGGGAAGCAGCATTTCACAGTGTGCTTTGCCGCCCTTAGCGGTGCCTGCGCCAGCCTCGCTGTCTGCAGTGCTGTGGTTCTTCTCTCTGAGCGAGGAGGCTCCCAGGAAATCACAGGGTAATTATTGATTACAGGCCTGGGCACGGCGCGAAGTCATCTTGAAGGGGGAATGGAGGCACCGCCGCTGTCTTTGAAGACTCTGCTCCCATTATGTATGAGGTGTTTCATCAATATCCCTTCTTGGATGAATAACATGCATTATACACGGGAAATTTCAGCTGCTAAGCTGGCTTGCAAAACTCACCTCCCTGGCCTCCATCCTCAAATTGCTCCTGCTCTGGCTTTCTGCACTGCTTTTTCTGCCCTCAGTTGCAGGCAGAGGGCCAAAGTCCTCCTCCCTTGCATGGACATGGAAACATGCAGCTTATGTGAAAGCAGGTGCACAAGCCGGACAGCTGGAAAATGCCTCTACCTCATACCTGCAACACAGGGACAGAACCACAGCTCTGCAAAGCAAAAGGAGCTCGGCCAGCAGTGAGGGCAGCTGGGCACGGCGTGGCATGCAAAGAGCAGAGCCCCAGGGCTGCTGCTTGTCACAGGGCAAAGGAAAACTCTTGTGTGTGTCCAATTTCCTCTGCTCTTGTTGCTCTAATAAGCCATCTGGTCTGCAAACACGGCGCTGCTCCCTGCTGCAGTACCCAGTGCTGCGATGCTCGCCGTGGTCTCGAGCAGCAGGTTTGCAAGGCACAAATAAGGAAAAGCCAGGAAATTCATGATTGGCCAATTTAGCATTTCCTTTACCATTTCACGAACTCACAAATCAAACAACTCATGCGTAGGCTTCAAAACAGTAACAAGGTCTATTGTTCTTTATCATACACAGCGGGGACTAATGACCATGGTACATTAAGAACAATTAATCACTCTCCATGATAAACATGCAGAGATTTGCCCGAGGTGTAACACCTTGAAGTCACTACGCAGAGAAGTGGGAAATACTTCCTTTTTCCTAGGTTGCTGAAATCTGACATTGAGCACCAGACCAACCGTTGGAAATTCCAGTTTTCAATTAGATTTAAAAAAAAAGCAAACAAACAAACAAAAACAACAAAAAAGCACACTGCCAACGGGAAAAGAACCAGCTGCATTTGCTGGGAGCAGCCAGCTGGTACACCAGCAGCTTCTGCACGTGTGGAGGAGGCAGCCCTCAGTTCCCAGGCTGTGCTGCAGCACTGGCGCTTCAGAGTCAAACTTAGCACTGATGGGTTACAAGGAGGAATGGTTCACTCTGTGTTTGGAGTGCTCTTACATGCCTTTCCCCTTTTTAAAGAGTTGAAGGCGATTTGGAAAAGCGAGGACACGAGATGAGCATCTGGAGCCATGTCAGAATTCAGGCTGCTGGGGCAGCAGTAACGCACATGTGCATGATAGCTGAATTATGGCAGCATGACGATCACACTGCTCTATGTCTGCAGCACAGTGACCACGGGAAGGGGCTCATAGGAAGAAAAGTACACAGTGGGATCATTGCTTTGGCCAACAACCACCTGCAGGAGTGGCCCTGGGCTTCCTGAATTCACCAATCTCTCTCTGCATCCACTAAGTTAATTGTTAACGTATTTGTCTACACAAGGAACTGTGCCTTAATACTCAGCACAAAAGTAACTGCAGGAAAGTGATCGCTCATTGCGAAGTGCTTCATCCTGAAAGCACTTCATATTTCTAAGAGTCCTCTTGTAAACATGCTCAGTTGTAAGAAAAGCAAAACTCCCACTGTCCTCAGATGACATTGCCACAGAAAAAACAATAACGTCTGACTAGAGCGCCGACTAAGAAGAAAGAAAATAGCCAAGCATCAGTCCTTATCACAAAGGCACTGCTGATGGAACTCGTGTCACCCAGGGTCGCAGCACGGCACTGCAGGAGGCTGCAGCCACAGGTTGTGATGGCTGGTATGAGAGCTGTGGACAGAGATGCATGAGGAGAGAAGCCTTCGTGGTGGCGGGTCCTCATGCTCACACTAATGTTTATTCTGCATTTTTAAGTGCCTGGAGAAATGAATAGGCACTTTCAAATGTAAATGTGAAAAAGTAAATAAATACCAAATCCTTAACTTAGCACTACTGCAACTCTCACTTGCAGACAAATTGAAATGTGCAATTTAAACCATGATGATGCAGCTTTTACCCCATGTTTCTTCTAACTACCTTTAAAAACAGCTGCTACAATTTTTGACATGTATTGCCATATTCCTTCCTGTATCATTTTCATCTAATATATGAGAGTAAGAAAAAGCAAGAAGGAACACCCAAACATTATAAATGCTCACAGGGGACAGTGCAATACTCAAAACATCAAAGGCACTCACAGCCCATACATTATAATTTGAGTCCAAAAGATGTTGCATTGAGTGATTTTCTTAATGTGAAATAATCTTACAGAAGTTCACCATTAAAATAAAGGTACTCTGCAGATTTCATACAATTTATGACTCGCACCCTTAGAAAACAAGTCTGATGGTCTGCATAACAACAGAACAATTGCATTTCGGTTTTGCTCTGCTCCTTGCAGCTGCCATCAGATATTTAAGAATGAGAAAGTGCAGCAGCAAGAAGCAACCTATTATTTATAAGAATTTGAATAAAACCAGCAATTAGCAGCAGACACAGCTGAGTTTTGCAAATCTGTGCCTGTAAGAACAGCTGCTCCTTTCCACACGTAAAATTGGCAATCTTTTTACTGACATATTTCCACTACAGTTTCAAGTACAAACCTATGCACCCATTTGTACAAAGTGATTTTACACAGAACCACACAAGAGAAGAGCACGTACAGCTTGGGGTTCATGTAAAAAACAGCTATCTTACTTTTGGTAGCACAGGAGATATGAGTCCCTTTTTGGTGTTGTGTTACTATGAAATCAGTTCAATTAAAGAATAGATGTTAGAAAATGAGCATTGAAATCACTGGGAAATGATCCCATTCATGGATCAACAAGCAGCCATTGCAAAAAGCAGACTTCTGTTTTTACCGTTTTTGCTTTTTTTCCACTTGTGTTTTGATGCTTTTAATCCTGTAGCCTATCTTCTTTCAGGTGACTGACTTGTTACGAGGCTTTCCGGAAAACACACCAGTGAATGGGAAATGGTAAGGAGGACTTTTTTTCAGCTCATGTTTCCCTCTAAACACAGCATCCTAACTACTTTGCAACAGCACCTGTTTGTTGTCTGGGCATGTCTGAATTGGATAACACAGGTGCACAGAGCTGTGGGTGTCCCATCCCAGGAGGTGCCCATGCCCATGGATACATTGCTGGAGGCAGCCAGCCCCCATCTGTGGGGGGCTGTGGGCTGCGTGTGTGCTCCCGATCCAACCCTCTGTGATTCTACAGCTACCAGGAACTGGGCACTGACCTCGCTGCAGCTTGGGGTGGTGGAAGGGTGGCAGGGGCAGCTGCTGTGTCCTGCTGGGCTCACAGAAGTAGGCGCTCAGCCAGGCTGCGCACTGCTGCAGCGGCTCCGGCATGGAGGTCGCAGCGCCACACAGCTCACAGCGCATCGGAGCCTCCGTCCTGCGGGCACAGAGATGTCAGGCTGTCAATGACAAAAGCAAGCATTCGTACTCTTTATGATCTCAAAAACATTCAGTTCCCAGGCACAGACTCCAAAGCTTTCTTTTCCTCTGATGAAAGCAAGGAGAGTCGTAAGAGCAGTAACACGACTTCATCTACGTCATCTCTTGATGTGCCATGGTGACGTGAGGTGGTTCAGACTTGTCAGAAGAAAATAAAGGATAGGTGGGAAGACCACTCTAAGTGGGAAACCTCAGGGAGCTATGGAAGGAAACCACCCCGGCCTGATGGAGGACACATCCTGGGTCTCTGTGGGGATGGAGAGAGGATCCTCCAGGCACCCACAGGCACCCACAGGCACAGCACAGCCCCCAGAACCCTCCCGGGGAACGAAGAGGAGGAAGCAGCTTTCTGCAGAGCCAGCGCTTTCCCCTTCCGCCATTCCTTCCAGCAACGTTGGCAGGTTTCTGCTTTCCTCCTCTTATTGAATTGGAAGGAAGCAATTGAGAACTCATTTGATTTTCAATGGCAGCTCATGCTTTCAGGATGCTGAAGAGCAAAGCAAACGAACAGAAAGCACCCGCAAATGAAAACGTCCTTTTTCTCTAGCTGCTTTTTTCTTCTTTCTCCTACAGAAGTGCAATGCCTGTATGAGAGCACTGAGAACATGAACACCAGCAAATATTCAGCCCTGCTCCTTGAGCTGTAACCTCTGGGTTAGGCACAGCAGTGATGAGGAGGAGATCACGGTGCTCTCCTGTTGCTCCATGAGACCACTCAGAACCACAGAGACTGCTTTCAGCACATCTGTAACCAAACAGCCCAGTAGCATGAAACCACCTGGAGAGGAATACGGAGACAACACCAAGAGCAGCTGCCAGACCAGCAAGCCCTGCCAGCAACCTCGTACCTGAATCTGACAAACCTCAGCTACATGATCCCAATGCATCCTGATACTGCAGCTTTTCGTTTCCCCCAGCTGGAAATGCATTCGGAGCCCAGAACAAGTTCTCAGCTGTGTGCTGGTGAAACACAACACAACAGTCTGCTGCAATAGGTTGGATGTGTTACAAAGGGGTAGAAAGAAGAGAAAACTGTAGAAATACCAGAATACATGAGGGACAGTAGAAGAAAAAAGCACAGCAATTCTGACATGGAGTGGTAGGGAGAAAGTAAGATCGGTTCATTGCTATGCTTGAGATGTGCTGCAATGGAGAGGAAATATTTTGTCAGTTACCTCCTAGCAGAAAGCCTGAGAAAATGAGCTGCATCATGTACCAGTAATGGTATAAAAGACACCAGGCCCACTTTTGCCACGAGGCACCTTTACAAAAAGACCCAACGCCTTCAAATGCTTGATCCACAAATGCTGATGGAGCCAAACACACCAGGACAGCTGTGTGATCAGGCAGCCACCCGGCCCTGCCTCCGGATAGGACAAATGATGTGCAGGATAGGACAAATGATGTGCAGGCAGGAGCTGTCCCGGGGTTACTCTCAGAAGCAGAGCTCTCACTGGTGTGTGATCAAACGGCCCTGCAATTTCCCCCAGCCCCAATTCATTTTCTGATTAATTGTTAACCACTGAAGGCCACATAATTACTGATTAGAAAGTGGCAGAGAAGAAGGGGGACGGAGAACAGGACAATTAAAATTCTCCAGCAGCAGAAGAATATGATGAGTTGATGGCTTGGAGTGGAAGAAAAAGGGAAAAGAAGAATCAGCCTTGGATCCAGCTTGCTAGAAATTAAGTGCAGTCCTCTACCTCTTTCCATTTATTTACCAACCTACTCAGAGCTTGTGATTTTTTTTTGGAGGAGGAGAAAGAGGGGAAAGGGAGAAACCATTATCAATTTGCTTTATGAAACCAATCTCTATTTTATGTTCCTTTGCTATTCTATTTAATAATCTTTTTGCTAAAAGAAAAAAGTAAAAAAAAAAAAAAGTGTGAGAATGACAGAATCATAGAATGGCCTGGGTTGAAAAGGACCACAATAATCATCTAGCTTCAACCCCCCTGCTATGTGCAGGGGCACCAACCATCAGACCAGGCTGCCCAGAGCCACATCCAGCCTGGAGAATTGGTGCAGAAACACTTCCAGATGAATATGAGTATGACACAGGCCTCAAGCCAAGCTCCCAGCACCAAGGATCATCAGTGATTCTGCTCATGCACAACACTCCGCAGAATAGGGCTCAGTTTTACTGTGGATTGTTAGAGCTATGACAATATCATAACTACAGAATATAATAATGCCTTTGAAATCTCCAAGAGAAGTTGGGAGACTTTTCTGCTCCATTTATCCAGAAGAGCATAGAAAGCACTCAGAACTACAGTAACCTTATGGTTTTCACATCATCTTGCTTCACATACTCGGGAGCCTGGAAATGATTTGGGCTATAATACTGCTATAAAACCAAAGGAATACATCCCCTCATGGCTCGGCATCAGCAGCCCATGAGCTGTGCCCGATGTGCCTGCCACACTGCAGCCTGCAGGGCTTGCCCATCAGGCAAGCTCCAAGCAGGAGCCACCAGCCCCCAGGGTGCTCCCATCGCTGCCAGACCCCCCTGGGTCATTGCCTTGGGGCCATTCTCCCATCACTTTGCCATTTCCACATCTCTGATCTCCATTTACTGCCACAGTCATGAAAACCAAAGCTCTTGTCAGACCCCATCTGGAGTACTGCATCAAGGCCTGGGGCCCCCAGCACAGGAAGGATGTGAAGCTCTTGGAGCAGGTCCAGAGGACAGCCACTAAGATGATCAGAGGGCTGGAGCACCTCTCCTATGAAGAAAGGCTGAGAGATCCGGGATTGTTTAGCTTGGAGAACAGAAGGGTGCAGGGAGACCTCATTGTGGACTTCCAACACTTGCAGGGAGCATATAAATAGGAGGGGCAATGACTGTTTACAAGGGTGGATAGTGACAGGACAAGGGGGAATGGTTTTAAACTGAGACAGGGGAGGTTGGGTATTAGGAGGAAGTTTTTCAGCCAGAGGGTGGTGAGGCAGTGGAACAGGTTGCCCAAGGAGGCTGTGGATGCCCCATCCCTGCAGGCATTCAAGGCCAGGCTGGATGTGGCTCTGGGCAGCCTGGGCTGCTGGTTGGTGACCTGCACACAGCAGGGGGTTGGAAACTAGATGGTCACTGTGGTCCTTTTCAACCCAGGCCATTCTATGGTTCTATGATTCTCTGCAAGAAGAGTTGATGCTTTCTAAGAATGCATTAGCTGCCTTTCCTGTAGGATACAAAGTCAATTCACCAACATATGTGCTGAGAGGTTCACACTGGCAGAAGTGTAAAAAACCTTCATCTTAATTTTGCTTGGTTAGAAATGCTAACAACCATTCCTGGGAATTGGACAGCATTAATGAAGAAAAAGACAGAAAATCACTAATGCAAAGGCATCTCCTACTGGCCCTCCTCCCTTCCTGCTCCTTCCCTCCATCCTCCTCCTGCAGTTCCATGGCAGTACTCCTTCTGCAAACTACCTTGTCATTAAAAATTCAACTTAAAACACCAGCTGCCTCTAAAAGCCTTTTCTGAGGCTTCAAAGTCACACTTTGGTCCGACTAAACCACATGCGCGTTTCAAAAAGCAAGGCTAAAAATGGTCTCAAAACATTCATGAGAAGAAAAGGAGAGTAGATTAGGTTATAGGAAACCGTTCCCCCTCTGTTCAGCACTCAGCTTTCTTCTCAATGCCCCATTCTACACATTAATCATTACTGGCTGGTGATGGGCACTACCTGGAGTCGCACAGTGTCCCCATTCCTTCTGTATTCACCTGGTCACTGAGTAATTAATGCTTTTTTAAAGTTGGTTGTTTCCATGCAGCTGAGATCTGCCCTATCCCAGCCATTCTCTTCCATGGCTTATGAGTTTGCATGTGACGAAATAAAGGAAAACACAGCTTTAACAAATGGGGAGAAACTCAGCAACGTCATCTGTTTCACTTTAGCAGACTTCTTCCAAACCATTGGCCAAGACTTGCAAGTTTCTAACATGCTTCCAAACTGATCACGTAAGCAGCAAATTGGCTTCAGTATCATTCTCAATAGCTTATCTGTCAGGAAAACCAGAGCAACACTGCGTCTCATGGTGACGAGCCTCAGTGGGCAGCCATCTCCTACACTGCTGGGATTCTAATTATTCCTTTTATTTCTGAGCACCTTTTTGTCTTTGTCAGCTCTTAGTAACACGTAACTGAAACATTACAAGATGTACTTCAAGCTGGCAGTTTCCTGAAGGGAAAGCTAGGAAAATGCTATGACAGTGTTGTATCAGCACCTGCTACATATGCATATATTTATTTGTGTATCTATGTAAATAGAAATTATGTACACATCCGATATAATGGCTGGGTTGAACACAGCAGACGATGCGAGCTCTGTAGGCTCCTCCACCTGAATGCTTTATCCATCGATGCCCACCTCACCCTCTAGTGGTTTGCCTAAGAAGTCTATGAAGTGCTACAGATGCTGAGCTAATGAAGATCCCCCTTTATTTCAATTCATTTTAAATACAAAATAAAAAAGCTCCCCAACTAACACAGAAATTGCAGCTCCCTGTGCAGACAGACTGCACTCAGCAAAGGGCCACTGGCACAAACCCGCAGGCTTGGGATAATTGCATTATTATATTACTATAACTACAACACTTCCACTTAGATAACAGCAGGGATAAGGACCTAAAATAAACAGAAAATAAGAAATGGAAAAAAGGCACGGAGTGCCTGGTTTTACCCAATCTCTTATAACAGAAATCCGGGTACAGTTAAATCTACATGTATTAGTCCTAATTAAGAGAGTTTTGGCTCTAGAATTTTGTGAGCACACATATAAGGCAGCACAACATTCAGCATCCCCAGTCTGAAGAGGAGCTGCAAGTTGAGGTAAATAGGAAGGATTACTGTCAGTGGGACCTGTTATTCTTACACTGCACTGGTCACAGGATTTCTTAGAGGCTTTTGCATTACAAAGGTCCAAAAATTACTACGATATACCCAATAAAGAAAAAGACTCTGCTAGGTATGCATTGATAAAAAGAGGGGACAAAGGGAAGAAATAAAAATGCAAAAAAACCCCCAAAAACAGCACAAAAACCAACCAAGCCCAGCAACCCACATCTGTACCTTGAATGGCAATGTCACCAAATTCTTTTTTCTTTCCTCAAAATTCCCGCAAAACAATTACAACAAAAGAAATGAGATTACAGAAACCTTCCCCAAGCATTAAGACCATGAGAGACCCTGGGGTCTGCTGGACCAACCTATTTGGGGCCAGAGGGACCAGACCTCGGCTGCTGCCCCAGCAGTCATTGAGGCCCAAAGCAGGCTGGCACCTCCTGAGCATGCACCTCATAGAGCTGACCTCAGAGCAGAGAAGGAATTCTCTGCTATAATTCCATGAATCCATTAATCTGTCCAGGGCTGAAGAGGAAAACATTTTTGGAAATAAACTGCCCAATTACAGCAGGATTCCTGTCATCACCTTGGGGAAGAGTTCTGGATGGAAATGTAAGATCACAAGAGAAACAAAACAACACCAGGAGCATCCCACAGGACCAAGCGAGTCTCCAAAGGATTCAAGACCAGTGAGAAAAAGGGCTCCTTTGGTCATTAGGAAACTCCCAGGGCATTTTTCCTATGCTGCAGCCACCAGATTGCCCAAGCCCATGCCCATGATCCTGTGCCCTGCTCCCCTGTGCTTCTTATTTGGACACACTGCTCTTGGCCAGGCTGCAGCCTCAGCCAGAGCCACCCCCAGCTCCTGGCACTGCAGGTTTACCTCTGCCCTCAGCTCCACCATTTGGAGCAGCCATGGACAGCCATCCCCTGCAGCTTGGACAAAGTCCCGAGTCACTGCAGAACCCCTAGGATCTGAGCAGTAACTCTTATATCAGCAAACACATAGGAGAGGCACATATAATTTAAAAGTTTAGGTACTTCACAGCTTTTTCAATAGCATTTCCTTACTTTATTTAGCAAATGATTGAAGCCGACTACACGCTGGCCTTATGAAGCCAACAGGAATCAGACCCACACAAAAAACTGCCATGCCTGAAAAGCAAAGGCTGCCTCACTGCGCTCCTCAGACCTACAGATCTCTGCAGAAACATTCTGACAGTTGTCTTCCCAGATGTTTTTTCCAAAGAGGACCTGATGTATTACTTTCCAAATGCAAGAATTAGTAATAATTAGAACAGAAACATTAAAAAGATGCTCAGTCACGCAGTGCTGTTCTTTACGTAATATACACACATTCTACTGGCATTTTCAATAAAGCCTTCATCATGGAAACAAATAAAAATGTATTTTATCAACATCCAAACGTCATTTAAATAGACTCCCTTTGATAGATGAAGACTAAAGCCACCCCAAAACTGTGGATGGATTATCTGGTCTCTAATGATTCCAAAACAATTACAGGATGCAGAGCAATCTCGTTAAATTTTATTCAAAAGCTTACTACACTCGTGTTTTCTCTTATTTTTCTATCAATGAAACCCATGAGGTTTAAGAACAATTCATTATGTATGAGACCCAACTTACAGTGCTTGACTGTTGATTAATAGGAAAGTTTGCTGTATGTACATTTGCAACATTAGATGCATACAATATGCTAACTTATTCTTTCACTGAAGCTAATTATTTACAAAAATGACTACTTGAGACTACAATTTATTAAATGCATGCATCCAGTCTCAATTTGGCCCCAAAAGACAGCCTGGAATGAAGATCTTTTACTTGATGTGACAACTTCTAGAAACAGTGTTATTAATATTGTAAATGTGGCAAATAAAGAGTTCAAATAGCCATATGTTTGCGTTGCATTTTTTCCCCACAACTGAATGAGCGAACAAAGCAGCCTTTTAAAGCTTGAAATTCACGGGGAAGCACATCCTTACACGGTTTAATTTAGCTTCTTATCACTGGAGTGTCTGTATGACAGTAGGCACAAATTAGAAAAAAAGAAAAGAGAGCTGCAAGGAGCAGAAAACGCACCGCAGCTCTTGTCAAAACGCCCCAACCATGAGCCTCTTTATGAGACCTACTGAGAAGAAATTGGAGCATTTATGGAAGGGTGTAAGAACTCTGAATTTATTAAGACTTACTCTTTTCCATACAACCTTTGCAATGTTTTCTCCACTCCACTTTTTAATGTATCATTAAGGAACAAAATTCTGATGGATACCTTCTATCCCGACGAAGCAGCACCTGCACAAATCTCAAACATACAGATGTAGCTCTTGAGTAAAACACACAGATGCTCAGATGGACAAATCTCGTGCAATTAATGATGCTACGTGTAGGAACCACATGGAGGTTGCCAATGAAGGCAGTGTCTATGGCCAGCCGTGATGCTTGGGAAGATCCTGCCTGCTTATCCCGTGCTCTGAGCGCATACCAGCAAACACTTTAAAGAAGGCAGTGGGACTCCTGTCTTCACATGCCAAGATAAGGAAAATCAATGTCAATGCCCCAAAGACTCAAGTGATAGCACTGAAGGTCATTAAATGCTACTCACTGCCCTGTACTATTAAAGTTTTGATTGGAATCCTGTATAGACAGACACAGATTTCAAACAAGATCTTGCCCTGGGACACAGAACTGTAAGACTGTGGAGGAAACAAAACAATCAGCGAGAGGTGGACTTCTCCGGGAGCACAAGGAGCAGGTTCAAGGAAGACAACACTGTGTGGTCTTGGCTTATTTTTTCCTGAACATATTTATTGTGTTTCCAGAGAAGCAAACCTCATTACGGACAAAGATCTCTGTTAAAACAACGGCAAAGCGCAAAGACACTAAAATCCTATGGTTCTTCATCCAGCAGGATGGTGCAGTCCATCACCCCCCCAGTGGGTCGCCCACTCAAGTACTGCTTTCTTCTTTCTCCCAGGCAAATAATTTCCAGACTAATTCCTGTTATCTCCGGATTTCATTCGGTGTCTTTCTATTCCACAGTAGCAGAAGTCCTGGTGACAGGTCAGGAAAACCACAGTGCTTAGCAGTGCTGTGAAGCTGCACAGCCTTTGTGCCCAGCCCCAGTCCAGATCTCCTTCCCCAAAGAGTCCCGCTTCCCTCAGAGGGAATGGTTTTCTTCCAAATGTGATGCAGAATGGATGGCTGGAAAACCAGAACTCTGGGAACAACACAAGAGCAAATCAAACTGGTGGCATAATACATTCAGCACTGTCCCAGGGTGGCCAGAAAAACAGCAACTGCAGGGAAAAACACTGCTCTGCTCCTCCTTTCTGGAGACTGAGCATCAGCAAAGGACAAAACTATTAACAAATGAACAGCCTCTAATGGCCCAGCAGCTTGGCCATACCTGCAGAACAAAAAGACTCCTATCAGAGTAGTTCTTCATTCATACTTCTGTTTCAAACCAATGGGGTTGGTGCAAAACAATCAGAGAGATTTGTCTGAAAAAG
>NW_024884722.1:1291242-1298742 GCF_019232065.1 Centrocercus urophasianus
TTCATGTGCTTTAAAGGTGGTTGAAGCTGAGCGACAGAGAGAGCAGAACTTATGAAAGATGCACCATCAAACAGTTAACTACAAACTGATAAGCACTTAACCCTCTGTGGTGTTTTCCTTTCAACAGCTTAACCTTGTCTTTCATCCTTTCTTTCACAGGGCAAAGAAAAGAGGGATATCATTAGAAGGCTGGTTCTTCTATCATCCCTTCTGAAACTTTATTTCTACTCTTTCTAAGAGTTATCTTCTTGACAATAATGAATGAGGACGATAAGAGTAAGCCATGGTAGTTAGAATACTTTCAGTATTCATGAACTGTCAAAGTAACTTTATGACCTAGCAGCCAGCTGCTATAATTCCAATAATGACCTACAGATGCCAAAATAATCTAAATTTATCACTATTTTTCTTATGGTCAGCTCAGGCCTCGCTGAGGAGAAGAGCTGCTCTTGCCTGTGGTGATCCAAGATCTGGAAATTCACTGCATGAGAACTGCTATTAGACTGACAGTGATGCTGACAGCAGCCCAATCCCCCACATCCTCAGCAAAACACTGACTCACCAGCACAATGCGCTCAGGAACAGCTGTAGCTGCAGGAAAATGCTTCTGCTGATTTTCTAGACCTGCCAAGTGACACTTCACAGAGCTACAGAGGGAAAACAGTCATTCTAACAGCCTTACTCAAGCAGGAATTTGATAGGAATAAAAGTTTCTTAGGGTAGGGTACCCAGCAAGCATACAATGCAGGGGCTGGATAGGTTTTTGCTCTTCCCAGGGGAGTCAGGACCTCAACCTGAGACCTCACAGTCTGCCCAGAGTGCTCTGCACCCAACGACCGTGTGTCTGAAGGCTCCTGAACCATGATTTCACTCCGAAGCACACGATGACTCCGTACACCAGAGATGGGTTTAGGAGCTGAGGGGAATGGAGACAGGTATGAGAAAGACCT
This sequence comes from Centrocercus urophasianus, assembly GCF_019232065.1. Lineage (NCBI taxonomy): Eukaryota > Metazoa > Chordata > Aves > Galliformes > Phasianidae > Centrocercus > Centrocercus urophasianus. Next base: position 1,292,193 of record NW_024884722.1, read on the forward strand.
CGTAGAGCAGAGCTACGTGGAGCAGACTCTGCTGGCACACCTGGGCAGAAGGATCTCAGCTGGGCTTCAAAGCTGCCAGGATGGAACCGGCACAGATGGTTTGGGCAACTGCTTCCAATGCTCAATGGTAAATTAAATACTACTGTGAGTGAAATACTTGTCCTCCAACTGTTGGATGAGGTACGTAAATGGAGCTTAGCAGGAGGCCTGGATTTGATCTGCTCCTGCTTGAGGGCCTCGTTGGGCTTGGCCCTGTTTGGCTGCTTTGGAAACCTGCAGGATAAAACCCACCTCCGAATGCCAGCCTGGGAAAGAATGAGTGCAGTGCATTCAAAATCCAAAATTCAGGTCTCAAATCTTCAGCCTGTATTTCAAGTTTACTCCTGGCACACAAAAGTCAACCGCCTGCTTTTGCTGTAGGATATCTGAATTTCCCAATATCAAGATTAATGAATTTGAAGAGAGTTATTCTTATCTGGCCCTCATCCTATCTCTGTTGACACCACATTTTTCTTTTCAGGTCTTAGAGAACAGAAAAAACAAAACTGTTGATTCCCCATAAAAAAGCAAGAAAAAAAAAAAAAAAAAGGCTTATGCTGCAGCATAAATCAAAGTAGCTTTAGTAGAGAGGTCAAGATAGGGAGAAAAATAGAATTACTGCTGACCGTCTATTCATAACAGACACACGTGGCCCAGTACTTCAGAAGCTCCTTAAAAGTAAGAAATGAATGCTTCTCTGTAATGCATTTAACAACTCAAAGCCTTACCTTCCTCAAATATTCTTCTGTTTGAAGGCAATGTTTGCAGAGCCATAAGGAGATACATTAAACAGCTTATTTTATCATAGAATCACAGCATGGCCTGGGTTGCAAAGGAGCACAATGCTCATCCAGCTCCAACCCCCTGCTGTGTGCAGGTCACCAACCAGCAGCCCAGGCTGCCCAGAGCCACATCCAGCCTGGCCTTGAATGCCTGCAGGGATGGGGCATCCACAGCCTCCTTGGGCAACCTGTGCCAGTGCCTCACCACCCTCTGGCTGAAAAACTTCCTCCTAATATCCAACCTAAACCTCCCCTGTCTCAGTTTAAAACCATTCTCCCTTGTCCTGTCACCATCCACCCTCCTAAACACTCATTCCTCTTTCTTTCTTTCTTTTTATATGCTCCCTTCAAGTATTGGAAGGCCACAACAGGACAGCTTATTTTAATAGCTGCAACGTTTATTAAAGTAATGATCCACTAGTACATATATATTCGCATAGGACAAAAAAGAATTGTAATGCAAATTATTCTCTAAGAATTTTCCTTACATAAACAAAGCAAGCAGGCTGATTGTGAGGGGCAGTGAATGCCCTGCGACAAAAGAAACTTCCATCTGCCCATGAAAACCATGGACCAGAGCTCACAGAGCTGGAGAAGCACAAGTCAGGGCTTATTTGCACAAATTGACAATCACAAATTGCTTCAAAATAGCAATGATGACAAAGTCCAAAAAAAGTCCTTGTTGATGTCAAATGTGGATGATATATAAAGGAACTTCCCTCGTGCTCCCCAGATGACGGAGGTTTTTCCTAAGGTAAGAGCCATGAGCCTCCAGAACTTATAAGTCTATTTATGATCATTCAAAGGTTATTGGGAGTGTATTTCTTAGAAACTCCATGTTCATGTGGTCTTTTGAATGGAAAGTGTAAAAATCAGCATAACCTCTTATACAACCGCCACAATCCCATTAAAAATGCACTGGAAAAATGTACAAAGCTTAGGTTTGGGAGGCACACAATTAGTGACAACCATAAAATGACTTCTCTTTCCATGTTTCTTCCAAACAAACCCCCAGGCCGTTATCATCTGGTCCTAATGAAATGGGTTTTTGTAAGACATGGCTGGGGAAGCAAAGAACTGCGTCCCATTCCATCCCAACCTACTGAAGGGCTGATGGTGGCTCTCACCATGCCTTGCCACAACAAAGCCCAGGGCTCCTATTTCCTCAAGTTCCACTATACCAGAGGTCAGGCTGGAGTTTTAGGAACTGTGAGAAATGAAAACCAAACCGTAACATCAATACAACCGATTCACAGAGAGTTACAAACTCTTCTATGCTTGACTCTGGCTGCTTAAGATATACGGTAGATCCTTTTAGTTAATTTCATCAGGAGTTTCCCTCAAAATATTTCTAATTAAATGAATAATGCCATAAAAATGCCTGGTACAAAATGAAAAACAAATTGAAAGCTGAAATCCCCTCCTAAATCAGAAACCAAAAGAAGAAGTGACAACCCAAGCTATCGTAGCTGGCTGAGTGTGTTTCTCAAAGATTTAACACAAAATTGTAGAAGCAACTTGAAATTATCTTGCTTCAGCTTATGTGGGTCAGACCATTAACACCCCTGAAGGCAACCTGTGGTCCAACAGCCAAACGAGAGTGCAGCACTGTCTGCACGTGGCTCATTGAGGCACTCGGTGCTGCTAAATAAATCATGCGGTGGTCGGGAGCGAACCTGCAGCATGCCACACTTGCAGCTCCTTCCTCCGCCACCTCCTGGGAGTCCAGACAGGGATCCAACCCCTTCACCTGCCAATACGTGGCAAGGACTCTTCCATCTCCTGGCAAATGGGTCTGGAAAGCACGCCGGCACGCAGGGGAGCTCCGCGTGAGCATTTTCTGAAGCAAGTCCCCAAAGCGAAGGATGTGACCTCAGGTGACCACAAGACCCAAAGCACGTTCTATGATATTAGAGGCATTCACATCACAAACAAATTCAAACACAAACTGTTGGCTATGCAACAGGACATCCACAGAAAATCTGAAAAACATAACAGTCATCCTGCAAAGGAACTTCTCATGACCCTAAGCACTCTATGAGCATGGTAAGGCTTGCTCTGCAAACCTGTAAAGGAAAAGATGAAAGTACAGAGGTATTTTTACTGCTAGCAACACACATACAGGCCTATAGTCACAGTACACAAATGAAAGGTTCACACTTCTGGTCTTACCCTGCAGCAAATAAGCATACTAATTCTGCAGCAGACACAAACTCAGGTTGCAGGCTATTTAAGACAACCATTACAGCTAGCACTTTTTTTTTGTATTCACCTCAGTGTGTAATAGGTTAGCCATATCTTGCTCATATTTGCATGACAAATAAAATTTTCTGCTTCAAGTCAAGCAGTTCCCTCCTCAAGAATACAACCATTTCTCAAAACTGTTTCACCTTAAAAAAACAAACAATTTGCTTCATGTTTCTAATTAGCTGCATGAAAATTGAATAATTGATTTTTCTATCTTGTAAGTCAGACTCACGTGGTTGAAAGCAGTTACTATTTGTGCTGAAATAAAATCCTAGTTTTTTTTTCTTTCAGATTTTACTTTAAATCAATCATGCTTCATCTCAGACTCAGGTTTGCAAGAGACAACAGATTTGGCACTGCACTCACCTCCTCAGGATGTTTTGCCCTTCTTGCCATCGAACACCTGAGAAGCCACCAAGGCAGGGAGCAGCACAACCACTGTTAAAGCTCAGCGATTGCACCAACAACCACACTCACCAAGATCTGTATCAGCAAGCAAAAGCCAAAAGCAATGCAGGATGTGTACATGCTTTGCTCTGTACATTTCACCCAGAGGGTGATGAGGCACTGGCACAGGCTGCCCAAGGAGGCTGTGGATGCCCCATCCCTGCAGGCATTCAAGGCCAGGCTGGATGTGGCTCTGGGCAGCCTGGGCTGCTGGTTGGTGACCTGCACACAGCAGGGGTTGGAGCTGGATGAGCACTGTGCTCCTTTGCAACCCAGGCCATTCTAGGACTCTATGATGACAAACTCACATCCATAATACAAAACTCATTATTGTTTGCTCTGAAATGGTCTCTTTCTTCCCTTTGAGCACACAATACCTTTGTCACATGTGCAGAAATTTTGGCTATTCTCAATTGAGCATAAACTCACACTTGGTAATTGCAGCTTTGAACATGCTAATAATGAAATCTAACTCTCCTTTACATTCCAACATTTTTCTGTATTAAGTGTGAATTTTTATAGCATTTTTCCCCAACAAGACATCTTGCCTGTAAATAACACAACATTAAGTGTCATGATATAATTGATTTTCTAATGAGGCTTTCAAAAAGGATTATATTTTTGCTTGTCAGAAAATCTTTACAACAGAAATAAGTCCTTCCATATTTGTTCCTTATAAACCGAACTTTTTATTCCTACAGTGAAGTTGAGGTAGATTAAATCACGTGGACTACCATAAAACAACACATAGTATGAAATATTTCTATGGCTCTCCACATTTGCAAGTTGGACTGTGAAAGTGGATGGAAAACGATGTGTTCAGGGGACAAAATTGGGCTCTGCACAGAAAACGTAAGCATGGAAGTACTGTGCACTTTGGTATGGATGAAACTGAGGTGACTGATGTAGCATCCAAGGCATTGAGTTAGGCACAAACCCAAAATACATCCATTCCCCTACATAGCAAAGTTTGCAAATTAGATTAATTGGGGTGATGCCTGACAAGAATACAAACCATTGGTATGGCTGTTCTTTCTACTGCTTTAATGGCTAGATCACTTTGATTAGCCAAAATGATTAAGAGGCAACTTGTGTGTTCACCCCTGCAAAACGTGACTAGCTAACTCCAGTGGAACAGAACAGGAGCTTTATGCTGCTAATGGAAAATTTAACTTCTAGGTCTCATCATTGCATAAAGCAACCATCCAAGAAGTGTTATTTAAAGAAATTCTATTGGAACATCTGTGCAGCCAAACACACTCTCTGCACTCACCAAGCTTCTGCACTGTTTCTCATCACAGAGCCCGTTCTGCAAGAACTGATAACTGGAACAGTTGCTGAAAATTTCCATTTGTGCCTTTCTATTGATTCTGCCCTAGCTGCTGGCTCTACCAGAGCCAAGCTCTACCAGGAGCCTGGACAAGAGTCTTCATCAGGTCCTGACCCATCCTATGATCCTACAAGGGTTTTATTTACTAGTAATATAATACCTGTGCTTCCCACACACAAGAACTACAGCATTTCTAATGAGTAGCAGCCATCTGCTATTTAGAATCGTGGAATAGAATCATTAAAGTTGGAAAAGACCACCAAGTCCAACCATCAGCTCATCATGTATGCCCACTGAACAGCATCCCCAAGAGATGTGTAATCGTTTGTCTTATGAAAAAACAGCTCACACTTTCTGCAGGCCCAAGATTCGCCACCTACTGACAGCTGAAAAGGAGGCAGAAAGAGAAATACATTCCATGCATATGAAGAATAGGACTGCTTCTAAAATATCATAATAAAGTTGTGCGTTTCAAAACGTTTCACTTTGGAATCGTAAGGCAGCCCTAACAAGTCCAACAACCAGAGGACAGGCTCATAGCTCTTAATTGCTGCAGGGCAGCTTCACTCGTAGCTTCGCCTTTCACTCTTCTGAGCAGTGTGTTATTTATGAAGGAGGCATACACACACACATACATACACAGACACACACTTCAGGCTGATTTGCAATTTAGCACGGGCTTTATAAAAGCACCAAAACCAAGAGCAGAAGGTTAAGGGAAAGGAGGAGCACCAGAATAGTTGGTTAGACCATTCACAAAACCACAGCATGGCTTAGGTTGGAAGCCTCCTCTGGGGGTCTCTTTTTCTCTGGGCTGACCCATCCCAGCTCCCCCAGCTGCTCCCCATAGGACTGCAATTCTGGACCTCGCACAGCTCCACTGCCCTTCTCTTGACACACTCCATCACCTCAATGTCTTTCTTGCAGTGAGGTGCCTAACACCGAGCACAGCACTGAGGTGCAGTGCCACCAGTGTCAGTCCAGGGGGACATACTGGAGAGCCATAGGAAACTTCATTACAATCCTAAAACAGGGTTTGTTAGGTGATGCCTCCATCAACCTCAGCCCCATGAAGCCTGCACAGCTGGGCACAAATGGGGTGATGAAGGCAGGGTTAAGCACTGCTCGCTGCCTGCAGCTCTACCTGAAATACGCTTCCTCCAACGGGCAGCAGAATTGAATTCCTGTGCAACTCTTCTGTCAGTCCAAAGAAACAGATGCCAATAAAAGAAATCTACAGATCTCCATCTGGCCACCGAGCCCCCATCCATGCTGGCTTGCAGCTCCTCGAGGTGATGCTCACTGCACAGGGCCCCCCATCCCCACATTTGCCTCCCCCACCTTCTTCTGCTGCCGAGCTCCACGCTCACAGCCCTCATCCTGCAGCTCGTTGTGGACCACAGCCCACCGGACCCCCATTGCTCTCCCCATGGGCAGCTGGGCTCCCTCTCCTCCCCTTCAGCATGCCCTGGGGACAGCAGCTCAGCTGGCTGTCAGTGCGTTCCTACCCACTGTGCCGGAACCTGCGCCGGGCCACGCTGCTGCCATCCAGCCCTGCTGGTCCCCGCTGCCACGGCGCTGGGTGGGAGCCACGCTCTGTGGTTACAGGGGAAAAGCAAAGGGGGAAAGAGACAGGTGCTCAGATCTGGCTTTGCTTTGCACTTTTTCTTCCCCTGGTAATTTTCACAAAACTTTCCTTTTTCTC
>NW_024884722.1:1303742-1323742 GCF_019232065.1 Centrocercus urophasianus
CTGAACTTCTGTCCCCTGCAGTTTCTAACCCATGGCCAAGGCACTGTGTTGGCAACCATCACTGGCCACTGGGAAGCCAAAGGTGGAGTCTGGAGAGCAGCCTACAGAACAGCAATCCCCAAATCCCACCAGCATGGGTATCTATCTGTATTTTAAAGCAATTTAGCAGCTTTAGCAAGTCTTGAGACAAATCACTAATTGGCATTATCAGCTCTACCTTGTCAACAGTGTGAAGGTTTGGAGTCCATTGCACTGATGCTCCTCAGAAAGGCCTGAGAAAACCACAGGAGGGGGAAACACACACAGATTTCAGCCCTCTGAAGCAGGGAACATCCCCACTTGCATCATCTTCACCACCACAAATGCCAGCAGTGCCTGGGGCACTCTGTGAAACGCACCTGCTCACCTGGTCAACAGTGAACAAAGTGGGATTTTTATTAAGACAGAGCAACCAACTTGCTGTGCAACAAAACCAAGATGGGTGCTTTGCCCCTCATGCTCCACAATCCTCCTCACACCATCCCACATCAACAACACACTTGCCTGTTCCCCTGCACGTCATAACATGAAGTCACTCAAGCTCATTTGCTTGGCATTAATTACAGCAAATAAGATAAAGCAGTCAGCTAGCAAGATTCCTCCACTTCATCACAGGTCTTTTTTGAGTGCTGACAATCTCTGTGGGGTTATTCCGTACATCTATTGCAAAATAAATCACATTTTAAGTTATCACTTCTGTTTTGGGTTTTAATTTGCTGGACTTCATTTGGGAAAAAAGCATGAGTTTTCTCCCTCAAACATCTGCAAAGCAATAACTAACAGGGTGCCAATATTTCAGCCCTAATGACGATCTAATCTTAGTGGTGCATGTATGGAGAATTTTAATATTTCATAATATTTTACTTCAATTGCTCTAGACTGGAGCTGCGGTTGGGTTTATCCACAGATTAAATTGTTTTAAATCACTGAAGTAAAAATATTGCTTCATTTCTCCGTCTTTTCTTGACAATGCAAAATTAAAAGAGTCACTCATTTTTAAAGATCTGTAGGGAAAAAATATTCTCTCCCATTTGGCTCTGCAGCACAGCTCTGTGGCTGAGCACCACATGCTGCTGTTGGAGGCTCTCCTTGCCTGAAGCACAGATGACCATGCTGGATGGTAAGGACATTTCTTTGATATAACATAGAATCACAGCATGGCCTGGGTTGCAAAGGAGCACAGTGCTCATCCAGTTCCAACCCCCTGCTGTGTGCAGGTCACCAACCAGCAGCCCAGGCTGCCCAGAGCCACATCCAGCCTGGCCTTGAATGCCTGCAGGGATGGGGCATCCACAGCCTCCTTGGGCAACCTGTGCCAGTGCCTCACCACCCTCTGGATGAAAAACTTCCTCCTAACATCTAACCTAAACCTCCCCTGTCTCAGTTTAAAACCATTCCCCCTCGTCCTATCACCATCCACGCTCATAGACAGTCATAAAATCCCTCCAATGTCATGTTTTGGAGAGCCTTTACCATCCTACTTGTAAATCCCTGCAGGGGCAGAGAGCTGGGACCACAACCCAGTGATGTGCGTGGTTCTGCTTGTGATCAACCACAGAATGCCAAACCCAGCCCATTTCAGCAGGATTCTCCCAATTTTAACAATACCAAATGGAAAAATTCTGACCTGCATGACAACAAACCTTTGTACCTGTTAATTTCCAGCTCTGAGATATCTGTTCCATATGAAAAAACATGTTAACGCATAATAAAGCTTGTTACTAAAAGTATTTAATATTCATAATGCTTTAATAAGTAGCAAATTCTCATTAAAACAAGTGTGCTGCTTGCACCGCTGGTTTCTCTGAGTCTTCGCTTAGCAAGAACAATGCACAGCAATGCTGCAGCAACGGCTTTGTTGGCAAGATCGACTTCGTGGTGTGGCCCTTACTGTGATAAAAGCATTGTCTGCACATGGGCAGTGATGGCACAACTATGGAGTGCAGAAAATAACGTAACAGTGGGGATTAAATGGGTTATTTTGGCCATATAGCCATGGCCACAGACACACCGCCTGCAGCACCCTGTGCCAGGTACCCACAGGGCCACCCCTGCAGCAGCTGCTGGTCCCCCATAACAAAAGAAGCATTTGACTACAACACTTGTTGAGCATCAATGATGGCAAAGCCCAATGATCAGTGTGCACAGCTCACAAGACACCTAATGAAAAATCCTGCTCCATCTTGGCACCTTTCTTCCTCAAGCCTTCTCAGATGCTTTCCATTCAAGACTGTCTAAACTTCCATCAATAAAAACAGTATGCAACATTTCTACTAGTGAAACCACAAGATTGTGCATTACGTGTTGACTGCATAAAATCATTAAGATCTAATTGAATTTATACCAATCAGTCCGAGGTGAAGGCGCATGAAATTAACTTCACGGAGTACATTCTGTATTTTATTATGCAATGTACCTTAAAAGCTGTATTAATATACCCACACAGTTGATAGAAATGAGCCAACTCCCTCCCTACATTAAGATTAAAACTGTGAGTTTCTTCATATGCATTTATACACATTTAGTCCTTCACCCGTTCATGCTGCACGAAATAATCCACCAACCAGTACTGCCCACAATGATTTATTAAGCCTTCCCATATAACCAGATAATTACCATAAACAAACCCCACAGATGCCTCACTACTTTATATCGGGCCTGGTTTCAAGTCCTAATTGACAGTAGAGAGGTTGATTGCCATACATTAGAAGAGAGAGCGGCCAGTGACCAGCTCTGACAGCTCACAAGGAGAGCCGAGATCCCAGAGGACCTGCAAAGATGGGGAAAAAAAGAGACAGGGAGAAATTATAGACCAGTCAAACTTTGATATTGGGAGACATAATGGAACAAATTATTGAAATATTTATAAGCATCTCAGGTTCATAAGGTTATAAACCACCAAACAAATCTAATCTTTTTCTTTGACAAGATAATTGGCCTCGCGGATAAGGGGAGAGCAATAGGGGCAATATATAGTGACTTCAGGAAGATTTTTATATACCTTTGCCAATGACATTCTCATAAAAGAGAGGGAAATACAATCTGCATTAACAGAGTTTAAGGTTGATGCCACGAAAAGTTTGTAAGAAACTGAAGCAGAGCTACTTAGAGCAATGACTACAAAGGGAATGGAACTGCTGAGTGAAAGCCCTGGAGCAGCAACACAAGTCAAAATCCCAGCAAACATTGTGATCTCCAATGTGATACTCTCAAATCTGCTACAAGCACTGGTCATCACATCATACCGTGCTGGCGTGACACCTTCAGGTTCTAGAGTGCTCAGTTACATCTGACTTGTGCACTGGTTGATATTCAAGACTTGATTGCAAAGCATACTTACAATGGACAACAATCTGGAGTACAGCTTAAGTGAAAGAATCAGAATACGAAACTATTTGGACAAATTAAGAAAAATAGTATCATAAGTGAGTCACCATCAAGTGCAGAATGCACCAAGAAGGGAAAATCAATGACAGGCACACAAAGTGAGGATTGTTCAATGACAAAGCAGCAGCAATTCAAAAAAGCTCTGGCAACCGTCCTGGGCTGCAAGCCTAATGCAAGTTGACAGCGCCATGCCATAAAAAATAAGGTAGGACTTAGTCTGGGATGCATCAGCAGGAGGATCACATGCAGCACATTAAACACAATTATCCCATGGCACCCACTGGTGAGGCTCCCTGGGAGCACTGTGCCCCAGTTCTGAAATGGCACGTGGTGCCCAACACGCTGAGACCCCCACACAGCCTTCAGCTCCTGCCAGCCTCAACGGTGCCATCGTTTCTGTTGGATTTTACCATTTTTCCTTATTAACCATTAGCAAGAATGGGTGTCATAAAAATGAGAGCGTAACAGAATCACGATGGGGAAGAAAACGTTCTTTGCGGCTGAGACAGCATCCTTCAAAAACTTGAGCCAAAGTTGAGAACATTATTCTTCCATCTTTGTAAATTCCTGTTGTGAAGTTATGAATTACACTGCTGACTCCAATTCAGACTCCAAAGGGACACTCAGAATCATTGAATGGCTTGGGCTGGAAAGGACATCAAAGATCACCCTGTTCCAACCACTTGCTGTGGGATGGGCTGCCAACTGTCAGGTCAAGCATCAGCCCTGGCTGCCCAGGGCCCAGCCATGGCCTTGAACATCACAGCTCTGGGCAGCAGTACCGGGGCCTCACTGTTCTCTCTGCAAAAAATTTGGCTCAACATCTAAATCTCCCCTCTTTTAGTTTAAGGCCATTCCCCCTTGCCATATTGCTATCAGACCTCACATGAAGTCAGTTTCCTCTTAAGAGCTTCCTTCTAGTTCCGGATGGCTGCAATGAGGTATATTCTTAACAAAATTTATTTACACTTGGAGATGGCTCAGAAAAACAAGTAACTGGCTTTAATTGGAAGCTAGGTTCTGCCCAAACTGCAGTCTGGCTGCGGCAGCAGCCACCAAGGCCAGAGCAGCACAAGCCAGGACATGTAATGGGTAATTCATAGGAGCGCATTATGCCTCATGAAGGCACTTCATTTGGTAATGGATATCTACAGGTCTCGGCGTGGATCCCATCACCCTGGCTCACAAGAGGCTCCTCCACATTTTCCCACATACCATGAAATATTTCTGCTTTATATGGTCCACGCTTACACTTCGTATTTAACACAGGACAGTAAATCCATGCTGTGAACGTTCAAGTCGGAGGGGGAGAATGCAAATAAACAGTGGAACAGATTAACCACCGTGGGCACGGCGTTTTGAGGAAAGCCAAAAAGATGCGGCGTTACAGCCAGGAACTGAGGGGACCCCAAATTTCATCCAGGGGGACGGGCAGACACCTCTCCCCACACAGCACACCAAAGGGCTGCTCGCTGCAGGAGCCCTGCAGCCTCACTTGATGTTGCATGAATGCAACTTCTCCATCGCTGCTCAGAGCCGTCCCCCGGCACCGCTGCCCGCTGCAGCACATCAAAGCTGCGCCCGCCCGGGTCAGCCCCTTTCATCTGGGCTGCTGGGGAGGGCAGATGAAAGTGCTCGGCAGCCACCAGCCTGCACACAGAGCTAACGATGCTTAATTACGGCCCACACGGATGCGCAATGGCAGGGAGGATGCACAGAAGCGGCTCATTAAACAGGTAGGATGCAAAGTAAAGGAATGCAAAAATTAAGGCGTTTCTTTGAATTCTTCCTGCTGAACAAATGTAGTTCTGCAGAGAACTGCGAGCCCATGACCACCGTTATTTGAAAGGAATTAAAAGCACCAGCAAAAACTAATACCCACCCAGCAACTGCTGGGGCTTTGCTCTCATGCTTGTGGTATCAGACAGCACACAGCACCCGTGTCTTGTGCAGTTACGACAGCAAAACAAAAACTCTGGAACACAGGAGCTCCCCAAACCCTGTTTTGCCAACGTTTCTGGTTCCTTGACCAACACACCAAACTGCTGCCTCCACCTCCCAGAACCACTGCCCTCCAGCATTGCACCATGCTGCTTGGAGGGGAAGGCCCTGGTGCTGCAACCTGCATGGAACTGCTGCATGCACTGCTGAAAAGCTCCTGAAGTCTCAGAACCCAATGCTTTTTCACTATGAGGAATTTTAAAAACACCATTTAATATAAGTTCATATTACAGCTCAGTGCTTGTTGCTGGAAAAACTGACTTGCAGAGCAACTTAAAGAAGTGCTGCTGCTGCTGCTGCTAGTAACTCTCTTTTTACCTGCGTAAGCTTCTAAGATCACTACAATTGTTTCCCAAGCAGAGAACTGACACCAGCTTGATACCAACTGACATTTTGATTTTGTGATTAAACAAATGTTTTCATATTTTCTTTTCTCTTCTTGGCTATTTGATATACTGAGACAAGCAGGAAATACATCGGATGCATTAATGACCAATTCTGCTCCAGAGCTCCCATCTCTGTGATTGAGGAAGAGACCCTTGCAATGGCTGCGTTGGTTGGTTTGATTTCTGCAAGAGCACACAGAGAGGCTCCAACATTGTCTGAAAGAGAGAATACAGAAGTGAGCACCTGAGAGCTCTGGCTTGTGGTAACCACCTGAGAACACAGAGCGTGATGCCAAGTGCTGGTGCTATGCATGCACACATGTAGAATCATACAATGGTTTGAGTTGGAAGAGACCTCCAAAGGCCACCTGGTGCCACCCCCTGCAAGGCATAGGGACACCCACAGCTCCATCAGTGCTCAGAGCCCATCCCCTGCCCTGGGCAGTCTGCAGAGACCACCCCCACCTCTCTGGGCAGCCCATGCAGTGCCTCACCACCCCCACTGTACACACACACACACACAGAGGTGCAGCCCTGCCCCCTGCAACGAGAAACACAACTTCCAGCTCCATCAGAAGCCACCTCTAAGGCTTTGCAAATATTTGGACTATGGTTCTCCAAACACGATTTGTCAGAACTGCACCATGTAGCAGCCACACACCCAAAGAAAGCCTCTCTATAAATAGGCTGCGAGGGGGAAAACGTTTACTTTATTTGCTGTGTTGGAGAGCGAGGTAAAACCTAAACAAACTTTCAACAGGAGCTGAGTTTACATATTTAAACTTCAGCGGTGCCAAAGTTGCAGCCTAACTGGCACCGAAAATCCTAACAGAAAAGTCATCTATTGACAAAACACACAGTCATAATAAAACCACATCCAGTTAATAACTTTGAAAACTAATGTTAACTCCTAGCACAATAGAAAAGTCTCCTTAAACGCAATAAAGCGGTGATATAATTTACTCTTAGCTCCTTTTCAAAACATTACTCTCTGCCCACAATCACATTCAGATTACAAAATTCCTTTTGTAGTTTCCTTCTAGCCGTGGGAATAAAATAAACCACTTAGATGACAGTAAAGTGTCTGTAAAATATATAACAGCAATAACTCCTGGTGGAAATGTGGCAGATATTTATACAAGAGCTAAAGCATGAAGCATTGTAAAAGAGGCGAACACGGGGGTGTTTATTTTTAGAGGCCTCTTCCGGATGAGACCACGGGCTCTGAGAAGCAAGCAGCCCCTGCTCACGGCTCCCTTATGGTTTCCAAGGGGAGCTGCCAGGCTCTCGGTGCTGGGCCAAGGCTCTGCAGCCCCACACCACAGCTCAGCCATCGCCCAACAGTGGCCTTATGCCATCTGGGAGCGCAATTCCTCCTTGGAAGGAAAAAATTTCAAGGGAGGTAATTTGACATGGCCACACATTGGTGTGTTTTACTCCCATCCCGTTCACTACTGCTGGAAAAAAAAAAAAAAACCACACGGAAAATCAGGCAAGGGTTGGGTGGCAAAAGGTAAAATATCCATCAAGAAAGGCAAGTGGTCAGCCTGGAAGTGGGACACAAAATGCTTCCTCTTGGGCTCAGACAGGGAAGGGCACACAGCTAATGACAACAACCTGCCCTAAAGGCCACTTATTCCCAGGTCTTTTTTTCAGTTGTATAATGAATTATATATATATATAAATATCATATATACACACAAATCACAGAATCACCAATTTTGAAAAAGACCTCCAAGATCATCCAGTCCAATCATCCACCTATCACCATATATATATATATAAAGTCATAATGTAAGAAGTGGTACTTATGAAATGTAGTATTAACTGTGCTTGAGTGATTTTGATGTGGTTGAACTGAGACAGAGAGAGAAGGATGCTTAGCAGCTCATCCAGAAAAAAAAAGAGCCAACATTTTTTTTGCTAATGTCAAAGACCTCTATGGAAGGCTGTGCTGTGGTGGCCACTGGGGCCACGACTACAAGGAGAGCTAACCTAAGCAAGAAGACATGCTGGGATCATTTAAAAAAACTACATCTGCCCTCTGCTTTTCTTTCAGTAGGCATTGAAAAAGATACAGGAGAAAAGAGAATCAGACTTGATTTCTGAAAGACACAGTTGGGATGAGGAGAAAGGATTTCCCCTGCTCATCCTCTGCCCACCTCCAGCCCAGTGGGAGCCGCTGAGCACCACCAGCACAGTTGCTGCCTCATCCCACCTCAGGAAAACCCATCGTCCTCTGCAGCCAAACCCTGCTCGCACTGACAGGTGTTAGCTGGGCTTTTCTTCAACTCCAGAACAAATGCATTAATTTGGATATATAAAAAATTACATGAAATTTAAGGTAGGCCAATGTAAATCAAATGCCCTAATGAATGAAACCCTGGATGACCACATAATTATGTGCGTTGAGGGGAATGTACCCTTTCGCTTGCCACTGGTTACATCTTTTCACTGTGTTTAAACATGTTCTCACAGAATTTAATTCCTTGATGAAAGAAATTAAGCTTTTAGATTAAAACTCTACCCTTACAGACGTAAAAAAACCCCACTGCCATCCCCATTACCGCAATGGGCACCTTCCTGCACAATCAGTGGCCTTCATTTTTGTTTAGGACCTTTTACTTTTCACTAACAGATACAAAAAGACAGAAAGATCTTTGCTATTAAGATTTCCTTTTTTTCTTACAAATCAATTTCCAAGAAAAAGGAATATTTTCCATACTCAGAAACAGAGTAGACTGTTCGTTATGAATACTTGCAGCTAACCCAACATTTTACAACAAATGAAGCATTTGAACAAATAGTTGGTCAGCATCTAATTACTTTGCTTCTTCATATATTTGTATACGAGTCATTGAATTCAAAAGAGAAACTATTACTAAGTTTGAGACCCTGGAACAGCTGGCGTTATAAAAAGTCCCCAAATCTGAGGGCATCCAGAGAGTCAGTGCATTCAGATGCAGGTGAGCTCAAACAAACTGCTCTGGATTTGGGAGGAAAGGGAATTACCCCCAGGTCCCACCAGGACCGCTTTGGGCCAGCAGCTGCTGCTGCTCTGAGACCAGAAGGAACACCTCTGTGTCATCATTAACACATCCCATTAATTGAAAAGGTTACTGTAATTGAATATATACATTCTCTGTATAACCAGCCTGGTGAACACTCTTTCAGTAACAGTTATCCATTAGTCAAAGGCACACCATAAATCTTGCAGAATGGGCATGTACCTCCCCTACCAGCACTCAGCACTGATATATACCTTATATGTAAGGCCGCCTGTGGTAAATCTTATCAAAGAATGGCTGGGTTGCAAAGGAGCACAGTGCTCATCCAGTTCCAACCCCCTGCTGTGTGCAGGTCGCCAACCAGCAGCCCAGGCTGCCCAGAGCCACATCCAGCCTGGCCTTGAATGCCTGCAGGGATGGGGCATCCACAGCCTCCTTGGGCAACCTGTGCCAGTGCCTCACCACCCTCTCCATCCAACCTCAAAGTAACGTAACGATGTCTCTACAAACCATGCAAGTAGGAAAAAAAGTTTCTAACAGCTTCTGATGGCTGAAGAAGTTTGCAAAGCAACCTATGGGTAAGACTGAGGTTCTTAACGGCAGAGCACCACCATTAAGATGGAGGTTTTTCTGCAAGGCACTGATAACCACTCCTGAACCCAATGGAGATGGTGGGGCTCAAGGCCTGCTCTGGCCCCTGAGGACTTCACACCTCCAAAGTGCTCTACTGCCATTTGTCCATGGCCAAGAAATGCCTTTCCAGCATAATGATACCTTCCAACAAGGGCAACGTGCAGCTAAATAAATGAAGGAAGCTGTTGGTAGGAAACAAAGCAGCCACAACTGTCTAATTAAAGCCAAAGAAAGCGGGCATTTTTAAATACAGCTGAATTATTCACCTCGTAAGTTCCGATACACACGCTTCACAATCTGCAAAAATAATTCTAACTTTTTCTGCACAGTATTTTCAAAGCTGCTTGACTCCATATAAAACCATCACGCTTTGGAGCCACACATAGGCTTTCTGCATAAAATATCGCCTTATCTCTGTATAAGCAAACTATTCCAACTCCCTAGAGCTATTTAGCTAACCACTTGCTGTGACCTCTGAATTCTTATCCTGAATTATATTTTTATGTGCTATATAAAGGTACTGTTATGTTACTGTTTTTATTCCAGGTGCCAAAAAGAACAAGTTTATTGCCAAATGCTTGCTCTATGTCTTTTTTTTTTTTTTTTTTTTTAAATACTTAACTGACCCAGCGGTCTAATTTGTTTTTAATTCACACGTGAATGGCTGAGGAAAGAAAGAAGAGAAAGCACATCTAGTATGAAGGAAAACGAAGGAAAAAAATAAACAAATGGGTAATATGGAAAGAAGAAAAAACAAAAAAGTCAACACCAGAAGCTGCTGCCATGAATGGATAGCACTGTATCAGCACACGGAGGTGCTCTTCTTCAGTGGGCACACTGCACTTTTAGACAGCCCAGCACCTAGCTGGTTAGTAGCTCATCTCCAGGTAGGTGGCACACAGACACAGGTCCCCATGCCAGGACACCTCCTCCTCTCCCACTGTGCCTCCAGACATGAGGTCTCTGCAGTGAGCCACCAGGAAAGCATCTCCCACCATTCCCAACCCTCCATTTTCAGACCCCAATGCTGGAAGCAAAGCCTGGCTTCGGAATAAGCGCCTTCCCAAAGCACTGCACTGCCTGTTAGAAGCCTGAAATTAAAGAAACCAAAACATTTATTTAGTCTCTGTCTTTTCCAGCTGAACATTATAAAGTCCTCTACTCAAATCCAGCCAACCGCGCAACCAGGAGCTGCACCCAAACTGAAGAAAATCAGATTTCTCTGCCAAACTCAACCCACCTACTCAAATAACCCTGACAACAGTGCAAAGAATGGACTTTAATAGCCATTTAGACAGCACAGATAAAACACAAGATGCTTGCTAGGCAGCGGGCTTGAGCGCAATGAACATGATAATGCCAAAATCCCAGCAGTAACATCAAGGGGCAACCAGGAGCACACACTGACAGCAGTCCCACCAACCCGCTCTGCTCCAAGCGCTCCCCACCAGGAGCAAGCTCTGTATCCTCATGAGCTGTGCGGATGCTCCAAGAGAAAACACCATGCTTTGGACTTGAAAATGGAAAGCTGAGAGGAAGAGCAGATAAGTGGTTTGAAAACTTAATTTGCAGCAAAAGACTGTACTTTGCCCTGATTGTAGGGATGAGGAAACCAGCTTGGAGCACTGCGCACACAGCTACACAGCCTGTGGTCCAAAAAAGCCATGCAGTTAACCAGGCAGGACCACGCTGCATAGATCTGATGTTTTGTTAATGGGTGAGGTAAAAAAAACCCTACGTTTTGTAGAGGGTCCAGAGGCATTTCTCAGGTTACAAGCTGGGACAGCTTCCTGCACACACTGCCAGCTCCCCCCTGAATAAGCCCAAAGGTGAGCCTCCATCGTGCTTCCCTCCACCTTAACAGAGTAGACAACTTCCTAAAAAATTTAACACTTTCCTCCACCTTTTATGATACTGTTTCCACATTTTTGGTAGAGAGAGCTGGCTCCTACAGTGAAGTTGCACACTACAGCCATATGTCCATATGGTTCTGTCCATATGATCCCACACCCTTCCCAATGCCCTCTTGATACCTGAACTATACTACAGATCATAGCCAGGAAGGCAACAGAGATGTCTTCTAGACTTCCATGCTAAAAAATACATTTTGAGAAATCCCACCTGAAATTTCAAATGATTCCACTACTGTGGTAACAGAAAAGTCTTGAATAGCTATCTATCTTGTATCTTTTATCTTACTTGTGGCTAAAAGGAAACCTCATTTAGAAAGATATTCAAGGAAAAAATGCCCACAGTTCCACACCTCTCTTGTGTAACACTAAATCTTCTGAGGTGTTAAATTATTTAACTCATTTCTTCATGGAGAATCAAGACAGCCCAAGCAAGCAGAACATCTGCACTCTCACATGGGCAGCACAGGTCAGTGCCAACCTTTGGGTGCACTATCTGAAAACAGCAATCTTTTCCTACAGGAATGAAAGGACCCTTCAGATACACAAAGGCTCCAAAGAAAGGTAAGTTCTCCCCAAACCTGGACCCAGAAAACTTCTCAAAGACCAACGGCTGAAGGTGATAGGTAGCAAAGAAGCCATTGCTCTGAAGCAACATGTGAAAGAATCACTCATTTCTCGGCCACGCATGCCTTTACTTCACATTCTGTGCTTATTAAAGGATGCAGAAAATGAAATTAAAACAAAGAGGTGGAGATGATTTATCTAAACACCTCTGGAAATAGCAGGGAAGCAGAGAACGGTGAAGGCAGGATGACAGCACCTTCCCCTGCTTCGCTGGGCAGGCAGAGGGAGCTTTGAAAAGTGAGGAATTGTTATTTGCTCACGGCAAGAAGGAACCTTTGTTCTTAGGAATGACTGATTATTTAATTAATTGTGATTTAAGGGAATTAAAATGCTAGGGAGAAGGCTGGCAAAGACTTCAATGATTAAAGAGATGCCCCAGTTGCAGCCTCTCCATACAAGTCACATTTTTCGGTAAAAACGTCCATAAATGGAACTTGAATTTCCAACTTGTGTGGTTTTATTCTAGTATTCCAAACAGATGCTGAAAACCAGATCCAGTGTGGTTCCTGAATTCTTCGCTTCTAGAAACTCGCGGGTTGACTCTTTATAAAAACAGAAAGAGAAACCAAGAGCTGCTGCAGTTCAAAATGATATCATGTTCATGATATCAACTGCGTTTATGGGTCAGTGTTCAAGACCAGCTTGGCCAGAGATGCTGAAGAAACCCCAACTGCCCATCCTCACTGCTGCACAACACTGGCATTCCCACAGCTGAGACTGAACACAGGTCAGAAAGAAGAGCCCAGGACTCATTTCAGCAAGTTGTATGATTTTCAGCTTTGGGCACCACAAGTACTAATGAGGGAGCTAAAAAGGGCAAGAAGATGATGAAGAGTGTGGTTTGGTAGCGGAGGGAGAACAAAATCCGCTCTTTACTTCCAAGAAGCAGGATGCAAAGCAAAGGGCTGTCAAACAGATCATCCACACAGGACAAACCAGCTGGAAACCCACAGACCCATGGCCAACATTTTTGTGATGCTAGGGGAAAAAGAAAAAGAAAAAAAAAGGCAGAACCCAGAGGAAAATGGAGGCATCACTTAGGAGAGGTGGAAGTGGAATGGGGCATCTGAAAGGTAATTCCTCACAATTTGTGGCTGCTGCCCATCAGCTGGCTGCAGCAATGGGAGTGGGCTGGGCAAGGCTGCAGTGCCTGGCAGGGAAGCAGGGCAGCAGAGAGCTGTGCTTGGAGAAGGGATGGGAAGGAAGCACGAAGTGCCTGATGACCAGCACTGATAGGCTCTGGGTTTCAATAGACTACTGGGGAGCATGTTATCTGTTAGCTTTTCACATTCATAATGAGAATTAATTTAAATAAAAGTGGAACTACATATCACAACCCATTAATGAAGGAATACAATAAGAAAAGATCTTGACTGAAAGCCTATGTAACACCGCAGAAAATGTGCTTCCTACAAAAGTTCTACTATCAACATTTCTGAATAATTAACTCAGAAATAAAAGCAGTTTCAAGGTTAACAAGGCTCCCTCAATGCCTTTTGAATAATTCGCAGTATTCACCAACCTCCAGCGTAACCTCAGAGCCGCCGATGGTATCGCATGGAGCTGACCTGAGGAGCCACAGAAATAAACGGAACGGTACAGCGTAACTTCCTGCAAGGAAATAAAAATCAAGGAGGCTCATAATGGCGTGATGAAAGCTAAATTCAGTGTGTGTTCCTGGGGATGGAAGGATATGCAAAATGCATACGGAATGCTTGCATTCCGGCTCTGAAATCCACCGTTTTGGCAATGCACGCAGTACGGGCTCAGAAGCGAACAACACTGAGGTCTGGTGTCAATTTAAATGCACTGAACACCAGGAAAATGCCCCCAACTAAGGCTTCAAACTTGTACAGCACATTTCCACTCAACCCAACTAGATTGCCTGTCACATCTGACATGGCTTGTCAAAAGTTATCCTTCACTGCTCATGGGCAACATGGAGGGTCAAAAGACCAAATACAATGGTCCAACCCATCCCGTTTTTTTTTCCTTCAGAGCAGCAGATATTGAACTCTGAGATGACAAGACAGAGCAGGTTGAAGCGGCTGCCAGAGAAAGAGAAGCTGTCCAGAGCCGCTGATCTGAAGGAGAAAAACCAGGCGTTGTGTGCATGTCACGGCCGGGCTCGGGCGCTGACAGTCTCACACAAAGGGAAGCAAAAAGCCAAGAAGGCAGAAGTGGCCCCAGCAAAGCGCTGCGGCCCCATGGAGGAAAAACGTGGTCAGCCGGTGATGTGCAACGTGTGGAGTAAGCAATGAGAGGGGGAAGGATGCCTTCCATTTCATCCATCTTAATCGGCATTAACGAGGGGTGATTTTTTTTGGTTTCTGGAAAAAATTGTGAGTCGTTTTCTAAAAATAAATGCTGAGCGAGAAATAAAACCTTGAAATGAATATTTGAAAAGAATAACACCTTTCTACAGCAGCTCAACATCTTTGTCAATATTTTCGGTCGGGAAACTCGCTCATTCTGACAGCAGGAGACATTAGATGATAATTTATGGAAAAGAGATTTATTAATAGCTGCAAACGTAAAAGGCTCCGTAAGCTCGTTACCATCAGCAGCCTTATACTGAACTGAATGGACAGTTGCAGAGGCTCAGATTGGTGTCCCAAGGAAAGCCCAATGCACCTGCTCTGTTGGTACAAATTCCAGTACGCACATCTCTACAGATGCTCAGAGCCCTCCTTATTCTCCAGCATCACAACCCCCAAAGCCCATTGTTTTTCATTCCTTCTGTACCTACAAGAATCCAAACTCTTCTTTCTTTCCTGAATTCTGCCTATGTTTTCTCCTAAAAGCTGTGTGACCCAGTTGCTCCCCAGGGGACAGCACCCTTCACCCACCCCTAACATAACCATAATGCACCCCAGAACCCTGCATGCTGCTGGCACCCCAGGTACCTGCACAAAGCCCAGTAGTGAGCAAAGGCCTGGACAAGCAGCTGAATCTCAGTACGTTAATAGCATCTTTCCAATCTCGTTCCTTTTTTAAAATTATTATTATTATTATTTTCTTCAATACCATCGCTTCTGTGTTTCAAAAACAACTTAAATTAATGAGGGAATCCAGAGTGAATGCCTCTGAGGTGCAGAAAGCTCATTTGTGCTGTTGGTGGCAGTGGTCTTAGAGCCGGCTGTACCCACAGCGTTAGGCGACAGTGAAACTGTAAACATAGGGATGGCTAAAAGGCAGTATTTAAGTATGAAAGCTCATTCTGTTTTCTTTTTGGGCCATGTTCAGTTTTGTTTTAAAACCTTTTCCTCCAACCTACCACATCCCACTGAATTTCAGCACCTTACATGGATATCAACACACCCTGTGTTTTCTTTTCAGGTATTCACACGGAAAGTTCTTCAGATCACTGAAATGCATGAATCTACATCACTACAGAAACATAAGACAAAAATCTATGAACTTATTTGCATAAACAAATCTCATGAATGAGATAACTGAAGATTGAAATCTTAAGCATTTAAGATAACACCTAAGAAGCAAATCAAACCAAGCCAAAAAAGCACAAAAGAACAAAGATTCTATTATGTGGATACAGCTCCTGAATTTGCCTTTTGCATCACTCTCTCCAGGTCAGGATGGAGATGCCTGGCTAATGATGGTACCCAACCCCACCAGTCTCGCTCCCCATTGCATCCTGACTCTCCCATCTTACCCACGAGCTGCAATTTAATTCAAGAGCACTCGAGCTCCTGCAAACACAAAGCGGCCGGCAGCACGGCTGTGCGTCAGGCTCCCTTTGAGGAGGGGAGATGGGTAAATATCATCACGGCGGCAGAGAGAGGATCACCTGCCCACACATACACAAGCCCAATTAGCTGAGGCAAAAGAGCTTTTATTCCCCCAGGAGCAAAGGGAAGCCTGAGCAACGCTCCCGTTATCCCACCCGGGCTGAAACCTGGTGGATTTCAAGTGCTTCTGCACTGTGCTGACAAATGTGGAAGGGCACAGCCATCACGGCGAGCCGAGGAGGGCCCACACATCAGGGTTGATATGTGTAGAATGAGGGGAAATGGTTTTAAGTTGAGGGAGGGGAGATTTAGGTCAGACATCAGGGGGAAATTCTTTACCCAGAGAGTGGTGAGGTGCTGGAACAGGCTGCCCAGAGAGGTTGTGGATGTCCCATCCTTGGAGGTGTTCAAGGCCAGATTGGATGGGGCCCTGGGCAGCCTGGTTTAGCATTAAACGTGGAGGTTGGTGGTCCTGCATGTGGCAGGGGGCTTGGAGATTCATGATCCTTGAGGTCCCTTCCAACCCTGGCCATTCTGAGATCAGCCTGAGAAGCCGGCACCAGAAAGGCCTTCTTCTCTTCAAAACACAGAAAGTCTAAAAGAAAACCCAAGGAGGAATTTCAAATGTAAAAATGGCTACAGTAGTACTGGAAGCACATTGAAGTAATCAGATGAACACGCTTTGTCTAGAACTCCTACACAGGCTGTTTGCTATCAAAGAGCCCAAGAGCAAAAGCCTCCACGAAACCCCATGCACTGCAGATGTGTAAATCTCTGGATATGGTGACTGACCCTATCCCCAACTCACCTGGCACTGAGGCACCCTGACAACAGCCACTCACAACCTTCTGAGAGTTAAACCCAAAGAGTAACAGTAGATGTGCAATATCAAATTAACAAAACAGAATACTGGAAACATTAATTGTTAAGGAATACTTAAGATGGAATTAGAAAAAAAAAAACTACTACGCCCAATAGAACCACTTATGTAATAAATAGGGTTGGGTGAGCACACCACAGCCTTCTGAAACAGAAATTACCCAGTTGAAGAGCAAGGGAATGTGCCCTGCTAGGTGCCCAGTGGGAGAGCTGCTGGCACACAGCCCTGGCCGATCCCCTTCACCTACAGCCCAGCAGTGATGCATCAGAGCAGGGAATGCACCTCTCCGTGCTGCTCCAGGCTAAGCAGCCTCTGCGTATATCCCAGGAAATCCAACAGCCTCTTTAACACCCCAGAACGAATTACTGACAAGTCATTTTTTGCTCCATATTGCAAGTCAATGTGGCAACCCTGTTTTTTTTTCCTATTGTAAACATGCACTGTACTTCAGCTCAGAGCCGTTTGGATGCTGATACAAGATTCATAATGGCTGTCAGAATCTGCAATTTTTCCTTTTGTTTTATGAGGTCAGGCAATATTACCTGCACTGATGTATTCCATTTTCCCAGCTGAAAACCTTCTCATTTGAGCACGACAGGTTGAAGGAGTCATGATTTTGCAACCTAGCATGTGAAACACAGTACGAGGGGGCAGGTGGCTAACCCCACGTTCTCCTTTTGCTCTTGTCCACTGGCAACAGTAAATTAAACTGTCAAAAACGGAATTGTCCTGTCATCAACAAAGCTATAGCTTCACAAGTATTGCAACATCAGATATATTTCTAATTCTGCATTTCCCTGCACCTGTAATTTCATCAGGAACTCGCACTGGACCATGGTGAGAAGCTGTCCAAGGGACACTGGCACCGTGAGTTCCTTGGGAGCTTGACATGGCATTTCAAAGACAGGAATTAATGAACAATACCAGCAATTTGTTATATATAAAAAAAAACATTCACAGTGAGGTCCTGACCTGCTGCAGAGCTCTGAACCCCAGCAAAAGGGCAGGAATGCTAACATGGGGCTGATGGGGCATGAGGCGACAGCGCACGATGGTGCACAAGGAGCTGGGACAAAGGAGAAAAACCAAAATGCGTTTAAATGCATTTAATTGCAAAGGGAAACTGGAGAAGTGCCTTGAAACCACAGCAGAGATAAAGAGCACTTCCACGCAGCTCTCCCTCCAGCAGAAAGCACTGAGCTCCAATGCGGCACTTCATGCGCTCATCACAGGAACACTTGGTTTTGGAGAGTAAACTGAGGCCACTTTGCTTTAAATCTAAGATATTCAAAACAACGCTCCCTTTCAACACACAACTCTCCAGGGGTCATTTTAAAGGATAATTAATTGCAAGCTTCTTTCCAGGATTTAAACGTGGTTTCAATTTTCGTGGGACATGACTTACTCCTGTTTTCTTTATCCTTCTTTAGGTGAGGCTGTATAAGCAGCCAACTTCACACATAAGAAGAAACCACCCAGAGAATGGCCTGGGTTGAGAAGGAGCACAGTGCTCACCCAGTCCCAACCCCCTGCTGTGTGCAGGTCACCAACCAGCAGCCCAGGCTGCCCAGAGCCACATCCAGCCTGAATGCCTGCAGGGATGGGGCATCCACAGCCTCCTTGGGCAACCTGTGCCAGTGCCTCACCACCCTCAGGGGGAAAAAATTCCTCCTAAAATCCAACCTAAACCTCCCCTATCTGCGTGAGAACATACATGCTTGGTGAAACAAGCAAAGTACAGAGTCCCAGATCCCCTGTGACCAGGCAGAACACCCAACTGCAGCACCCTGCCAGCCCAGCTCACTAAATGGAAGGAAGCACCTCCTCTGATGAGCTGATAAACAAGAATGGCTCATTGCTGTTAACTCAACACAGCAATCAAATATTGTTTTAGATTACCTCTATAAAAATGCAAAGCTTATCAATCATTAAACTGTGGACAGAAAGTTAAATTGAGATAAGAAATCATTTCACACAGCTTAATACAGTCAAAGTGACTCAACATTCCTTTATTAATTCACATTTAATATCACTTTAAATTGCCGCCATCATTATCCTACAGTATACGCACGGCTCGGTGTAATTAGTCTGTATTAAGCCCTTTTTATTTATAAAGAGTCAAATAAACAAACCCACTTTAATTACCTGGGTGCCACAACACTGATCTGAGCACCGCATTTTAGCACGGCTCCGTGCCACCTTCCCGCAGGCCGAGCGCCGGCAGGAGCGGCACAGAGCTGGAGCAGCCCCCAATTACTGTGGGATACAAGAGTCAAGGAAGGTGGGGAGCATCCTCCCTCCCAGCCCTTGTTCTCTCCCGCTCCTGCACACGGTGTTAACAACATACAAATTTTGAGGTCATTAAGTATAAACGAGAATTGAAAGCAAGACGGGCGCTCTTTCTGGAGATGCCGATGTCAGCATTTCAAGTACTCTCCTAATCCCACAATGCAAGTTTCAGCATTATTGTCTCAATTTAACTTGCATTAGTACCTAGCACCTTGATTACACTGTTGGGGTGGTAATCTTCGCCTGCATATGCCATCATTACTTATGTCAAGCCTCTTGAGTTGTTATGAATACTATGTTGTTTTACGAGAGAGAGGAAATTAGTGCCAGTCCCCCAGAGTTTTGGGTGCTTAACACTGAAGCACTACACAGCCCTCTCAAATCCCACAACAAATCCTTGTTTAGTGCCACATGCAGATAAGGACTTTGCAGCAACATTCTAGCATAAATAACCCGCGTCCCTCTTTATTTGCAAAATGTCAAAAAAAATAAAAATAAAAATAGAAACAAAAATAGCCCTTCTTTAATTCCCTCCTCTTTGCCCAACGATGGCTCACGGAACCCGGCCCACATCCGCAGCCCCGCATCAGCACACGGCACAACAAATGGAACGCGCTTTCGGATTACCTTAAAATGCAGTTTTAGATACATTTTTAATAAAAATGAACTTATCAAATCCTGGGAAAACGCGCCGTAGTAAGATGAGTCTTTTCTCAGGAGTGCAATAAACAGAGAAATTGTTGCCTCGCGCCTATCGCCGCCTCAATGTTTTTTTAAACATGATCCACTATGTTGTTGAAAAGAATTATTTTACAGTATTGTAGGGCTTTTTGCATTGTCTGTTTATTCTGTTTACACAGCAAATGAAACCTCCGATATGAGTAGGTGAACTCCCCGGGGAGGAAAAGAAATTCAGAAATGATGTACAGATGGGGACAGGGGCCCACGGAAACAGAATGTAAATTAACGTGCCCTCAACAGTCACATCTGGAGCAGAACAGGCCAAATAAATAATTTTGACATTAAAAAAAATGAAAGATCAAGCCCTATAAATAGTAGAGTAAGTTTCCTTTAATGATATTACTTCACAT